>NC_090725.1:322779772-322920448 GCF_036898095.1 Palaemon carinicauda | reverse complement strand
GACTACCGTATCCTTACTTAACCCCCCTAAACTGCTGTAACCTTACCCAATGCCCTTAGGCTTCCATAACCTTACCTAACCCCCTTAGACTTCCATAACCTTACCTAACCCCCTTGAACTGCTGTAACCCTACCTAGCCCCTCTTGGACTGCCATAACCTTACCTTACCATATGACTTGCATCTCAACCCTCTGTTTGCTTCCCAAATGACTTCACACATGGAGAAATAACAGTAAAACATATTTCATAAAACTGGCTTCATAGTATTGTATTTTTCTCGATGATAAACACCAGTATTAACCCTGGATAGGTACGGTGGGTCGTTTGCGACCCCGAGCGTCAAAAAAAAACAGGTTTTTCTCACGTGACTCACCCCTGTGACTGAATTTGTGGGTGATCGACCTGCAGGAGGTGTCTCCCCTACACGCTCTAGTAGTGTCCAGATGTGCATTGCTGTAGCTGTACTCCTTCCCCGATTTCTGAGACGCGTCGGGGTCGTTCGCGTCCGAGTTTACCCTTCTGAGGTAGTTTGCATAATTATCAAAGTTATTACGTATTATGAAATTGTCGTAGAATGGTGCAACTTGTATAGGTTATCAGTTGTGGAAAGTCTTGGTGGATTGTTTGGCTACCATGTGCATGTTTTTTTTTTTAGTTAAAATGTCGTTCATCACCACGAGGACCATTTTACCGCGAGTGCCCCTTTTTCATTTTTTTTCATTTTTTTGCCAAGTCATTTTTCCGTAAGATATTGCCAAATAGTGTCGTAAAACTTTTGCTTGTTTAGTGTTGGAAAGTGTGTCTAGATGATCTGGCTACCCATGCATGACTTTGTTTTTGTCAGATACGACGTAGTTATTGGTATATTGGGTATTTAACTGCGGTTACCAATTTCTGTTTTTTTTTCAATATTTGTAAAAATTACTACGTAGTAAGGAATTGCCGTATATTATTCATTTTTTTTCATGTTTATGTGTTAGAAAGTGTGCCTTGATGGTTGGGCTAACACGTGCATGTCTTTTTTTTTATCTGAGATGTCGTATATTAGAATGTCGGGCATTTTACCGCGAGTGTCCCTTTTTAATTTTTTTTAATTTTTTTGCCAAGTCATTTTTCCGTAAGATATTGCGAAATAGTGTCGTAAAACTTTTGCTTTTTTAATGTTGGAAAGTGTGTCTAGATGATCTGGCTACCCCTGCGTGATTTTGTTTTTGTCAGATACGACGTAGTTATTGGTATATTGGGTATTTAACTGCGGTTGCCAATTTCTGTTTTTTTTTCAATATTTGTAAAAATTTACTACGTAGTAAGGAATTGCCGTATATTATTGATTTTTTTTTCATGTTTATGTGTTAGAAAGTGTGCCTTGATGGTTGGGCTAACACGTGCATGTCTTTTTTTTTTTATCTGAGATGCCGTATATTAGAATGTTGGGCATTTTTCCGCGAGTGCCCCTTTTTATTTGTTTTGCATTTTTTTGCTTAGTCATGTTACCGTAAGGAATTGGCAAGTAGTGTCGCAAAACTTATATTTTTATAGTGTTGGAAAGTGTTTCTAGATGATCTGGCTACCCATGCCTATTTTTTTTAGCCAGATATGGCGTATATATAAGTATGTGTTCGATTTTCCTGTGATTGCCATTTTTTCGTTTTTTCCCATTTCTTTCAAAATTACTACGTACTAAGGAACTATCACAGAGTAATATTTCATTTATATGTTTATTTGTCGGAAAATATGCCTTGATGGTTTGCCTAGCACGTGGCTGAAATTTTTTTTTTCTGAAATGCCGTATATTAGAATGGCCATTTTTCCACGAGTGCCCCTTTTTATTTGTTTTGCATTTTTTTGCTTAGTCATGTTACCGTAAGGAATTGGCAAGTAGTGTCGCAAAACTTATATTTTTATAGTGTTGGAAAGTGTTTCTAGATGATCTGGCTACCCATGCCTATCTTTTTTTTAGCCAGATATGGCGTATATATAGGTATGTGTTCGATTTTCCGGTGATTGCCATTTTTTCGTTTTTTCCCAATTCTTTCAAAATTACTACGTACTAAGGAACTATCACAGAGTAATGATTCCTCTAGATGTTTATTTGTCGGAAAATTTTGTTTACTTTTTTTTTGATTGAATATCATCAAATTTTTTTAGCTAAAATATTGTTTTACATTTTTTTTTTCGATTTTATTTCCCTTCAAAAAAATTTTTTTGGGTCAGAATTTTAATTTTATAGTCGTAAAATAATCGACAATTATCCAGCAACCCACCATACAATTTTTATGCATATCCAATAATAATTAGATTAGTAAATAACACCTTGAAATTGACATACCCTTCCTACATTTCAAGTGGCAGATTAGGGAGTCTGAGTCAGTGTGGTTGGCGGCCATTTTGTGGACATATCCGAAGCGTAAGCTGCCCTATCTATATATATTCTTGCTCCCTATAGAATTTGTGATATTTTGGTATATTTTTACCTGCATAAATATCATATTATATATTAAATATATGTATTTTTTTACGAAATTTCCAAGTACTCAAAAAATTACCTTTAGATATGGCCCCTGATATAAATGTAATTTACAAAATAATGAAGATTTTATTACATATTTCTATTTTAGGATAACATATGTTTATTCCCTAAAAAAATTAGCCACTTCCTATTTCATTTGGGTACCCAAAAAAATTCATGAAATTTGGACAATTTTTTTTTGGCCAAAAAAAGTTACCCTTTTTTTCTCATTTCAGATCTTCACCTCCATGGGTCTGACTTCATCCAAAATACATCAAGATGTGTCCTAAACATTCAAGAATCAATTCCTAAAAGGATTTGTGTATATATGTATAAATTTTTTTTATGAATTTTTATGTCAGGTCTTTTTTTTTTTCTACTTAATTTTTTAAAATATTTATAATAAATAGTTTTTCTGCAGATGAGTAGTATTTATCTTGACAGTTGTTTTAAGCATTCATTGAAGTTTTTTTTGGCAAAAGAAAAAAGGAGGTTACTGCAAAAACTGATTTTTCAAGAATTTTTTTTGGCGTCGGGGTCGTTCGCGTCCGAGTATACCCTTAAAGGGGTGTCCGAGGACCGTACCTATCCAGGGTTAAACAATTTTACTGCTTCTTTGTTCTGTAAGCGGTACATCTCCCTAGATCAATATTAAAGTATCATAAAAAGGAATATTTACGGTGTTCCTTATCTTATGTTTGGGAGGGCAAGGGTTGATGGTGCCCTGTAAATGGTCGGAGCATGTGACTGTCCCCATATTCTTGCCATAACCTTACCTAAGCCCCCTTAGACTGCTATATCCATACCCAACCCGCTTAGATTGCCGTATCCTTACGTAGCCCCCCTCAGACTGCTCTATCTTTAACTAACCCCTCTTAGACTGCTGTATCCTTAGCTTACCATATGCTTAGCTTACCGTAAGACTAAGTTTCAACCTTGTGTTTACTTCCCAAATGAAACTAAATAGGTATCGCATATTGGTGGTGGTGGGTGGGTTGTAGCCCCACTGATAGGTAAGGGTACGGCATAAAAGTTAGGTTAGGTAGAGAATGTTAGGGTAGCTGGTGATCTTGGGTGTTTCCTTTTCAAAATTAGATTTTTTACTTACAAATGTTGATTATGGTACTTAATGCCCATTACATAAAACATATTTATCCAACTTGTGGTAATGCCACACGGTGTTCAAGATGGAGCTAAAGAGAAAATGTGTTGGGGATGGGTGTTATAAACCTATATCCTGGAGTTTTTGAATAAGTATATAAGCTGTTAATTGGTTAAAACAAAACTGAAAAATACATCATTATAAAAACTACATAGATCCTCAAAGTGACTGAAACCAATGCATATACAATTATTCATCATCAGTCCCTAAAGGTAAACAATGTGAGTTATGACTTCAATAAGGATTTGTGTTGTGTGGTAGATCAAGTTAGGATATACATCCATACTTTGATTTAATGTACTACATTGCATGTCAAGTTGGAATATATACTCGATTCTAATTCTATCTGCATTATTTTGAGTCACATGTGGGGTGGGTCTACATTAGTATGACTAGATAAAGAACCAACATCCTAAATTAGGTTAGGGTTAGTAAACATTCCTGTAGTTCAGACAAATGGTTAGGTAGAAAAAGGGAGTAAATCTTTAAACAAATGAGGTAGCCCCATTTTGTTTTATATAACAGGCAGCATGGTGTGGTGATGCTTTGAAATTGTTGCGTTAAATTTTGAGTGTAGACCAAGATTTTGGTTCTATATAACGTCATATATTAGATTATGGGACATCTTGCCAGGATGCACCTAACTTGATTCAATTTGAATTTTCTTAGGTGTCACTAGGTGGGAGTTCACTAGCTAGAAATGGACTAGGCTATCCATATTCTCTGTGTATTCATGTACTGTACATTGTAGATTTTGGGGGTAATATTACATACTGTAGTGAGCAATGAGTTTTGATATTGAGGTTATAATAAAACTTAGGGACCTGTCCTTTTCCTTATTATTGCATTGCATTGCATTGCATGAATTTTGTGCTTAGCCCTACCCTAAAATGCAGACTCCTCATCCGGGCCGTCCATAATCTGGAAGCTGTGATGTATACCTGACCCTTGTTTGGGTGGTTTAGGCGTACCTAAAAGATATCCCTATTTTGCAGTTCCTCGCAATTTTTCCTAGGATTTGATTGTGGCGTTGCTGTCTTCCAGTAACTCCTTTCTTGACACACCAAAGTGTTCATATTAAAGCTCAGTGGTGTTAATATATTTGGACAAGGGTATTCTTTGCACAGCTACTTGACCGTCTAGTCGTAAAAATACTGAGTTGGACGTGAAATAACTCCATCGCCCTTTGCAACTCGATTCATTCCAGGCAAGAACAACTCCCCAGCGGTCAATCTCAGTAGGCAGACTCGGATATTTGGCTTCGAGGGACCTTTGTCTCCCTCAGTTAACCTTCAAAGTCCTGCCCCTGGCAGGAGTCGCTGACGAAATATCGGCCTAGGGCGTTTCATGTCCTGAAGTAGTTTCTGAAGTATGTTAACCACTATGGGGCAACTAGACACCTCAAATAGAGGCCCTTGAATATCTGGGGGACAACCGGGGTACATATGTATTTCCCCCTCTTCTGTCTGATGAGGAGACTCATTATAAAGAAGGGCATTGAGAGATTGGTCGATGACTTAATTTTGAAGTGGCAGCAAACAGAATATCACCCAGAACTATTCCTGCCTGCAGAGATATCAAGAGAACTGCTTATGCAACCTCCCCCGTAAATTCACCACAATAAGTTCTATCCTTACGACTTTCTCTTGGAAGTTATCTACACTCTCAGGTTTTCTATGGACAATAGTGAAAAGGATGACTGTATACCTGCTAGGTTGTATTTTGGCTCCTACCAGGCAAAATGGTCTATCCACTAAGGTTGATGTGGTGAAAGTTCCTGCGCCACTCAATGTCACTTTCCCCAGAACAGTAAAACTCTTGCCTTACCTTAGGGAGGAAAGACAATATTCAGTCTCGACTGTGGAAGACTACCTCTCGGCTTAAATCCAAGTTTTTAGATTGAAGGGAGTTAACACACTTCCTTGATGGAATTGTCTTTCCTCATACAATATTGAGCATACTGGTTCTTTATTAGAAGTTAGACCACTTCCTCAGAGTGTAGTTCTCTTACTGCACTCTCTTAAAGGAGTTGTTCTTTGCTGGTCAGTCCTCAGATCATGACTTGACTCTTAATGGCTTCTGCAATGAGAGACAGTGAAGGATGTAGTATGGAGGTCATGTACCCTTCTACTTCCTTCCTGAGTTTTTTGCCAAGAATCAGAATCCAGCTGTAGTGTGGACCCTAGGTTAGGGTCCTTCTGGATTGAAAGGCTCCATATTGTAACCAGTGACCCAAATCAATTGTTACTAGGTATCGTAAGAGCACTAAAGTGTTATCATAAACGAACTGCAATAGCTCGCCTGCACGTAAAAAAAGCTTTTCGTGAGCATTGTCAGGTTCAAGAGGAAAGTCACCAATATGATCTCTTCTTGGAATCACTAGGTTATTGATAAACCTTAAATTCATACTCTCCTCTACAAGGTCATAGACCCAAAGCTCGTGATGGTAGGCCTGTAAGTCCTTAGTATTTGAAAAGAACTCTGTGACACAGGTACTTCAAGCGTGAGTTTTGAAGCATAAGACAACATTCATAGCCTACTACCTACAACATGTATTATAGGAGCCAGGATACCTTCTCCATAGTCCCTGTGGTAGCTGTACAACAATTGGTTTAAGATATTTAAGCTCTTTTGTAGGATGAATAGCAATTGATTGAGGGCAGATGGTAACTGTGACTAGTCATAGATGAATCTTAGAGTGACTAGCCTCTCCTTCCTTCAGGTGAAGCACCTTTGGAGCTCTAGAAACAGGCCTCTGCAGGTAGGAACGATATCGCTTGTGTAACCTAAAAAGTTTAAATATATTTTTATCCATGTCCTCCTAGCGAGGGGGAGTTGGGCAATGTCTAGGTTAAGTAAGCATAGTGTACCACTCAAAGAATCTTGAACTAGTCAAGTCACAGTGCTTAGTTCTCACACATTCACACTTATTGCCTAAGCCATCAACTCTTGTTCGAGAGTTTAGGAAGTGATATGGGGTGTCTATTATGCTCGCACAAGCTTTAAGTCGCATCCCAGATCAAAATTCCACCCAGTTGGGTTATAACTTCCTAAGGTTCAGTTGCTACAGTGAGGAGTGGAAGGGTTTTTATTGTGTTGGAACAAATGACAAATCTGAAAATGTAATTTGCATTTGTCCTAAGTAATTTGCATTTTCCCAAATATACAAACTTTGAGCTCTTTACTTACACTTTCCCCACCAGAACCTGTCCCCTTATAATTCCTGGCTGCAATCAAAAGTGACATAGTACAACCGGTGTATGTGTGAGTGGGGTGACTGGTCTAATCCGTGCTATTCTACCATTAACTAGGGGCGGGTTTTTATGTCTCTGAAAAAGGTTGATGACTAGTTTTAGCTTTGCCAAAGTAATATGTCTACAGTGAAGAGCTCATGGGTAGTATAGCTAGGAAAAATAACTTCCAAATTTGTCATAATGTCACCCATTCAGGTTGTCTATGATCAGCCCTTTGACAGCACCAAAACATCATTGGAGCATTTTTCACCTACGGAACTACCTTTAAATGCAGTCTTCTAAAGAAAGGTGCTGTCCATTCAATGTGACAGTGGTTCACCCTTTTCCAATGGATTCAAAGAAGTATGTACAAAGATTCCTAAAAGTAGGCGAAGAGATTGGCTGACCTCCCCAGGTCTTTTCATAGGATAGATCTTGATAATCCTCCTCATTCACCACCTATTAGGTGGAGTTCTTCAGGAAAAGTGAATGTTTCACCCACAATGTTTCACTGTACCTGCCAGATATATTTGTTTACCTCAAGGTGAAAAGTTGTGGTTTGTTTTCCACAAGCCCAAACAATATATCCCACCGTAAAGTGCCCAAGGTTTGTCCAGTTAAGAAAAATACAAATTACTTACAAATTTGCCATGTCATTAAGTAAATTCAGATTTTGGAACTTTAAACTTATTATTGTCAATCCATTAACACAAATAAGTAGCAATGCTCATAGGTATTATTTTAGATATTTATAAAAGTAGGAATGTCATGTTCAATTCTGCTATATGATTATAAAAAATGGAGGGAGATTTTTAAAAATATTCTCTTTTTTTTCAGGTGCATCTTGGGCAATGAGCTGTGGGAGACTTGGAAATTTGCTTCTTCTCAATGAAAGCATAGAATCTAAAAACCAGCCAGCTGCAGCAACTAGACTTTTAAAGGTAACTTTAATAAACCGCACTTTGTATTATAAGAAAAAAAAAATGTTGGCTTCTTAGTAGTTTCAGATCAAATTGAATCTTAAGAAAATTAAAATTGGGTTAGCCCTTTTATGGATCATGATTATAGATTATCAAGGAATTGCATTAGGACGGGTACATTTTTGGATCGAGTCTTCTCCCGCTGTGAGGATGGCCACTCTCGACAATCATTATAAGGTGATACTTGAGAGCAAGTATGCCTTTGACACTGAAGACAGGACAATGAGTATATTTGGATCAATGGGACTTATGAAAGTACAGTAGATAATGGACGGCACTCTTGAACATTTTCGCATAAGACAGCATCTTTAATGAAGCAAATACACAAATGAAGCACAATGTAGTAAAAAAGACAAATAATGAGTAAAATTCTGCCAAATAAAGTTCCAGCTAGTGAGAGGTGTACACTCACTGACTGCTGAACTTCAAGGGAGTTGCTACTGATAGGTAACTGCCTGACGGTTGTTTATACCGCGATATAATCTTCAACTGCTATCTTCCAGCTTCACTGTTATGCATTCTCCTAAGTGAGTGATGGTTGTTTGTAAGTGTAGGGACAAAAAAAAGTTATACAATAATCACAGTGATTTATGATAAATAACACTAAATTACTAGCACCCAGTTGTTTTGTAAATTGATGCTATTGGAATCTGGTGTAGTTGTTCTTTATGTGAGCCATTAACACTCAACCCCTGCATAGAGGTTTTTTATTGTGAAGTTTTTTCTTCTGGAATCATTGTTGCACCTTTATTTTCAGCCAGCAGAAAATATAAATATACTCCCAGAATCCATTTTTTTTTTTATATAATGACTGACAGATCATCGTATGCAAGCTTTTTAAGTCCCTGTCTTTCCTTGCGAGTATGGTCATCGGCCTGTGCAACACTGTGAAGGCAAACTTCAAATTGTTCTTCCTTCCTCTATATATTTGGTGGTGCCTTTGCTGCTACTTTCAGGAGGAGAACAAAAAAGATGTTCAGGTAGTTCGATTGAGAGGAGTTACATTCTCTTGACTACCGTTTCTCTCCTTTAGCCTCCTGTTAGTGATGATAATTGTCTTATAAAAAAAGCACATGTAATCATATATAGGAGGTGCCTGGGTACCCGAAATATGTGTTTTCACACATATTTCTAGTGCTCAGTTTTGTATCAGGAGTCGTGGTGCATGGTCTCCACACTCTGGATCCCCATTTGCTGAACCCCTACTAGCTAGATATCCACTCACTGAATGTCCAAGTTAAAGAGGAATTCAGATTTTGAAATAAAAGAAAACTCTGGGATAGGAATCGGTCTTCCCGACCTGTTAACTAACAATCATGTACACTTTTCAATAAGAAGAAAAATTTGTAGTTTGTTGGATAGAGTTTCTTAGAACATGCATTTTTCGCTTGATAGATATTTTAACTCCTGTGTCTTTGAAATTTATGATTTAATTTCAGTATAATAACTAACCGCTATTTATGTAGCTGCTCTGGGTAATTATTTATTTACTTCAGTCAGATATTCAGGCAAAAATAATATACTTCATGATACACTAAAAGGAATACAGTAAAGGATTAAGTTCTTATCCTATGATGATATTTTTAATAACTCTTTAGTGTTGTAGTGTAGTGTTCATCCTGAAACATCGTTTATTATATTATTAGATACAGTATATAATATGAAGCTTAGATTCATACAAAGCACTGAATACTAGGAGCTTGTAACTATGAGTCATACCAACTTGTGCCAAATTGATTTGTTAGTTGATGTAAAATGAGATTAGTAATTTCGATTTGACAACAATAGGTCAGTTAAGGAACAAAAGCAGGATAGGGTAGCCAATGGTGGATAAAAGTAGGATTACATAATTGATGAATGAGGTTGAATAGATTTTTCATTGATTCAATATATTGGTTAATTATAAGCAAAAAACACGCAGGCCCACTGCTGTTCTATGTTTATTAATGTTAAAGACTTGACCCTGGTAAGACCAGTTTGTCAGTTCAATAGTGTAGGATAGCTTACTATAAATGGGTGAAGAAATAAAGAAAATAAAAAACTAACGTTAAATAAGTAAGTCAATGAACTAATTGAGGCTTATGTTAGTGAGTCAGAGAGTGTATGATAAGTTTTCCAGTAGTTTAGGGTAAGATAAGTAAGATGAAGATGATAGAACTAAGTGGTTCATTGATTGAAGGTTAAACAGAAAATCCACTCAAGATAAATTAATATGATAGGATAATTGGGGCTAGTTAATGGGGGATCCGTGCAATATATAATGAAAATTGTGTATGTCATTTCAATTACAAGAATGATACATTTGTCTGATATGTTTAGGAAGTTGCAGGTAATTTTTTTTATTTTTATTTTAGGAGACTGAAAACACCACCAATTATTCACTTAAACAGCACTATACTCGTGTATACCAAGTAATATTTTGTACTTGAAACTGTTAATTTGTCAGAAAACCATATTTTTGCTCAATCTCTACATAAGATTCCTTTTTTTTATAAATATTTTATGACCATAGCATGTGTATGAACAGGAATCGTATGCGATATAAGGTACAATGTTTTATTTAGGGAAATATGATTTATTGAGTATCTCTTGAAGAGAATTGAAGGGTAAGGGGAGCTCTATTAGTGGATTACCAGATGCTGATCATTTGATTGTTGTAGTGAAGTATTTCCTTGTTTGGATTTAGGAGTTTTAGAACTTTTTTCATTTTGCTAGATATACTTTCATTTGTAATATTTGCTATTATAAAAGCAGTGGACATGTACTTGTCATTATACAGACAATTTTATATTTAATACATTAGAATAGTTTATATTATTTCTATTTTATCATGCAAATTATTTTACTAAAAGTATAGTCTTCCTGGTTTCTAATTGCTCACTCCGCAAAATAAGTTTGCGGGCACTCTATCGACTAATAGATAGGTGCAAAGCTTCTAAGCTTCTTATTATTGTTGTAATCAAGCTTATTCTACCTGTACCATAAGTAAATTAATAATGAAATTCTCTATATTTATGTTATCCCATTCTACCCTGAAATCAGATAGGATAACACCTATCATCAGTTTTGGCAACCAATTGCGATCAGTTGGGACTTTTTAAAATTCTTCTTTCATGTGCATTACCCTGCTTATAAATGCAAACAGATCCTTGCTACGATTTTGATACTGAAATGCACAGTAAACTATTTGAATAAGACTGATATATCTGTACAAGTTACATATTTTATGTATTTTTCAGACTAGAATCATCAAAAGAGAAGAAGCATATATATAGCCTCCTGCTTGAAAGAGAATGATGAGCAGCAGCGAATAACCACAGATTATACCACAGTAAAAAAAAAAAAATATTGATTTGAAGTGGCCATTCCATCATCGTACTTTACTGGAGTGCTGTACTACAAATATCATGGATTTTTCAGCTGACCAGAGTTATTGAGATTTTATGGGACTGTGTGTTATAATGGACATTTCATATCCCATACAGTCAATAGCAATCATCAATTGAAGATGAAAATAGAACGAGTTGAGTTACCGTTAATAAATGATATAAATTTTCACAATGATATTACCAGCTTATTTTAGGTTTATCAAAGTGTGTGAATTTAATTATCTAAGCTATTAACATTTACTCTGTCTAGTAACGAGTATTTTATTAGCTCCTCATATTTACAAAGTCACTCCATATAAAGCTAATTTTCGATTGTTTTAATTGGATGTGAAATTATTTTATCTAGTAAAATCTAAACACCCAAGATTTAACTTGAAAATTAGGTAAATATCAATATGTGAGGGGTTTTTTTACGTTTCTAATTAAACTCCAGTTGTTCCGTAACTGAAATACAAACCACGCTATTTAATATGGGTAATTACTTTCGGTGTAGCTGAAATGACGAGCCATTTGAAATTTAACCACCCCACCGCTAGTTAGCGTGGGGGGGGGGGGTGTTAGCTTGCTAAACCCCCCCCCCCCCCCCACACACACACACACACACAAACACCTGTGATTTAGCTCACTTTGCTATCGGCTCGGGTGGTAGTCGGACGTGTCCGCTATCACCCTCGCCTCTTTGACAGCCATTAATGCTTTTTGTCTTTTTACTTACTTTTTCTTATACTTATATATATATATATATATATATATATATATATATATATATATATATATATATATATATATATAAACATTCTTAATGTTTATGTATATATTTGTGTATAGAAATGTAGTAAGTTTTCAGTGCTTATGCTGTGTTTGAGATGTACGACAACGACACTTGCGTGTGCAAGGCCACCACAGTTCTACTTCGTGGGGGACGACCTCTCCCTCTCTGGTCCATCGGGCTTCCCGTCTGCTTATTTCCGTTGACTCGGCCGCCGAAGGGGAATCGTCATCGCCTGGACTCTCTTCATTTATCTATTATCTTCGCCTTGCCTCTTTTCCTACGGGAAACTTGGATTCGCAGCAAAGAGAAGGTGGCCTTTTTTTTAGACTGATTACGGTCTCTCTCTACTCGAGGTCGTTCACCCTTACTACAACTACGTACTATTACGATAGCTCCTTTCCCGTTGCGGGTTAGGTTGCTTTTTCGTTGTTTGTCTCAATTATTTTTAGTGAAATCTAATTGTATTTTAATTTTTCAGCTTTCTCCGTGGGGAACACTTCCCTTCGGGGGTCAGTGGTTCTCACTATTAGTGTATATTCTTAGATGATTTAGAATAATTATAATTGTTATAATTCTGTTTTTATTACTGTTACTCCGCCCCTCCCCCCCCTTCTCCCGTGGTTGCCATCTGGGGAAGGAGGGCGCATACTTAATTCTTATTTTATGTTATTCCCTCGGGGTTCCTCTTCGGAGTTCCTCCCCGGGGGATTTCTGTTAAAACAATTATTTAATTTTATTTTCTCAGTAAACTATGCAGTTCTTCTTCGTTCGACTAAAGTGTGCCAACGAACCAGAACTTTCCTGTTCATGACGGAGGAGTCTGCTGTCGCTGCCGAGTTGTCCTGTTCATGACTGGGGAATCTGCTGTCGCTGCCGTCCCTCAGAGGACGTCATCATGGGCGTTATCCCTTCTCTTAGAAGTACTCCCGTGACAACGTGCCAGTACTTCAGATCATCTTAGAACGCTAAAGGAGGTTCGACTCCAGGGGTTGGACAACTTCCCTTCCAAGGGAGGTTTTCTCCCCAGGTATGAGGTTTTGTCCCTTCAGAGGGAGAACTTCCCATACCTTAATAATTTCATTGTCTTCAACTATGGTTGCTGCCCATCGGCCAAACTTTTCTCCCCCCCCCCCTTGCTGAGTTTCTCTTCCTTCAGGGGTGGAGCACAGTCTTGGCAAGTCTCTTCTACGAAGTGTGCATCTCTCTCGTTCGCGAGAGAGTCCACTCATAGAGACTCCTCTTCGGAGGATTGTTCCTGATAAGGTCAGCTTGCTGATCCAACGGCCCTAAGGAGCGTCACAGGTCTCTTCTACGAAGTGTCACCTCTCTCGTTGGCGAGAGAGGCCACTCATAGAGACTCCTCTTCGGAGGATCGTTCCTGATAAGGTCAGCTTGCTGATCCAACGGCCCTAAGGGGCGTCACAGGTCTCTTCTACGAAGTGTTACCTCTCTCGTTCGCGAGAGAGGCCACTCATAGAGACTGCTCTTCGGAGGCTCGTTCCTGTTAAGGTCAGCTTGCTGATCCAACGGCCCTATGGGGCGTCACCACGAGTGTCTCCAAGTCTCTTCTACGAAGGGCACCTCTCGTTTGCGGGAGAGGTCTCTCATAGAGACCCCGCCTCGGAGGATCAAGCAGAACTTCCAGTGATGATCGTCCTGCCAGCTGACCTACCGATTTACCAGCTCAACCTTGCGCTGCAACGAAAGACTTCGGTCCTGGACTCTAAAGCAGACCTGATTACGGTCTTCATCGGGGGATGCCCGCCCTTTTTTGAAGGACACATCCCAGTTCCTGATCGTCCTGCCAGCTGACCCTTCAACCTAGCGCGCTCGCCGACAATCTTCTTACGCGCGCGAGCGCCGACGATCTTCTTACGCGCGCGAGCGCCGACGATCTTCTTACGCGCGCGAGCGCCGACGATCTTCTTACGCGCGCGAGCGCCGACGATCTTCTTACGCGCGCGAGCGCCGACGATCTTCTTACGCGCGCGAGCGCCGACGATCTTCTTACGCGCGCGAGCGCCGACGATCTTCTTACGCGCGCGAGCGCCGATGATCTTCCTACGCGCGTGAGCGCCGACGATCGTCCGCGCGCGGATACCGATGGTTCCGCCCGCGCACACCCCTACCTTCGCGCGCGCTCGCCGATCTTCTAACGCGCGCGCGTGCCGATCTTCTAACGCGCGCGCGTGCCGATCTTCTAACGCGCGCGCTCGCTGATCTTCTAACGCAAGCGCGCTCGCCGATCTTGTAACGCAAGCGCGCTCGCCGATCTTGTAACGCGCGCGCGCTCGCCGATCTTCTAACGCGCGCGCGTTCGCCGTTCTTCTAACGCGCGCCCGTTCGCCGTTCTTCTAACGCGCGCGCGCTCGCTCGCTGTTCTTCTAACGCACGCGCTCGCCGATCTTCTAACGCGCGCGCGCTCGCCGATCTTCTAACGCGCGCGCGCTCGCCGGTCTTCTAACGCGCGCGCGCTCGCCGGTCTTCTAACGCGCGCGCGCTCGCCGGTCTTCTAACGCGCGCGCGCTCGCCGATCTTCTAACGCGCGCGCCTCGCCGATCTTCTAACGCGAGAGCGCTCACCGATCTTCTAACGCGCGCGCGCTTGCCGATCTTCTAACACGCGCGCGCTCGCCGATCTTCTAACGTGCGCCGATCTTCTAACGCGCGCAAGCGCCGACGATCCACGCAAGCGCTGTCGATCTTTTCCGCGCGCGGGTACCGATGGTCTTCCGCGCGCGGGTGCCAACATTCTGGCCCGCACGAGCTCTTCATTCTGATCCTGTACGTCGATCTGATACCTGCGCGCACTATGAAGTCTCGCCCGCGCGCGAGCCCAGGGTATTACCGAGCGCTCGCGGGAGAGCGTTTCAACAGTCTCCCGCGCGCAAGACCAGGGTATTCCCCATCGCGCGAGCACCAGAGCGCCCCCCAACGCAATCGCCAATACCCTCCTACGAGCGAGGCTGTCGGGCAGCGCGCGGTAAGTGTGCCATCACCGCATCCCCCCCCCCCCCGCAAGCTCGGAACAGCACGCTTGCTGGTAGGGGGGAAGGTTCCAGAAAGGTCTAGGGACATTTCTTCCTTATCTTTCAGGTTGCTTCCCCTCCGGAGGGAGTGTCTGACAGCGCAGCCGTCTGCCGGCAGCCCTGGTTTGGGGCTCTGATCAGAGCGGTAGCGCAGGCTTACAAGCCTGTTCTCTCTGAGTTGGGCCACAAATCCTCAGCTGCATCCACTGCCCTGAAGAGGAAAAGAGAAGTTTCGGACGCGGTAACTTTTCCAAGGACGAAGCTGTTTCCTTGCAAGCCTTCGAGGCAGGCACCCTCCCCCCTCAGACTTTTTTTTTCCCTCCCCTTCGGACGAAGATTTCCCGTCCTCAGGAGAGTCACGTGAGGTGAGACGTTCCCCCATCACACCATTGAGGAAAACCCCACCTCGCGCAGCAAAGTCTTCTCGAATAAGGGTGGAGAAGAGCCTGCCTCCATAGTTGTTGGAGTCCTGAATCCCTCCCAGGAGGGAGTCAAAGGACTCCAAGACAATACCGGAAGGTCCCTAGCACCGAAATCTACAGGCTTAGACATTCTTCCGTTATGGTAACAAACCTGTTCGAGCCTAAGGACGTGAAGCAGGCTGCTGAGAGGTGGAGGAAGTCACCAAGACTCCCTCCTACATAGGGCTTTGACATTTAAGCCCTATAAACCTCCAGCACCCCAGCATCCCACCAAGACAACGGTAGCGAGATAGTTGGGTCCAAGCCCTTTCTGGTCAAGGACAAGTAAGGCAAGAAGTCCTCCAGGGGAGGGAAGAATCCTAGAGGGAGCAGCCGAGGTCGCAAACACTAGGATGGCAGCAACTCGGGGCCGATTCCTGGACGACTTCCGTAATCATTCAGGGATATCACGTGCTGTTCACAACATCTCTGCCTCCCCTGAGGACGAATCCGGTGTCATTTAGCTCCCTTGCTATGGGATCAGCAAACGAGCCGGCCTTTAGGGCAGAGGTCCAGATTAAAACAAACTCCGTTCAGCATGGAGACCACATACACGGTCAGTCTTGCAGTGAAGCCGCATGACTTCAGGTGTATACTGGATCTGAAGGACATGTACTTCCAGATCCCAGTCCGTCCGTCTTCAAGGAAGTACTTTGTATTCAGCCTAGACCACAAGGGGTACCAGTTCAAGGTGCTGTGTTTCGGTCTCTCCACAGCACCACAGGGTTTCACCAGAAGTGTTCACCCTAATATCATCGTGGGCACACAGGATCAGCATCCGTCTCCTCCGTTAACTGGATGACTGGCGGATCCTAGAAGACTTGGAGTCATCCCTTCTTCGACACCGAAATAAACTTCTAGAACTTTGCCAGGATCTGGGGATCATGGTAAATCTTGAGAAGTCCTCTCTGCTTCCCACTCAGACTGGTTCACCATGGCATGATTATAGACACCAATTTCCACTAAGCCTTCCCATCAGACGACAGGATAGCAAGGCTAAGAGGGGTTGCAAGCCCTGTCTTCAGACGAGAAGAGCTTCCAACCCAATCATGGTTACGTCTCCTCGGTCACCTTTTATCCTTGGCTCTTCTAATTCCCAACGGTCGCCTCAGTATGAGATATCTCCAGTGGCGGCTTGGGTCCAGGGGAAATCAAGGCTGCGATTTTCCGGGACGTCAGGATTCCTATGGGTCCTGCGGAACAGACGGTCCGCCAGTGGTGGGTGACAGACGAGAACCTACGAAGAGGAGTGGATCTTCTCGTCCTTTCCCTGGATTTAATGCTGTTTTCGGACGCCTCAAAGAAAAAGGGGAGGGGGGGAATTTCCACATTCTGTACCACAGGACCTCAGGCCTATGGTCAGAATAAAAAAAGTGCCTCCATATAAATCTGCTAGAATGAAGGCTGTATTCCTGGCCCTTCAACAGTTCCGACAATACCTGGCGGGTCACTCTGTGGTGGTGATGAGCGACAACACCACAGTAGTGGCTTACATCATCAAGAAAGGAGGTACCTTTTCAGAGCAGCTATCCCATCTCGTAGTAGAGATACTGAGATGGACCAAAGTCCACTCGATTCCACTATCGGCTGGAGGCAAGAGGAATGTGCTCGCTGACAGTCTGAGCAGAGCGTCTCAGAAAGTGAGTACCGAGTGGTCTTTGGATCATTTTAGTAGCCAACAAAGTCCTGACTTTGTGGGGTTCCCTGACTGTGTGTTTGTTTGCTACAGCGCTGAACTTCAAGCCCCCGCTGTACTGCTCTCCAGTCCCGGATCCCAAGGCACTCTGGCAAGATGCCTTCCAACAACGGTGGGACAACACCGACGTGTACGCCTTTTCCCCGTTCTCTCTGATGAGGAGGGTGCTCAACAAGACCAGAATATCGGTCAATCTCTCGATGACCCTTATAGCTCCGCTATGGCATCACACGGAATGGTTTCCAGACCTTCTGCAACTCCTAACGGAGCTTCCGAGAGAATTGCCTCCGTGACACGAGCTACTCAAACAACCACAGGCCAACATCTTTCACAAAGCCGTAGCTTCCCTTCGACTTCACGCCTGGAGACTATCCAGCATCTCCTCACTGAGAGAGGATTTTCGCAACAAGTTGCGGACAGGATGTCTGGACACCTGCGTAGGTCATCCGCAGGGGTCTACCAGGCAAAGTGGCGAGTTTTCTGTGATTGGTGTCGTGGAAGGGGTATCTCTCCACTCGATGCCACTATTATAACAATAGCGGAGTTCTTCGTGTATTTGCCGGAAGAATGCGCCTTTCAGTCTCGGCAGTGAAAGGCTATCACTCAGCCTTAAGTCTAGCCTTCAGGCTCAAAGGAGTGGACACCTCTTCCTCGCAGGGACTTTCCCTACTCATAAGAAGTTATGAACTTACCTGGCCGCAGTCAGAAATGATACCTCCTCCATGGAACTTGGTTCGAGTTCTCATGTCTCTTAAGAGACCTCCCTACGAACCATCACGCCAGGGTTCAGATCCTCACCTAACTTGGAAGACGGTGTTCCTAATAGCTTTGGCCTCGGCCAAGCGAGTCAGTGAACTTCATGGTCTTTCGTATGACATCGCCCATGCAAGGGGATGGGGGGGAGGTAACGTTCAGATTCGTCCCTGAGTTGTTGCTAAGACTCAGAATCCGGGAGTGTTCGGACGAAGATTTCCCGTCCTCAGGAGAGTCACGTGAGGTGAGACGTTCCCCCATCACACCATTGAGGGAAACCCCACCTCGCGCGGCAAAATCTTCTCGAATAAGGGTGGAGAAGAGCCTGCCTCCGTAGTTGTTGGAGTCCTGCATCCCTCCCAGGAGGGAGTCAAAGGACTCCAAGACAACACCGACGTGTACGCCTTTCCCCCGTTCTGTCTGATGAGGAGGGTGCTCAACAAGACCAGAATATCGGTCAATCTCTCGATGACCCTTATAGCTCCGCTATGGCATCACACGGAATGGTTTCCAGACCTTCTGCAACTCCTAACGGAGCTTCCGAGAGAATTGCCTCCGTGACACGAGCTACTCAAACAACCACAGGCCAACATCTTTCACAAGGCCGTAGCTTCCCTTCGACTTCACGCCTGGAGACTATCCAGCATCTCCTCACTGATAGAGGATTTTCGCAACAAGTTGCGGACAGGATGTCTGGACACCTGCGTAGGTCATCCGCAGGGGTCTACCAGGCAAAGTGGCGAGTTTTCTGTGATTGGTGTCGTGGAAGGGGTATCACTCCACTCGATGCCTCTATTCCAACAATAGCGGAGTTCTTCGTGTATTTGCCGGAAGAATGCGCCTTTCAGTCTCGGCAGTGAAAGGCTATCACTCAGCCTTAAGTCTAGCCTTCAGGCTCAAAGGAGTGGACACCTCTTCCTCGCAGGGACTTTCCCTACTCATAAGAAGTTATGAACTTACCTGGCCGCAGTCAGAAATGATACCTCCTCCATGGAACTTGGTTCGAGTTCTCATGTCTCTTAAGAGACCTCCCTACGAACCATCACGCCAGGCTTCAGATCCTCACCTAACTTGGAAGACGGTGTTCCTACTAGCTTTGGCCTCGGCCAAGCGAGTCAGTGAACTTCATGGTCTTTCGTATGACATCGCCCATGCAAGGGGATGGGGGGGAGGTAACGTTCAGATTCGTCCCTGAGTTGTTGCTAAGACTCAGAATCCGGGAGTGTTCGGACGAAGATTTCCCGTCCTCAGGAGAGTCACGTGAGGTGAGACGTTCCCCCATCACACCATTGAGGGAAACCCCACCTCGCGCGGCAAAATCTTCTCGAATAAGGGTGGAGAAGAGCCTGCCTCCGTAGTTGTTGGAGTCCTGCATCCCTCCCAGGTGGGAGTCAAAGGACTCCAAGACAACACCGACGTGTACGCCTTTCCCCCGTTCTGTCTGATGAGGAGGGTGCTCAACAAGACCAGAATATCGGTCAATCTCTCGATGACCCTTATAGCTCCGCTATGGCATCACACGGAATGGTTTCCAGACCTTCTGCAACTCCTAACGGAGCTTCTGAGAGAATTGCCTCCGTGACACGAGCTACTCAAACAACCACAGGCCAACATCTTTCACAAAGCCGTAGCTTCCCTTCGACTTCACGCCTGGAGACTATCCAGCATCTCCTCACTGAGAGAGGATTTTCGCAACAAGTTGCAGACAGGATGTCTAGACACCTGCGTAGGTCATCCGCAGGGGTCTACCAGGCAAAGTGGCGAGTTTTCTGTGATTGGTGTCGTGGAAGGGGTATCTCTCCACTCGATGCCACTATTCCAACAATAGCGGAGTTCTTCGTGTATTTGCCGGAAGAATGCGCCTTTCAGTCTCGGCAGTGAAAGGCTATCACTCAGCCTTAAGTCTAGCCTTCAGGCTCAAAGGAGTGGACACCTCTTCCTCGCAGGGACTTTCCCTACTTATACGAAGTTATGAACTTACCTGGCCGCAGTCGGAAATGATACCTCCTCCATGGAACTTGGTTCGAGTTCTCATGTCTCTTAAGAGACCTCCCTACGAACCATCACGCCAGGCTTCAGATCCTCACCTAACTTGGAAGACGGTGTTCCTACTAGCTTTGGCCTCGGCCAAGCGAGTCAGTGAACTTCATGGTCTTTCGTATGACATCGCCCATGCAAGGGGATGGGGGGGGGAGGTAACGTTCAGATTCGTCCCTGAGTTGTTGCTAAGACTCAGAATCCGGGAGTGTTCGGACGAAGATTTCCCGTCCTCAGGAGAGTCACGTGAGGTGAGACGTTCCCCCATCACACCATTGAGGGAAACCCCACCTCGCGCGGCAAAATCTTCTCGAATAAGGGTGGAGAAGAGCCTGCCTCCGTAGTTGTTGGAGTCCTGCATCCCTCCCAGGAGGGAGTCAAAGGACTCCAAGACAACACCGACGTGTACGCCTTTCCCCCGTTCTGTCTGATGAGGAGGGTGCTCAACAAGACCAGAATATCGGTCAATCTCTCGATGACCCTTATAGCTCCGCTATGGCATCACACGGAATGGTTTCCAGACCTTCTGCAACTCCTAACGGAGCTTCCGAGAGAATTGCCTCCGTGACACGAGCTACTCAAACAACCACAGGCCAACATCTTTCACAAAGCCGTAGCTTCCCTTCGACTTCACGCCTGGAGACAATCCAGCATCTCCTCACTGAGAGAGGATTTTCGCAACAAGTTGCGGACAGGATGTCTGGACACCTGCGTAGGTCATCCGCAGGGGTCTACCAGGCAAAGTGGCGAGTTTTCTGTGATTGGTGTCGATGCCACTATTCCAACAATAGCGGAGTTCTTCGTGTATTTGCCGGAAGAATGCGCCTTTCAGTCTCGGCAGTGAAAGGCTATCACTCAGCCTTAAGTCTAGCCTTCAGGCTCAAAGGAGTGGACACCTCTTCCTCGCAGGGACTTTCCCTACTCATACGAAGTTATGAACTTACCTGGCCGCAGTCGGAAATGATACCTCCTCCATGGAACTTGGTTCGAGTTCTCATGTCTCTTAAGAGACCTCCCTACGAACCATCACGCCAGGCTTCAGATCCTCACCTAACTTGGAAGACGGTGTTCCTACTAGCTTTGGCCTCGGCCAAGCGAGTCAGTGAACTTCATGGTCTTTCGT
The DNA here is from genome assembly GCF_036898095.1 of Palaemon carinicauda. Classification (NCBI taxonomy): domain Eukaryota; kingdom Metazoa; phylum Arthropoda; class Malacostraca; order Decapoda; family Palaemonidae; genus Palaemon; species Palaemon carinicauda. The sequence continues at coordinate 322,899,305 of NC_090725.1, read as the reverse complement.
ATGACATCGACCATGCAAGGGGATGTGGGGGAGGTAACGTTCAGATTCGTCCCTGAGTTGTTGCTAAGACTCAGAATCCGGGAGTGTTCGGACGAAGATTTCCCGTCCTCAGGAGAGTCACGTGAGGTGAGACGTTCCCCCATCACACCATTGAGGGAAACCCCACCTCGCGCGGCAAAATCTTCTCGAATAAGGGTGGAGAAGAGCCTGCCTCCGTAGTTGTTGGAGTCCTGCATCCCTCCCAGGAGGGAGTCAAAGGACTCCAAGACAACACCGACGTGTACGCCTTTCCCCCGTTCTGTCTGATGAGGAGGGTGCTCAACAAGACCAGAATATCGGTCAATCTCTCGATGACCCTTATAGCTCCGCTATGGCATCACACGGAATGGTTTCCAGACCTTCTGCAACTCCTAACGGAGCTTCCGAGAGAATTGCCTCCGTGACACGAGCTACTCAAACAACCACAGGCCAACATCTTTCACAAAGCCGTAGCTTCCCTTCGACTTCACGCCTGGAGACTATCCAGCATCTCCTCACTGAAAGAGGATTTTCGCAACAAGTTGCGGACAGGATGTCTGGACACCTGCGTAGGTCATCCGCAGGGGTCTACCAGGAAAAGTGGCGAGTTTTCTGTGATTGGTGTCGTGGAAGGGGTATCTCTCCACTCGATGCCACTATTCCAACAATAGCGGAGTTCTTCATGTATTTGCCGGAAGAATGCGCCTTTCAGTCTCGGCAGTGAAAGGTTATCACTCAGCCTTAAGTCTAGCCTTCAGGCTCAAAGGAGTCGACACCTCTTCCTCGCAGGGACTTTCCCTACTCATACGAAGTTATGAACTTACCTGGCCGCAGTTGGAAATGATACCTCCTCCATGGAACTTGGTTCGAGTTCTCATGTCTCTTAAGAGACCTCCCTACGAACCATCACGCCAGGCTTCAGATCCTCACCTAACTTGGAAGATGGTGTTCCTACTAGCTTTGGCCTCGGCCAAGCAAGTCAGTGAACTTCATGGTCTTTCGTATGACATCGCCCATGCAAGGGGATGGGGGGGAGGTAACGTTCAGATTCGTCCCTGAGTTGTTGCTAAGACTCAGAATCCGGGAGTGTTGGACCCTCGATTCGACTCTTTCCGGATTTCGAGTCTCCGTTCTGTAACAGATGACCCAGACCATCCCCTACTGTGTCCAGTAAGGAGTATGAGGCTATATCTGAAAAGAACGACTGCAGTTCGTCCTCAAGTGCAAGCTTTGTTTGTGAGCACTGGGAGAACAAAGAGGAGGGTCACCAAGAACACCATCTTGGCATGGATTCATAGGGTGATCCATCTGTCCCTGAATCCTGACCCTCCTCCGTCACGTCACCCTAGAGCACATGATGTCAGGGCCGTAGCTACATCCCTGGCCTTCAAGAAAAACTTTTCAGTGACGCAGGTTCTACAAGCGGGGGTGTGGAAGCGTCAGGCGACCTTCACAGCCCACTGCGTGCAAGACGTAACACACAGGAGGCTCGATACATTCTCTATCGGCCCTGTGTTGGCTGCACAACAGCTGGTTTAAAACCTCAGGCTCCCTAATGGAGAAGTAGCAGAGGGTTGAGGGCATTGTTACCTGGTCTTAGCTTGCATGAATGAAAAGATTTGTCTGGCCCTTACTCTTTTCTTCATCCTCCCCTCTCTTGGGGAAAGCAGCATCCTGGGTTCTCTGCACAGCTGACCTCGAACCACTGCAGGTAAACCATGTTTCCTTGTGCTCCTAGTATTAAGTTAATACTGTCACGTCCCCATACCCTGACGAGGTGGTATTGGGAGAGTCCAAGCCCAAAGTTGCCATCTAAAAGACTTCAGGTCAATTTCCTAGGACGAGTCACACTTCATTCCTTCACACACAGCTTGTGTAGGCCGCAGCCCTTGCATAGCAAGGTTCTAGCGAGGTGCAGGGACTCCTTACTGTTGAGTGCTGACGCACTCAGATACTGAGTCCCTGGGCAAAGCCAAAAGCCAGTACTAGCTGGGGACTTAACCTCCCTTCCTAAGGGGTGAGTCACCCATATTAAATAGCGTGGTTTGTATTTCATTTACGGTACAAATGACAAATTTGTAGGTAATTTATATTTTTCATAACTATACAAACCTTAGCTATTTAATCAAACTTGCCCGCCAGCCCTATCCCCCGTGAAGTCCTACCTCTAAGCAAAGTGAGCTAAATCACAAGTGTGTGTGAGGGCGGGGGGGGGGGGGGACAAGCTACCCTCCCTACCCCCCCCCCCCCCCTAACTAGCGGTGGGGTAGTAAACCCTCATTAAAATTCTAATGGCTCGTCATTTCAGCTACGCCGAAAGTAATTATCCATATTAAATACCTAAGGTTTGTATAGTTAGTAAAAATACAAATTACCCACGAATTTGTCATATTACCATTCCCTAATTAGTATTTGATATTGAGTACAATCACTCATTCAATTACCTGAAAACTAGTTGGTATATACGATTATAACGAATGATAAAGGGTTCTTATTATCTCTTAAAATACTCACCCGTAATTATCATAGGTAATGATAAATGGATTACTTTTGTATTATGCATAATTGTTAATTTGGTTTAAAAAAAATGGGTATTATAATGTTAAAAACCAATTATGACCAACAAATGTAAATGAAGATTTATTTTTTATATAAAAATTGGCTGCTCGTGTTTTCAAATTTGTATTAACTAGCTGTTAATCAAGTGTCAATATCCTCTGAATGTCTTAACATACTTCTAGATCATATCATTTGTAAAATTGTGTAAAATACTTTAAACAAGTTATCTAAATATGTGACTGAATGGAAAATATCAATTATCTTTTTGGCAGTTGATTCAAATTCATTCTACAATAAAGTTTGAAGTACATTAGTTATATGTGGATATAACTTCCCACTAATCATTTCTACTCTATGAATATCATTAATCTTTATGTATACCATTTCAAAATCATTATTTCAACTCTATGAATATCATTGTTTGTCTATGTATACTATTTCCTTCCTCTTACGAGACTTTCATACAGTAATTAGCAACTGGCTTGAATATTTTTATATACAATGTTGAATCAATAGTAGCCCTATGTTCCCTTAAAAGGTACTTTTATAGAATCTCTAATTAGCCCCATTCTGACAGTGGGGGTGGGGGGAGAATAACTAAAATGTTCTAGCAATCGACAGTGTATAGGTACTGGTATTATGAGTATACTACAGAAGTAAAATAAAGAATTCTAATTGATGATTCTAGCTTTTAAGTTTAAGAAATAAGTCATATTTCCTTCCGATTGCAGTAATGATAGACATTCTGCTTACCTGAAAGTTTTATATACAACGCTAGTAGTATAATTATTTTTTCATATGTTCCAATTAAATAGAAGGATGGATTTTTATTTATTAAATGATTTTAAATTTTTTGGGGAGTAGCTATTCCATTTATTTTGTGAAACATAAATCAAGGAAAGATGCATATAGTATAATTTTGCATATTTGTGAAGTGATTAACTGTAAAGTTTTAAATAATATTGCTAAGCAATTAGAAGGCTAATATAATTCTCTCTCTCTCTCTCTCTCTCTCTCTCTCTCTCTCTCTCTCTCTCTCTCTCTCTCTCTCTCTCTCTCATATCTTGGAAGTAATATTGTATCCACAATATAAAATATACCGGTTTCAAAGTAAGGTTACATTGTTTTGAAACTTTTTTTTTTCATAAGGTATTTAAAATCTTAATCTTAAAACTTCATATCAAATACATTTCAGTTATTTTTATTAAACTCATATTTTTTTTCCCAAAATATCAATACTAAATTATATTGGTCACGCATAAGTATCCAAATTCTTGTTTACAGTAGTAGAATAATCCTATTAATTTTTCTTCATTTTAGGCAACTTAAATTTGTTTCCAAATATTAGAATGACAAAATTGCTATTAAAAGGATAAAATGTCATGTCTACTGGTTTTAAGCTTAGCATATTTTTTTAGACAAAATTCATGTAACTGCATTGTACTCTAGTGTAGTATATATCCAAAAATGTTAATATCTGTTCTAGTGGAACATTTTACAAATTAGTTTATTTTTTTATGGTAACTATCAGTTAAGTAGTTTTATATTAATGTGCACGCAATATTTCTTGAAGTACATTTTCCAAAACTAGTTATTTTAATGTAAGACCTCAAAATTATTCCTTAAAGACTTCAAGTAGTTTTTATACCTAATGAACGGGCCAAGATTTATATTTTGTAGAGGGTACTCAGGAACTTCTTCTTCTTGATAGCCAGTTGAAATTAGAGGAATCTAGGCAATAATTTGGGGAAAAATTATTAATCTTGTGATTAATTATTTAGCAAATTTTAATGAATAATTACTTATAGTGAAGCTAAGATGAAAAATTTTATTTTTTTTAGAAATGTAAGGAATGATTACCTATAGGGAAGCTATAAGAAAAAATATATGCTGATTTCTTAGACCAATTAGGTAATTTCCTGTGATATTCCTTTCAACGTAGTATTTTGAAGGAGTATTTTAAAGGTAGTACTTTTAAAATACGTACATATCTAGAGGGTAATGTTGTGGATGAAATTTTTAATTTTAATAGGAATGTAGATGGTATCATTTAAACTTATCGAAGGTGGGTTCATAGGTAGAATTGCTTGGCAAATCTAAATTATAACTTATAAATATGACCTAAAGTGAAAAGGGTAATTAATCAACCAGGTATCAAATGTTTAAAACCAGTAGTTTTTTACATGCAATAAAATACTGTTTTGTCATTTAAGATTTTATTACGCAAAAATGTTAATCATTGAAATTGAATAGTGACAGATGCTTGTATAATTCATAAATGTACATTGGTTATAATGATTATTTCAAATATTTCGTAAATAATAGGTGCTACTCAATGTCAATTTTACAAGAAAAAAAATGTATGGACGAAAATATTTTATATACAAGAGCAGGGGTCCTGAATGATAATTTATGACAGAAAAGGACAGGACAATGCTACTTGTATAACTACATATATTGAATATGTAAAGGTTGAATGCCAAACATTTTGATGTTAGTAATATGGTTATTATGGACTACTTTAATCATAACCTAGGTTCATTATAGTCAGAGAACTGGAATGGGTTTATTTATAATATTGAGTAAAAGGTATTTGGATAGCTAATTAGAATAAATTTCATCCATCATGGAAATGATACCCTCAAGTTGGACAACCCTGGGTTGTAGTGAGGGGAAGTTATGTCTTAATATCTCCATAAGAAATACTAAAGCCAAAGAGTTTATTACTTAATGAAAACTAAGTCTGAAATGTAAGACTAGTCTTATAAAGGAGAATTGTTCTCTGAACAAACTTTGTTCAATAGACTACTTCCAAAAAAGCGCAATTTGATTTGCAAGGGCCCATTGTTAGTAATATTGACAGTAATATTTTATTTCAATTGTTCATTACTTTATCGTTTAGTTCCTTATTTCCTTTCCTCACTGGACTATTTTTTTTCCCGGTGGAGCCCTTGGATTTATAGCATTTTGCTTCTCCACCTTTGATTGTATCTTTAATAATAATAATAATAATAATAATAATAATAATAATAATAATAATAATTATATATAACAAAATAAATAATAATAATAAATTATAATAATAAATAGTAATATAGTAATAATAAATAATACATAATACAGAATTTGCGTGCCTGCACAAATCAAATAAGGCATTTCTAGGAATAGTTTACTAAACAGAAGTTTTCAGAATCGACCTGAACCCTATAAGACTGGCCTTGCCTATATAATTCAATTTAAAAATTAGCAAAATCTTAGGCTTTAGCATTATGGGGATTATAAGAAAAAAACGGCCCATTGCTGAATCCCTGGATTGTTCATCTTGACAAATGAGTTGATTTTACTTAACTGTTCAAGTATCTGGTACTTGATATTATGATTAAACCATTTCCAGCTCTGACTACAATGATCTTATATTATGACTCGTGTCAATAATGCCCATGTTACTGACGTAAAAATGTTGGACCATCTGCCATTACCTATTCAATATATGTAGTTATACCATTAGCACTGGTATATCAGTTTATTACCATGAAATATCATTCAGGATCCTAGCTCTTGTATCGAAAGTATTTACGTTTATACCAATTATTCTTGTGCAATAGACCTTTTAAAGTATTACCTATTATTTACACCAGAATATTAAAAACAATTTTAACTCATTTTGTAATATTGTTTTGCTGGCTTTTACATTCACATTTTAGCAATATACCTAATGAAACTACTAGTATACCTCATAAATATTTAACTTAAGATATATTTACCATGCTAAAAAAAATGTAACATCACAGGAATTCCGAAATAAAAAGCATATAAGTATTATTACACTTTTTAATTTAGCTTCCGTGGTATGCTAAAAGTAAATGGATAAAAAATGAAAATGTCAAGACTCGGGAGTATTCTCCCCTCATTAAACCTCATATGACCGAGTGTTCTCCCTAAACGGCCCCCTGCTTCTTCTAGCACCAGCAAATGCCTTATTCCCCATGAAAAATGGGCCAAAAACGCTCATGAAATAGTCCTTTCTCTTAACTAGCCACTAGTCCGTTTGGACTCTTATTGACCCCCCCCCCCCCCCACTTACAAAGAGTTTGTTCACTCCCTCACTGGTGGATAAGAGCAGCAGTACCAGTGTTTTATGAATATTAAGTACAAAGTCAAGATGGCTGAACTGCATCTCCGTAATTCATAATGGATCAAAGTCCACTTTTCAATTCAGCTGTCTGTTAAATAGGTTATCTCCTGACTAAAGTCATAATAATTATGACATTATTATCCTTTATGTATTATTACTCAAAAGTCTCTGATATTTATTTAATCTTGAAACTATTTTATCTAGAATTTAAGTATGAAATCCTACCTAAATATGAAATTGAAGCTTTTAAATTAACACAATATGGCTGAAGAAAAACTTTGAAATTCGTTAAAGACTTTTATTGTAAAATATTGAATGTCAAACATCAGACAGGTTTTAGTACCATAAGTGGCCGTGGGGGCATAAAACAATTAGAATAGCGCCAACGTTATCCCTGCGTGTCGTAAGAGGCAACTAAAAGGGACGGGACGAGGGGGCTGGGAACCCCCTCTCCTGTAAAAGTATCCTGTGAGACAGAGACAGCAACAAAGAGATGGAGCTGGGGGGAGAGTGACTGCTCCCCGCACTCTAGTTTTGGGGTGTTTGAATGTGCGTGGATGTAGTACGATAGAGAGTAAAAGATGTGAGATTGGAAGTATGTTTAGAAGTAGAAGGATGGATGTATTGGCCTTGTGTGAGACAAAGATGAAAGGAAAGGGTGAAGTGATGTTTGGTGAAATGTCTGGTAGAGTGTCTGGGATTGAAAGGGGAAGAGCGAGAGAGGGTGTGGCTTTATTGCTGAGTGAATGGATGACAGGTAAAGTAGTGGAATGGAAGGAGATATCATCTAGGTTAATGTGGGTAAGGGTTAGGTTGGGTAGGGAATGTTGGGTGTTTGTCAGTGCGTATGGACCAGGTAGTGAGAAAAGTGAAGAAGAGTGGAATGAGTTTTGGAATGAATTAACTAGGTGTGTAGAAGGACTGGGTAGAAGGAATTATGTAGTTGTTATGGGTGACTTAAATGCTAGAGTGGGTGCTGGAGAGGTAGAAGGTGTCATTGGGAAGTATGGCGTACCAGGTGAAAATGAGAGTGGTGAGAGACTGGTAGATATGTGTGTTGAACAAGAGATGGTAATAAGTGCTAGCTTTTTTAAGAAGAAAGATAAAAATAAGTATACATGGGTAAGAGTGGCAAATGGAAGAGTGGTAGAAAGGGCATTAATGGATTATGTGTTGATAACTAAAAGAATGTTTGGAAGGTTGAAAGACGTGCACGTGTTTAGGGGTATGGCTAACGGTATGTCTGATCATTTTTTGGTGGAAGGAAAATTGGTTGTAGCAAAAGAGTGGGGGAATAGAGTAGGTGGATGTAAAAGGGAGCTAGTGAGGGTTGAAGAGCTAATAAAACCTGGGGTAAAACGTAAATATCAGGAAAGGTTGAAAATGGCATATGACGAGGTGAGAGTAAGAGAAACTGGTAATTTAGAGGAGGAGTGGAAGTTAGCAAAAGAAAATTTTGTTGGGATTGCAAGTGATGTATGTGGCAAGAAGGTTGTTGGAGGCAGCATGAGGAAGGGCAGTGAATGGTGGAATGAAGGAGTGAAGGTAAAAGTGGAAGAGAAAAAGAGGGCTTTTGGAGAATGGCTGCAGGGTAATAGTATAGAGAAGTATGAAAAATATAGAGAGAAAAAGGTGGAAGTAAAGCGCAAGGTATGTGAGGCAAAGAGGGCAGCTGACCTGAGGTGAGGTCAGGGACTGGGTCAGTCATATGAAGAGAAGAAGAAGAAGTTTTGGAAAGAAGTGAAGAGAGTAAGAAAGGCCGGCACAAGAATTGAAGAGACAGTGAAAGATGGAAATGGAAGGTTGTTAAAAGGAGAGGAGGCAAGGAAAAGGTGGGCGGAATATTTTGAAAGTTTGCTGAATGTTGAGGATGATAGGGAGGCAGAGATAATTGCTGTTCCAGGTGTTGAGGTGCCAGTGATGGGACATGAGAATGAGAGAGAGATTACAATAGAGGAAGTGAGGAGAGCACTAGATGAAACGAGAGTAAGAAAAGCATCTGGTATGGATGGTGTGAAAGCTGAGATGTTGAAGGAAGGGGGTGTGACTGTAATTGAATGGTTGGTGAGATTGTTTAATGTGTGTTTTGTGTTGTCAATGGTACCAGTAGATTGGGTCTGTGCATGTATTGTACCACTATATAAGGGTAAGGGAGATGTGCATGAGTGTTGTAATTCAAGAGGTATTAGTTTGTTGAGTGTAGTTGGAAAAGTGTATGGTAGAGTACTGATTAATAGGATTAAGGATAAAACAGAGAATGCAATCTGGGAAGTACAGGGGGGTTTTAGAAGAGGTAGGGGTTGTATGAATCAGATTTTTACAGTTAGGCAGATATGCGAGAAATATTTAGCAAAAGGTAAGGAGGTGTATGTTGCGTTTATGGATCTGGAGAAAGCATATGATAGAGTTGATAGGGAAGCAATGTGGAATGTGATGAGGTTATATGGAGTTGGTGGAAGGTTGTTGCAAGCAGTGAAAAGTTTCTACAAAGGTAGTAAAGCATGTGTTAGAATAGGAAATGAAGTGAGCGATTGGTTTCCGGTGAGAGTGGGGCTGAGACAGGGATGTGTGATGTCGCCGTGGTTGTTTAACTTGTATGTTGATGGAGTGGTGAGAGAGGTGAATGCTCGAGTGCTTGGACGAGGATTAAAACTGGTAGACGAGAATGATCATGAATGGGAGGTAAATCAGTTGTTGTTTGCGGATGATACTGTACTGGTAGCAGACACAGAAGAGAAGCTTGACCGACTAGTGACAGAATTTGGAAGGGTGTGTGAGAGAAGGAAGTTGAGAGTTAATGTGGGTAAGAGTAAGGTTATGAGATGTACGAGAAGGGAAGGTGGTGCAAGGTTGAATGTCATGTTGAATGGAGAGTTACTTGAGGAGGTGGATCAGTTTAAGTACTTGGGTCTGTTGTTGCAGCAAATGGTGGAGTGGAAGCAGATGTACGTCAGAGAGTGAATGAAGGTTGCAAAGTGTTGGGGGCAGTTAAGGGAGTAGTAAAAAATAGAGGGTTGGGCATGAATGTAAAGAGAGTTCTATATGAGAAAGTGATTGTACCAACTGTGATGTATGGATCGGAGTTGTGGGGAATGAAAGTGATGGAGAGACAGAAATTTAATGTGTTTGAGATGAAGTGTCTGAGGAGTATGGCTGGTGTATCTCGAGTAGATAGGGTCAGGAACGAGGTGGTGAGGGTGAGAACGGGTGTAAGAAATGAGTTAGCGGCTAGAGTGGATATGAATGTGTTGAGGTGGTTTGGCCATGTTGAGAGAATGGAGAATGGCTGTCTGCTAAAGAAGGTGATGAATGCAAGAGTTGATGGGAGAAGTACAAGAGGAAGGCCAAGGTTTGGGTGGATGGATGGTGTGAAGAAAGCTCTGGGTGATAGGAGGATAGATGTGAGAGAGGCAAGAGAGCGTGCTAGAAATAGGAATGAATGGCGAGCGATTGTGACGCAGTTCCGGTAGGCCCTGCTGCTTCCTCCGGTGCCTTAGGTGACCGCGGAGGTAGCAGCAGTAGGGGACTCAGCAGTATGAAGCTTCATCTATAGTGGAAATGTGGGAGGTTGGGCTGTGGCACCCTAGCAGTACCAGCTGAACTCGGCCGAGTCCCTGGTTAGGCTGGAGGAACATAGAGAGTAGAGGTCCCATTTTTTGTTTTGTTCTTGTTGATGTCGGCTACCCCCCAAAATTGGGGGAAGTGCCTTTGGTATATGGATGGAAGTTTAGTTAAACAATGGAAATACAAACACTGTAGTCATTGACATGATATCAAATTCATGAAATCCCATTTTCTGAAAGCTTTAAACACCCTGAATACAAAGAAAACTTAACGTTTCTCATGCATTAAGTCAAAGATTCGACAAAGAAAGGCCATTAAAAGAGTCTCCCTTCATCCACTTTAGTACACTGCATGACAAAACGTCCCGTTTTCTTTGTTTCTCTTGACAGCGTCCAGTTTCTTTTATGAACAACTGTAAGTGCGTTTGAAGCTCAGTATTTGAGATTACATATTTCATGATTGTGTAAGTAAGTAGTGCTTTCTCTAATAGATATATAAAATTATTAATAAAAAAAAGAGGAAAAGAAAAGCCCACCAAGGCCATCCCCTGTCCCACCTAGTAACCAGAAACTTAATGCAAGGTTTTCTTCTGAGGAAGCAATGTTACTAGGCCCTTGAATGCTTTCCTTTTCCTGGTTTTTTTTCTTTTTTTTTGAACATTTATTGATAATTTTATAAACAATGGTATCAGGATTGTGATTTAAAGACTTCAAGAATAGTTTGTAGCTCCCCCGAAGTTAAATAGTAAACTATTTATATCCTAATTCACATTACTTTGAGACAGGTTCCATCGATTAAGGAGTTAGTTAATTCTTCAGAGAAACATGAACTTATACAGTAAAACAAGAAAAATAATGTGGCAATTCTAGAATGAAAAAAAAATTAAAACACTTAAAAGTAAAATGGTAATTTTCAAGCCTTTTGTGCAATTAAAGAACGATCCATTACTACAGACACCTGAAGCTCACTCAAAAGCAGACAAGATTCACAAATGCCAAGTTGCCTCCCTGTCTCACCCCATTCAATGAACATGATTGAGTCAGGTAAAAGAGAAGAGCAGTGCAAGACTACTGCCCTGACCATCCTTGCTACTCCTCCCAGCAGATAGTCAGATCGGACCGAAGTACGCATTCATCTTACACGTGGACACCTAAATCACTTTAAATGTGTAATAAAGTTCTCAAATGCAAACCCTTAAACACTTCGCTAACAACACTATTTAAAAAAAATATTATGAAAATTGCCCTCTTTTTACATGCAGATAAATAATTGAATGAATATGAATCTAATTGAATATTTACCTACACTTTGAGGTAGATTGAGTTTTATATCTTGTAATGATAAACCGATATGCCAAAAATATACAATAATCCTAGAAATATGTCTTAAACACACACACAATTAACGCCAACTTCACTAGATACTATTTTCAGCTTATACTTCCTTACTATAGTATACTATCCTCAGCATAAAAGCCCTTAATATACTATTATCATCATATAACTATTTAGAATACATTCCTCACCTTATACTATACTATTCTCTGCTCCTAATCCCTTACTATTCCACCAAAAGCATATATTCCTTGACTAAAATATCTTTGACCAATAATCGAAAATGGTCCATTATTTATCATTTAATTCACGCAGGTCCTGTGTAACTCAATATATTACTACAAGTTATGGCCAAAATAGCTATGATGATCAAGCTAATTTAGTAGCTAGAACAATGATAATTTCTGGATTTTTTTCCTCAACAGACATTAGATTAGACCAGCATGAAATGAAGTTTAAAAAACCTTTTTAAAGTTAACCAAAATAATGCTCAAATACGAAAAACAATACCAAATAAATATGATTTTGGTATTTTGTAGATAACGAAAATCTCTGAGCTTCCAAATACCTTTCAATATAAGTTGTTTGGAAAGAAAACAAACGAAGGCAAATATATCTAGAGTAATGAATACTTGATTATCTATAATACCAGGCAGTTCACCAACATATTGACATTTAATCATGATGCATTCATTACGCTTTTTCATTCAGAATTAAAATATCTGCAATAGTTTCCGTAAGAGAAACGTAGGAACAGGAATTATAATTTGTTCACCAGTTAATTTCATCTATAATACCCAGCAGTTCACCAACATATTGACATTTAGTTATGATGAATTTATTGCGCATTTAAATTAAAAATAAAAAACTATAATAATTTTCGTAATAGACAAACATAAAACCAGGAAATATAACTTCTATAGAAGTTAATTTTATCTATAATACCCAGCAGTTCACCAACATATTGATATTTGATCATGATGAATTCATTGCGCGTTTTAATACAGAACTAAAAAAGCTAGAATAGTTTTCTTAATAGAGAAACACAGGACCAGGAATTATAACTATACAAGTTGATTAATGTTATGAAAATACATACTTATAAAGAACGAAGCATCAATCTCGAGTGTGTCTGAACAAAAAGCCAAATAATAATCGTCTATCATTTACTTCTGTATGATATTATGAAGACTGAAATTTTCTCTTTCGATAGTTCAGTCAATAGCATGATTAATATTTCAAAACTCTAAAATCGAGAAAATAATTTAATAAGGATTTTTTTTTTCTATAAACTCTGATAAAAGCTATACTCTCAGGTTATATACAGGGTTATATAAGAAAATATTAATTATTCATATATATGCTAAACTTTAAATGATAGGCTACATTTTAAAGATTATAACGCGGGTTATTTCAGAAACATAAAATACAATATTTTATATGCTCTGATTACTAAAGCTGATGATTTTACAATATTGGAAAATACTTTTTGGAAGAAACTCTAGTTTGAATCTTGCCAATGGCCTGGCTGAGTGAGTGTTGTACTTTGTAAATGGAATGAAGATATTTTTCACCTTTCACATATAGGAAATTTCTTTAGAAACTATGCGGCGTAATATACAATGCAAAGCCCACTTTAATTCTACACGAAAAACCTGCAATCCTAATTCAAACCCATCTACAATAAGCTGTAACTAAAATCATTACAGTGTTATTTCTTTAAGGAAATACTGCCGACTGACTTCCCTTGTCCACCTTCGACAAAAGAACGACCTAACATTTCCATAAGAATCTCACATCAATCACCCAGTTCCAGCACAGATAAACCTCATTCTTTGCAGTACCATTCTTAACAATTTCCCAATATTCAATATTTGCAAATTCTCATCACAATTGGACCAGATACTGACATTAAAGATAAGATGTAACAGGATAAAAATTGACTAGGTTTTCATCCTTTCCCTATACCGATGTGTGATTAATAAAAAAAATCTATGAGAGTAAAAGTGGCCTAAAATAATTGATCTCGTTACCAATAAAAAAAAATTCTCCGACGAAGAATAGTGGGATTAACGTTTTAAAGATGGATATTAGATTAAATTTAGGAATATAACACAGCGGTTGGCCCTGTGAGACAATTCAGCATCCAATTGAAAGAGGGGGAAAACCTTATAGGTGGTCTTTGAAGTAAACGTTATAAGAACTTAGACGGTAAAACGGAAAAATAAAGACAGGAGAGGAGGAGGTAAAGTTGAAGACTTTAAAGCTAGTGTATCTACAGATGGGCCTGAAGTAACGCTGCCAAGACCGTTAAGTAACGCCTATAGAGAATCCTGTAAGGTGCACTGATTTCAGTAACCCATTTCGGCTTTTGAGAGAGAGAGAGAGAGAGAGAGAGAGAGAGAGAGAGAGAGAGAGAGAGAGAGAGAGTTAACCTATTTCACTGCCTACAGCGAATCCGATGAGGTGCACTGGTGGCACTACCCCATTCTGGCTTAAGAGAGAGAGAGAGAGAGAGAGAGAGAGAGAGAGAGAGAGAGAGAGAGAGAGAGAGACAGACAGAGAGAGTTACCTTATACTATTTCACGGCGTTGTGGGACAAAAAAATGTAACAACACTAAGGTAGCTAGGTTATGCAATATCCAATTTCAAATATTTTGTTTTAATTACTTTTATAGCTCCATCAATCAATTTTGATCTAATCCAATAATTCTTAATTTGGGTATTGAGACTCCAGAGTTATATATGAAGAAGATTTAAAAAATAGAAGAGCTTTTGCACTTTTTATGAAGTGCCTCTTCAGCTGAAGAGGCACTTTGTAAAAAGTACAAAGGCTTCTGAGGCACTTTGTTAAAAGCACAAAGGCTTTTGAGGCCTTTTGTAAACATTACAAAGGCTTCTGAGTCCGTTTGTTAAAAGTACAAAGGCTACCCAGGCACCTTGTAAAAAGTACAAAGGCTTCTTACATTTTGTTAAAAGTAGAAAGGCTTCTCGGGACTTGTAAAAAGTACAAAGGCTTCTGAGGCATTTTGTTAAAAGTACGAAGGTTCCTGTATTTTTTTTTAATATGCAACGTATATAACTGTGGATTTTTTATACCCAAGATTGTTAGAAACGACAAGGTGTTTTATTCAAGTAAATCTGAGTTTTATACTTTAAATTACTCAAGAATGAGTGAGCTCTGATAATTCCTCAAGGCAAAAAACTAAACCAATGGTATCTTCTAAGTGTCTGGGCAAAGAAATAATTATTTGCAAGGTCTGTAGTACGTGCTTAAGAGACATTGAAAGGCAAAACCTTTAATAGTGTACTGTAACATTTTAAATTTTGCCCTTTTTCAATATGACAATTTATAAATGTCTCATTACAAATAACGAGTATGGTTCTTTTTACTTTGTTAACTATCTATGTTCTGAGTGGGGAGTATTTTAATCAGTACAATGATAATCTAAGTTTTTGCTATTTTCGAACAGGATTTAATTTATACTATTTATCTAGGATTAAAGAATACTGGTCAAAAGACCAGAATATCTAACAAACGAACAAAAGCTATAAATGGCTTCACAAACAATGTCAGGTATGATGTCCACGATCCAAAGTATAATCTGATAATTTGAAAAATTCATTGTTGTCAAAATGTCTAACCATGAAAATAGTTATAGATAAAAATAGGAGTAATGCGGATTATGAAATATTTATATTAAGGGTATAAAGAACTAAGTACGATATTTCAATTGCTGTGAAATTTGCTGGTTTAAAAAAATTACGTTGTCAGAATGTCTAACCTTAAAAATAGTTACAAGATAAAAAAAATATCTATATTAAGGATATTACGAACCCTTGAGTTCGATATTTTAATTATTGTGAAATTTGCTGCTTTAAAAAACAAAGACGTCTCTTATAATGTTATGAATTTTCATCAAGGAAGGATACTCTTTGAAGGCTGGGCTATTTCTGCACATTAGTATTGCATTAACCGAAAGGGCTACCCAGAAATAAATTAATCTTTAAAATAAGTTATGAGGATACACATATGAAGCAATTTTATGGAAATGGAAATTTCATACCTTCACCAATGTAAACAAATAAACAAAATCTTTGCCATAAAACAAAAAGATTTCGCACTTCAAACACACACACCTGAAATAAATTATTTTCTTTTTAAGGATTTATAAACCTATTCTTCATACCAATTCAGTTTTCACACCCTTTAAACAACACAAACACACACATATAATAACCAGGACAGTTTTCAAGCTAAAGTCAAGATATTCAAGAACTTATTACACAATTTCTTTAAAAATGATTCTAGTGTGTTTTATCCCTCCTTTATGTCATGGGCACAAAAGACACGAGACAAGAAACAAAATGGAATTAATGAACCGAGCTGTGCACCTTTTCAGAGAGCCCAAATATCTCGCCATAACAGAAAGCTAAAAAATGCAAGAGTTGAGAACGACAATCTTACCAATTTCATTGAAACACTTACGTTATGTACAATTATCCTTAATCTTTAACTTTTTAATTATACCAGAACTTGAAGTTTTATTGATAAAGATATTTAGAAATAACAGTTACCATCAATTACGCATTAACTTCAAAAAGAGCCTAAACATGTCTGGAGCACATTGAATCACAATCCTTTTACATTAGATAGATTTTACACTGCTTACATTACACAGTTCATAACGAATTTGATATTTTTGTCATTGACACAAGTGCATGAAACCTTTCTAGAAATGAAACTGATTGACATTACTAAAACCTGTACATTTGACATTATAACCTTTTACAATGCAAGCTTTTTTAAATATTCTAATGGATTTGATCTATATATGATCATTCATATCAAATTATAAAATCTGATAAACCATTACAAACCTAATTAATTAGAGGCTTTTGAACAAGATAATAATGGGATAACACAGCCATATTTTTAATGACTTTAGCTGTCAGGATAAAACCTCCACTGACAAGATAGCTGGATCGAAAAGCAGACTAAAATCCAACATGTTTACCAAGACAGACTATCAGTCTTTGACAAGTACAATATATTCAAATCAACACATTAAGCTACAGCTCTTAAGACAACAGTAAATGAATGAACAAATAAAGTACATGGGGGAATACTCTAGTTAAGATCAAGAACTATCACATGGACCTTTTAACCCATCTTATGGTGAGGAATAAAATGGCAAAGGCTGATGCTCAAGGAGGAGGGGGTAGAGGGAGACTCAATCAGCCATATGAGGCGAGAGTTATTTTTTAGAACATTTCCAAATTGGGATAAGGAAGGATCAAGGATGGGGAGTGGGAGATCTGAAATTGCAGGAGAGCATCAGGTTGAAATAAAAGATTACTTCTTCATAATTCACCCTTATAACAAAATGTGGAAAAAATCTTTTACTTCTAACAATTAGTATATCATTCTTCAAGGCATATTGATGAAGCCCCCTGAGAGAGAGAGAGAGAGAGAGAGAGAGAGAGAGAGAGAGAGAGAGAGAGAGAGAGAGAGAGAGAGAGAGAGAGAGAGAGAGAGAGAGAGTACATGGAACTTAAAGTCGTTTCGTTACAGTGAAGTGCCCATTAAAATGCCTATAGTTTATATCTCATCTATTTTATACATAATCACAATTCCACTTTTACCTACACAAACACATGTCTCCAAATTCCTGTCCCTCCCTGTAGCTACACAGAAAAGCACTTTACATAAAGGTTTTATTTGCCTAAGACACTGACTATGCAATTTTACTGCAGAAGAGAATCAATAATCATCTACTTGCTGAAGTTGCCTCCTGAAACTCCTAATTAAAGAAAAGATCCTTTCTATTACCAATCAAAACTCACACCATTTAGATTACTTTATTTCTTAAGTAAAAAATCGGTGTTTGGAGTTGACATGCCATAGCTTATTTCTATTTATCAAAACACTAAACACTTTATCAAAAATAATTGTTCGTTAAATCCGTAGTATCAAACTGAATTTACAACCTATAATGTTAATAATATTTAATCCGAGTAAATTTTCATTTATAAATATTTGATAATCTGGGCTTAATTTCAAGAATATTTCTTGATATCATTTATATCTCCTATAATTTTACATACTATATTGTACACTTATATTAATCAATATAACATAGCTTATTCATTCATTCTCATACATTTTTACAATGCTAATCATCCATAGATGAGAGAGAGAGAGAGAGAGAGAGAGAGAGAGAGAGAGAGAGAGAGAGAGAGAGAGAGAGAGAGAGAGAGAGAGAAAAAAAAATATACTGTTGTAAAGTAATACTAAAAGTCAAAGCAAGAATGGGTAATGGGACGAAATTTGACTAATATTTAAGAATGATTCACACATTTTCGGATGAAATTTGACTAATATATAAGGGTTATTCACCCATTAAAGAACAAGATGCCATACTATTCATTATCATCAACATATAAATCAAAAGAATGATTTTAGTTTGTTTTCTTCCCTAGAAAACCGATTTGTGAAAGGGGAACTCATTATTTCTATTTAAAGGAAAGCAAAAGCTGATTATTGTTCACAGTTTTCCATTAGTAATATAGAAATTTCGTTGATATTATGGTTTTAATATTTTCTTATTCATGATTCAAAAAGGATAAGTGTCAGGCAGTAACGTAACTTTAAAGTAAAATCTTGTTGTTTTGCCTTTTTTGCACTGATGGCTTTCATTTTTATTTTGTTTACAATTTTGTAAAGCTAAATTAAGTATTTTGTTGTTGGTTTTACCTTAGTACATATATTTTGGTTAAATGTAGTGTTTAATTTGCTTTGGTTTAAATGTAATGTTTAATTTGCTTTGGTTGAAAAAGCTTAAGTTTTGTGGCGCCATCTATTGAGTGCATTTTGAAGTGCGGCCTTCCTCAGTTTTTTTACTTCCTTGGCAAATTTTTAACTCATTTATTTTTCTTTGTGGTGACTGGGAGTGTTGTAAGGAGAAGTGACTTGTGACTCTCCTAAAGTATTCTCGAGAGTCGAGTTCAAGGCCGTTGAAGACTCTGGAGCTGCTGATCTGCCTATTGTGGATTATATATACAATTTGTCATTGAGCTGCTTCTTAATGTGGAAGGCAGTTTACCTGTGAAGCTACGTGTGAGAACAAGACTTGCAACTGTGGTTCAAGTGATCTATAGCTTAACCTGGACATAGGCAGTTTGGTGTAGAGCAGGGCTCGAGAGCCTTTTTCATCTTTGATGGATATATCTACTGTATCAGCACCAGAGTGGTCTTGTTGGAGCAAGTAGGGAGGCTTCTCTCAGGTAAGAGGAACATCCCCTGTATTTTGTCGAGCCATAGACTGAAAATGCGTATCCACCAACGGTTGTGAAGGGTTGTTCTACTGATGAGAGTGACTACTTGTGACCATATTTTTGAGCAGCAGATGGACTCGTCTATATCAGTACCGGTCTGTGTCATAGGACCAATATATTTGTGTATTTAA
The DNA here is from genome assembly GCF_036898095.1 of Palaemon carinicauda. NCBI lineage: Eukaryota > Metazoa > Arthropoda > Malacostraca > Decapoda > Palaemonidae > Palaemon > Palaemon carinicauda. The sequence goes on along the minus strand of NC_090725.1, from coordinate 322,880,226 downwards.
CTATTGTCAAAGCTGATGAAGGTTTAATATGAGAGTGTTGTAAGATTATGTACATTAATATTAATGTTTAGATTGTGATATAGGTAGGATTATTGTTTCTTTTTGTATGTTCTTCCACTTCTTTCCTTTCTGCTTAGTAATAGGTTAGCGTGGTGGGTAAAGGCTTTTGGATACCTTAACATTAAGGATTTGATTTCCTCACTATGAGTAGGGTTTAGTTTTAGCATTAGGTGACTCATTGAGTTAATCGATGGCATATTGTACTTAATCAATTTATTACTTTTTGTGGGCCATCAGTGTTAGTACCTTTATTGTTGTGATAAATATTGTGAAATTTTTGCCCTTGTGTCTTTCTGGTTTTCCTCGCTCCCACTGTTTTGTGTTTTTGCCACTGGATTTGTGAATAAGATAAAAGAACCCGTTATGGCTTTCTCCTAGAGGGAGTTCGTAACATATTTTGGCGACCGTGACAGGATCCAGGACAAACTCAAACGGTGGTGCGAGTTGCCAGACTGTGCTCTGGGTGATATTTTTCAGTATTTATTTTTGTTGTGCCTCATCACCTTCCTTCTTTTCTTTTTCATTATGTCTGATGTATAGTTTAACCCTGCCGAATTTTTGGCTTCTGAGAATTGTATTAGGTATTTGAGTGCTCTAACTAAAGGAAATTTGAAAGCTTGTGCTAAGTCGTTAGGCATTTCTTTGACAAATAGGGAATTGAAAATGGACGTATATAATTTGGTAAAGATTAGGCTGTTTGAACTTGAACAAACTGCTGATGAATTAACTAGTGGAAGCATGAGTGAGTCTGATGTAGAAGGGGCTCCGGGATTGAGTCTTTTTCAGGATCCGTCTCAATGTGGACTGATTTTTGAAGGGTATGGCAGTCTGCCTGATGGTAAAAGTCAGACTGAGGGGGTTCCTCGTACTGATAAGGTGTCTCCAGCTGTTCCTACTCGTTCGGTCAAAGGAGAAAATAAGCCACTAGTTAAGGATTTCCAGAACATGTTGGAACTAAAGAAGTTAGAGTTCGAGGAGTTTGAGAGAATCAGAGCACAGGAGAGAACAATGCTTAGCATGCAGTTAGAGCTGGCCAAGATCCAGCAAGGTAAGAAGTGTGAGAGTACCCGCATCCATGAAGATATTGGGGAAAAGTTTAGTTTTGGGGATGCTCTAAAACTTGTACCTTGTTTTACTGAGGAGAATGTGCCTGAATTCTTTAAGGCTTTCGAAAGGGTTGCTTCTAGGTTGTCTTGGCCTAGGGAGGTCTGGACAGTGTTGATTCAATGTCGCTTACTGGGCAAGGCTCAGAAGGTTTATAATGCCATAGAGGAGCAAGTATCTTGGGATTATAAGAAAGTGAAAGCTTTGATATTAAAAGCTTATGATTTGGTTCCCGAGGCCTACAGGCAGAGGTTTAGGAATTTTAACAAAACCCCGAACATGACTTATGTGGAGTTTGCTCGTGTAAAGCAGGAGCATTTTGATGATTGGCTCAAGAGTCGCCAAGTAACTACTTTGGCGGCTTTGAAAGAGTTGATATTGATTGAAGATTTTAAAAAATCGTGTGCTAAAGATTTAAGAGTTCATTTAGAAGACTTGAAAGTGACTTCTTTTCCCAGAATTGCTCAGTTGAGTGATGAATATATATTGACCCATAAGGTTGGTACTGAGAACGTCAGGGGTAATTTCCCTGTGGTCAAGGATAACTGGGAGAGTAAAAAGAGTGTGTTTGTTAACCAAAATAATTCTAATTTCCAGGCTTACTCTAACTCTAAAGCAAATTCCAATTTTCAGGTAAAAAATCAACCAAACAGTAATCCCAGTGGTAATTTTGTAGATAGGAATTCTGCAAAAACTAATAATGCTCATCCTAGTCGTACTATAACAAGTGGTGTGGGAAGTAGAACCTGTTACTGGTGTAATAAGACAGGACATATCCAAGCTAATTGTTTTGCTCGTCAGAGGTATTTACAGAGGCAGACTACTTCTCCTATTGCTGTGGTGAATAATGTTAAGGCTTCTCAACAATCTGTAGAGAATGAAGAAAATGGTAACAAAGGTAATAAAGAGAATGATTCCCCCATGTGACTGTCATTTAATAAGTATATTTGGCCAGGTAAGCGGAGATTTGAGAAGGAAGTTATAAATATAAAATTTTTGAGGGATACAGGTGCTGCTCGATCTTTATTGTTAAGAAGTAGGTTACCTCTTAACGTGAAGATCGCTAACTATATTATTTTAAGTGGTTTTCCGGACACTGTTGTGTCGGCTCCTGTGGTTGAAGGAGAGATTGACATATTGGGTGTCGTAAAGAATATTAATCTGGCCATTGTTGATAAACTACCTATACCTGGGATAGATGGTATCCTAGGAAATGACTTGTGTAATGTGAAGGGACAAGAATTGTTTCCCATTTTAACTTTAAATAAATTACTGTAACTACTCGCTCCCAGAGGAAAGGGCGTAACCTCTTGATGGACGGAGAGGATTTACATTTAGACCCTGTTCAAGTAGATGTAGCAGTAGGAAGGCTCGAGTCTGTAGGAAGTAGTGGTAGTAGTAAGGTAGTTAGAGCATGGAATAGGGCTGATTTTATAAAAGCTCAGCATGATGAATTTGATGTGGAAATAACTGAGGGGGATGATATTTCTAAGCCATGTTTTGTATCGGAGAGAGGATTATTGTGTAGATTAAGCCGTTCTGCTCTTATGGAATCCTCAGAGTATCATAAGCAGATTTTGGTACCTAAACAATTCAGAGACGAATTGCTGCAGTTAGCTCATGAGGATCCTTTCTCGGGACACTTTGGGGTAACAAAAACTTTTAAGAGATTAACCAAGCTTTTTTGGTGGCCTAATATGAGAAGGTGTATTAAGCAGTTCTTGCGAACTTGTGTAACGTGCCAGGTCATGGGTAAACCTAATCAGGTATTGCGAAAAGCTCCATTAAAACCCATCCCTGTAATTGGTGAACCATTTTCTGAGATTGTCATTGATGTTGTTGGTCCTTTTCCTAGAACTCAATCGGGATATATGTACTTATTAACTGTGATGGATAGGGCTTCTCGGTTACCAGAGGCTTTCCCTCTTAGGAAAGTAACGTCAAAAGCTGTCTGGGAAAAGTTAGTAGAATATTTTTGTCGTTATGGGTTACCTTGTACCATTCAATCAGATTGTGGTACTAACTTTACTTCCAAGTACTTTAAGGACAGGTGTGCTGAACTGGCCATTCAGCACATCACCAGTGTCCCATACCATCCTGAAAGTCAAGGGGTTGTGGAAAGGTTCCACCAAACCTTAAAAAGTATAATTGGCAAGTACTGTTATGAAAGGGAGAGTAGTTGGGATAAGGAACTACCTTGTGCGTTATTTGCAATAAGAACTCACCCAAATGAATCGACTGGTGTTTCTCCTTTCAGATTGGTGTATGGTCATGAGGTTCGAGGTCTTTTAGAAGTGTTATTTGAAGTGTTGATTGGGGGACGAAAACAAATTCAAAATCTAAATATATTTTTATCTAATTTGAAAAATAAATTGAGTGGTGCCTGGAAGTTTGCCAAAGGTAATCTGGAAGCTTCCCAGGCTAGTATGAAAGCATTCCATGATCGTAAGGCAGTTAGTCGTCCTTTCGAATCTGGAGATCTGGTTCTGGTTTTAGATATGGACCCTGATAGTTTTCTGAAACCCAGATTTAAAGGTCCATGGAAGGTAATAAGAGAGGTGTCTGACTTTAACTACGAATTAGATTCTCCAGGTTCTACTAGGAAGAGTAGAATTTTTCACATTAATAGGTTAAAGAAATATGAAGGTAGAAATCTAAGTCCATTAAATATTGTTTATGAAATGCCATGTCCTCTAGCTACTGTATTTTATGATAATGTTGATGACCATGTACCTGTAGAGAATTTGAGAACTAAGGTTGAGATTTTTAATAAGGCAAATGTTCTGTTGGAACATCTGGATGAAGTCCAGAAGAAAGATTTGTTATGTTTGATAACGGCTTTTCCAGAAGTGTTTAGAGAGGCTCCAGGGCTTACTTCATGGCTTGAACATGATGTTGAGGTTGGTGATGCTCTTCCAGTAAAGCAGGCTCCTTACCGCCTGAACCCAGAAAAAGCCAAAGTAGTCGAGAAGGAGGTACAGTATATGCTGGACCACAATCTTATTCAACCCAGTTCAAGTCCTTGGAGTTCTCCTATTGTTCTGGTAAAGAAACCTGATGGTAATTATAGAATGTGTGTTGACTACCGTAGGGTTAATCAGGTAACAAAGAGTGACAGTTTCCCTCTTCCCCGGATTGACGATTTAATAGACCGAATAGGTAATGCCAAATTTGTAACGAAATTAGACTTATTGAAGGGTTATTGGCAGGTGCCATTGTCTCACAGGGCCCGTGAGATTTCGGCATTTGTCACCCCCAATGGGTTATATGAGTGTAAGGTGATGCCTTTTGGTTTGAAAAATGCAGCCTGTACGTTCCAGCGCCTTATGAATAGGGTGATATGCGGGCTGGAGGGTACCGAAATATATATTGACGACTTGGTGGTGTATAGTCAGGACTGGAAAACCCATGTTGAAAGGTTAAGAAAACTCTTTCAGGTTTTACGAAAGGCTGGTTTGGTGGTAAACATCGATAAGTGTGAGTTTGGTAAGGCTGTAGTGACTTATCTGGGTCATGAGGTTGGTTTGGGGAAGGTTGCTCCTAAACATGCTAATATTGAGGTTATAGCCAACCTTCCTCAGCCGTGTAATGTCCGTGATGTCCGCAAAGTTCTTGGCATGTTAGGGTATTACAGGAGGTTCCTGAAGAATTTTGCTGACATCGCCCAGCCTTTAACTAATCTATTGAAAAAGAACACTAAGTTTTTGTGGAGTACAGAATGTGAAAAAGCATTTTCTAATTTGAAATCGGTATTAGTCTCGGAACCAATTCTTAGCTCTCCCAATTTTAATAAACCTTTTATTTTGGCGGTGGATGCCAGTGACGTGGGTGTTGGAGGAGTTCTGTTTCAGAGAGATGATGAGGGGGAAATGCACCCTGTATCTTATTTCAGTAAAAAGTTACTCCTGGCTGAAAGAAGGTATTCCACCATAGAGAAGGAAGCTTTGGCTCTGGTGAAGAGCGTAACCCATTTGTCTATTTACTTATCTAGTTCTCTCCAGGTTGAAGTGTTGACGGACCATAACCCGTTGGTATTTATAAATAAGATGAAGGGAGCGAATCAAAGAATTCTGCGATGGGCACTTCTTCTTCAGGAATATAACCTGGTCTTTCAGCATATAAAAGGAGTGGACAACAAGATCCCCGATGCACTTTCTAGGATGTGAAGTGTGGGCTGCTGTGCCGTTCCTGATTTTTTTTATTTTCTTTTCAGATGATGTATAGGCTATTAATGTATTCTAAGGTTGTTTTTTATTTTTGTGTAATCCCGGAGTTCCCTGTTTTTATTTTGGGGGGGGGGTGGCCAGTTAGGTTAAGTAGTCTTAGTGTAAGTGTTTTGGTTGGTATGTTTACTTTCTTATTTTCGTATTAAGGTAAAAAAAATATATATATATATATTTCCTGTTTAGTCAAATTATTTTTTTTTTTCGTTGAAGGAGGAAGGAGGAAGGTGTCAGGCAGTAACGTAACTTTAAAGTAAAATCTTGTTGTTTTGCCTTTTTTGCACTGATGGCTTTCATTTTTATTTTGTTTACAATTTTGTAAAGCTAAATTAAGTATTTTTTTGTTGGTTTTACCTTAGTACATATATTTTGGTTAAATGTAGTGTTTAATTTGCTTTGGTTTAAATGTAATGTTTAATTTGCTTTGGTTGAAAAAGCTTAAGTTTTGTGGCGCCATCTATTGAGTGCATTTTGAAGTGCGGCCTTCCTCAGTTTTTTTACTTCCTTGGCAAATTTTTAACTCATTTAATTTTCTTTGTGGTGACTGGGAGTGTTGTAAGGAGAAGTGACTTGTGACTCTCCTAAAGTATTCTCGAGAGTCGAGTTCAAGGCCGTTGAAGACTCTGGAGCTTCTGATCTGCCTATTGTGGATTATATATACAATTTGTCATTGAGCTGCTTCTTAATGTGGAAGGCAGTTTACCTGTGAAGCTGCGTGTGAGAACAAGACTTGCAACTGTGGTTCAAGTGATCTACAGCTTAACCTGGACATTGGCAGTTTGGTGTAGAGCAGGGCTCGAGAGCCTTTTTCATCTTTGATGGATATATCTACTGTATCAGCACCAGAGTGGTCTTGTTGGAGCAAGTAGGGAGGCTTCTCTCAGGTAAGAGGAACATCCCCTGTATTTTGTCGAGCCATAGACTGAAAATGCATATCCACCAACGGTTGTGAAGGGTTGTTCTACTGATGAGAGTGACTACTTGTGACCATATTTTTGAGCAGCAGATGGACTCGTCTATATCGGTACCGGTCTGTGTCATAGGACCAATATATTTGTGTATTTAACTATTGTCAAAGCTGATGAAGGTTTAATATGAGAGTGTTGTAAGATTATGTACATTAATATTAATGTTTAGATTGTGATATAGGTAGGATTATTGTTTCTTTTTGTATGTTCTTCCACTTCTTTCCTTTCTGCTTAGTAATAGGTTAGCGTGGTGGGTAAAGGCTTTTGGATACCTTAACATTAAGGATTTGATTTCCTCACTATGAGTAGGGTTTAGTTTTAGCATTGGGTGACTCATCGAGTTAATCGATGGCATATTGTACTTAATCAATTTATTACTTTTTGTGGGCCATCAGTGTTAGTACCTTTATTGTTGTAATAAATATTGTAAAATTTTTGCCCTTGTGTCTTTCTGGTTTTCCTCGCTCCCACTGTTTTGTGTTTTTGCCACTGGATTTGTGAATAAGATAAAAGAACCCGTTATGGCTTTCTCCTAGAGGGAGTTCGTAACAATAAGGCAAATTTGTCGCCAGTTTTATGATCGTTCGGCAGATTGCATAGGAGGAAAAATTTAAGGGGCTACTATGAGCAACATACCTTGAATTACAATGATACTGGAGTTCTCTTTTAAATATCCCTCAAAAGATAAAAACAGCATTATTAAAAGAGGTATAAATCTTAAATTAACCAATTCCAAATGACAAATTCGGAGATAATTTGTATTTTTCCTAACCATACAAACCTTAACTATTTACATAGGGTATTACTTTCGGCGTAGCTGAAATGACGAGCCATTAGATTTTTAACGAGGGTTTATTACCACCGCGCTTCACTTCACTTAGAGGTAGGATTTGCCTCGGGGGACAGGGCTGGCGGGCAAATATGTGTAAATAGCTAAGGTTTGTATGGTTAGGAAAAATACAAATTATCTCCGAATTTGTCATTTGTTCCGTAACCGAAATACAAACCATGCTATTTACATAGGGTAACTTAACCCTTAGGTAGGGTGGAAAGTCCCAGCCTTACTGACTTTGGCTTTGCCCGGGGACTCAGAATCCGAGTGAGCAGCACTCGAGAAAGAGAGTCCCTGCACCTCGCAAGTTCCTTGCTCCGCAAAGAACGTGCGGCCTACAGAAGCTTGTGTGTGAAGGAATGAATTGTGACTCGTCCTAGGAAGTTGACCTGAAGTCCTTTAGATTGAATTCTAGGCTAGGATGTTCCCAATACCACCTCGTCAGGGTATGGGTGTCGCGACAGTATTATCTTAATACTAGGAATACAAGAAAGCATGGTTTACCTGCAGAGGTTTGAGGTCAGCTATGCAGAGAACCCAGGATGCTGCTTTCCCCAAGAGAGGGGAGGATGAAGAAAGAAGTAAGGGCCAGACATACTCTTTCATTCATGCAGTCTAAAACCGGGTAACAATGCCCTCAACCTTCTGCTACCTGTCCATCAAGGAGCCTGAGGTTAGACCAGTTGTTGTGCAGCCACTACAGGGCCGATAGAGAATGTATCAAGGCTCCTGTGGGTTACGTCCTGCAGGTAGTGATCTGTGAAGGTCGTTTGACGCTTCCAGACCCCAGCTTGTAGCACCTGCGTTACCGAGAAGTTTCTCTTGAATGCCAGAGACGTTGCGATGCCTCTGACATCGTGTGCTCTGGGACGACGTGAAGGAGGAGGATCTGGATTCAAGGCGTGGTGAATGACCCTTCGAATCCAAGCTGAGATGGTTTTCTTGGTGACCCTCCTCTTCGTCCTTCCCGTGCTCACAAACAGGGCTTGCACGCGGGGACGGACTGCAGCTGTTCTCTTCATATAACGCCTCAAGACTTCTTTTTGGACATAGTAGCAGATGGTCTGGGTCACTTGTTACAGAACGGAGACTCAAAACCCTGAAGGAGTCGAACCGTGGGTCCGGTACTCCAGGGTTCTGAGTCTTAGCTACAAACTCGGGGACGAACCTGAACGTTACCTCCCCCCATCCCCTTGAATGGGCGACGTCGTATGAGAGACCATGAAGTTCACTAACCCGCTTGGCTGACGCCAAAGCGAGCAGGAACACCGTCTTCCAAGTCAGGTGTTGATCAGAAGCCTGGCGTAATGGTTAAACGGAGGTCTCTTAAGAGCCCTGAGGACGCGAACCACATTCCATGGAGGAGGACTCACTTCCGACTGAGGGCAGGTAAGTTCGTAGCTTCGTATGAGTAAAGAAAGTTCCAGCGAGGAAGAAATGTCTATTCCTTTTAGCCTGAAGGCTAAGCTTAAGGCTGAGCGATAGCCTTTCACCGCCGAGACTGAAAGGCGCATTTCCTCCCGCAAATACATGAGAAACTCCGCTATTGCTGGAATAGTGGCATCGAGGGGAGAGATACCCCTCCCACGACACCAACCACAGAAGACTCTCCACTTCGCCTGGTAGACCCCTGAGGATAACTTTCGCAGGTGTCGAGACATCCTCTCCGCAACTTGTTGCGAAAAGCCTCTCTCAGTGAGGAGACGCTGGATAGTCTCCAGGCGTGAAACCGAAGCAAAGCTACAGCCTTGTGGTAGATGTTGCAGTGTGGTTGCTTGAGTATCTCGTGTCGTGGGGGAAGTTCTCTCGGGAGTTCCGTCAGGAACTGCAGAAGGTCCGGGAACCACTCTGCATGATGCCATAGCGGAGCTATTAAGGTCATTGACATATTGACCGATAGTCTGGTCTTGTTGAGCACCCTTCTCATCAGAGAGAATGGTGGGAAGGTGTAGACATCGATGTTGTCCCACCGTTGTTGGAAAGCATCTTGCCAGAGTGCCTTGGGGTCCGGGACTGGGGAGCAGTACAGCGGCACCTTGAAGTTCAAAGCTGTCGCGAACAGGTCCACTGTCGGGGAACTTCACAAAATCAGGACTTTGTTGGCTATTTGAGGATCCAAAGACCACTCCGTACTCATCTGCTCTGCTCTGCTCAGTCTGTCGGCAAGCACATTCCTTTTGCCCGGAATGAAGCGAGCTGATAGTGGAATCGATTGGAATACGGTCCACCTCAGTATCTCTACTGCAAGATGGGATAGCTGTTGTGAAAAGGTACATCCTTGCTTGTTGATATAAACCACCACTGTGGTGTTGTCGCTCATCACCACCACAGTGTGGCCCGCCAGGGTCTGTTGGAACTGTTGAAGGGCTAGATAAAGAGCCTCCTTTCTAGCAGATTGAGGTGGAAGTACTTTTCTGATTCTGACCATAGGCATGAGGTCCTCTGGCTCAGAACGTGGCCCCCCCCCCCCACCCTTCTTTTGACGCGTCCGAGAACAGCATCAAATCCGGGGGAGAAGATCCACTCCTTTCGAAGGTTTTCGTCGGTCAGCCACCACTGCAGGTCCGTCCGTTCCACAGGTCCCATAGGGACCAGAATGTCCGGGGAATCGTTGCCTTGATTCCACCAGGACTTGAGCCGCCACTGCAGGGATCTCATCCTGTGGCGGCCGTTCGGAACTAGACGGGCCAAGGAGGCCAGGTGACCTAGGAGACGTAACCAAGATTGGGCTGGAAGCGCCTCTCGTCCGAGGAAAGGTCTTGCGACCCTCCTCAGCCTTGCTATCCTGTCGTCTGATGGAAAGGCTTTGTGGAGATTGGTGTTTATTATCATGCCTAGATATACCAGTCGTTGAGTTGGAAGCAGAGAAGACTTCTCGAGATTTACCATGATCCCTAGATCTTGGCAAAGTCCCAAAAGCTTGTCTCGGTGTCGAAGAAGGGTCGACTCCGAGTCTGCCAGGATCCGCCAGTCATCCAGATAGCGAAGGAGACGGATGCCGATCCTGTGTGCCCACGATGATATCAGGGTGAACACTGTGGTGAACACCTGAGGTGCTGTGGAGAGACCGAAACACAGCACCTTGAACTGGTAGATCTTGTTGTCTAGGCTGAATATAAAGTACTTGCTGGAAGACGGATGGACTGGGATCTTGAAGTACGCGTCCTTCATATCCAGGGTGCACATGAAGTCTTGCGGTCTCACTGCAAGTCTGACTGTGTCTGCTGTCTCCATGCTGAACGAAGTTTGCTTGACAAACTTGTTCAGAGCTGAGAGGTCGATGACAGGTCTCCAGCCTCCAGACGCCTTTTTTACCAGAAAGAGTTGACTGAAGAAGCCTGGGGAGCCGTCGACGACCTCCTGAAGAGCATCCTTCTTGAGCATGGTCTCGACTTCTGCTTGAAGGACTAGCCCCTTTGCCGATCCCATGGCATAGGAGCTCAACGACACTGGATTCGCTGTCAAGGGAAGAAGAGATGTTATGAACGGGACGCGATATCCTTGGCTGATCACAGAGATCGTCCAGGAATCGGCCCCGAGTTGCTGCCACCTGTCCGCGCAACTTTGTAGGCATCCCCCCACTGGTGGACATGTAGGCGGATTGCCAATCCTAGCGTTTACGGCCTCGGCCGCTCCCCCTAGGATTCCTACCTCCCCTGGAGGACTTTACGCCTTTCTTGTCCTTGACAGGAAAGGGCTGCTGCTTAGACACCTTTACCTTTGCTGCCGGAGCCTGTTTCGATGTCCAAGGCTGCTGATGTTGTTGTTGAGGAGCTGGAGTTCTTGTAGGGCCGAGATGTAAGGGCCCTTTGGAGGAGCGAATCGTGATTCGACTTCCTCCACCTCTCAGCTGTCCGTTCCACATCCTTGGGCTCGAACAAACTCTCTCCAAGGATGTAGGAGCTTCTGAGCTTGCCGACATCCACGGCTGGAACCTTCGAGTGGAACCTCTTGGTCACGGCATCACGACATTTTAGGATCAAGTTTGCCCACAAGTTCGAAACTTGGTGAGCCAGGAACTCGATGGTGTGCGTGCCCAAGAGGAGGAAAGTCTCCATGGCCTTCCTGGTGCTCTCCTTGGACAAGTCTTTGGATCGCAACAGGATGCCCAGAGACCCCAGCCAGATGTCCAGCCACAAAGTGGCCGGCATGGCACACTTTACGACCTTCTCCTGGCTTAGGATCTCCGTAGCGAGAATGTCACCTGCCGGGTGGAGAGTTTCTCGAGAGAAATTCCCCTTGAGAGCTCTTCCACAGAGTGGTGGAGGGGAAGAGCTAAACAAGACTCCCCCATGATCTCGAAGTACCTCCTCTGTTGTACATGAGGAGGTGGGAGGAGTTTGTTCCTGGCAGAGGAACGGCTGGAGGAGGCGAGTTCGGAGAGCTGGCCCTCAACCTTGTCTCTGGCACTCTTCACTCCCTGGGACCAGGGCAGAGCCGCACTGGCCTTTGGGAGCTTCTGGGTACCGAAGACCTGGTCCGGGCCCATATCCTTGCCTTCGCGGGGGGCGGTCTCGGGGTCCTTGAATCCATTGAGTTGCCTCATTAGACTCAGGACCTGCCAGAAGGCATGCTCTGACTCGTGCTGCTCTCCTCCTTGTGGACTGGCAGCAAGGTCTCCTGTCCCCAGTAGCTCTACTTGGGGAGACATGTGGACGTTCTCCTGTGGTCTCGCTAGCTCTGGTTGAATCCGGGATGAAGACTTAGGAGCAGTCTTCGAGTCCTTAGGCTCCCTCCTGGGAGAGATACAGAACTCAAGCAAAGAAGTCTGGGGGCTCCTCTCCACGTGAGACGGTTCTCTTCCTCGAGGTGGGGTTCCTCCTATTGGTGCCGTGGAAGAATGCCTTCGAGGGGGAAGGGGCCCTCCTGACGGAATTCTTGGGAGCCAGCTTAACCCTAGGAGAAGCTACCACGAAGTCCACTCCTCTCCTTCTCTTCAGCGGGGACGAGGCTGCCGTTGGTTTCAGTCCCAGATCAGCGAGGGCCGGCTTCATCGCCTGCACGACCGCTTTGATCAGGGACCCAAACCAAGGCTGACGGCTGACCGACGCAGTGTCAGCAACTCCCGCTGGAGGGAAGGGGATCGGCCGATCCTTAGGAGTGGATACCACAGGGCCTGCCTGAAAAGAAGAATGTTGCGTAGACCTCTCCGAAGATTCATCCAGCTCCTGGACCTGCGTAGCTCTGCGCTTACGGGGTGGAGATCGTGAGGACGAAGATCTGGAAGCACGCGTTCCCGAAGACTCGGAAGGTTGGGCGCGCTGCGAAACCCGGCGGGAATCGCTGGCGTGATCGCGTTGGCGCTTGCGCGATGGTAGAATCGCTGGTTCACGCGCGGGCGAACGTTGGCGTGTATGCGCGCGGGCGCGCGGAGATGAAAGCGGGGGCGTGGGCGCGGGGGCGTGGGCGCGCAGGCGAGAGGGCGCGTCGGCGCGCGGGCGAGTAGGCGAGTGGGCGCGCTGGCGAGTGGGCGCGCAGGCGAAGGTGCGCGCAGGTGAGGGTGCGCGCGGTCATAAGGGCGAGCGCTGGCGGTCGGGAGAACGATGGCGCGTAGGCTATGGCGAGCGATGGCGCGTTGGCGAGCGATGGCGCGTTGGCGAGCGATGGCGCGTAGGGCGAACAGGCGATCGACTATGCACAGGCGAGTTAGCGCGTGGGCGTGTTGGAGACCTGTGGCGATCTGGAGCATGCGCGCGTTGGCACGTTGGCGCGTTGGAGCGCGCTTGCGCGCAGGCGAGGGATCGCGCAGGCGCATAGGAGATTGCTGGCGCGCAGGAGATTGTTGGCGCGCAGTTGCGCGTTCAGAAGGTACCAGCTGGGGCGCAGGACCAGAGGGCGAGGTTGCGCGAAAAGGAGAACGCTCGTGGGTGGGCTCAGGAGACATCTCGCGGGCGCGCAGGGACTCGGGCTGCCTTAGAAGTGTGCACAGGTGAGTGCGCGCGATGGCGCGCAGGCGATAGCTGGCGCGTGGGCGAACGTCGGCGAGGAGGCGAAGGAACAATGTCCTTTCCTGCGCCCAGATCCGGAGATCGTGGGCGCGAGGGCGAACGTTGGCGCGCATCAGGAACAGGGCGTGCAGTTGTGCGCTGACGAGCAGGTGATCGTGGGCGCTCAGGAGACGGATGGCGCGCATTGCGCGCAGCAGGTGAGCGCTGGTGTGCAGGTGAGCGCTGGCCAGCAGGAGATCTACGGCGAGACTCGGCAGGAGATCGTCGGCGCGTTGAATCAGTAGAAGTCTGGTCAGCAGGAGAGCACTTGCGCGCTACTGCGCAGGAGATCGTGGGCGCGCAGGTAAAACCTGGCACTTAAGGGTCTCACCCACATTGTGGGATAAGCCCTTTTGACCCAAAGGGACTGGTGCCCGTTGGACAACGGGGTATGTTGGCGCCCACTGCGCATCAGCATCCAGGAACGGAGATGGAAGACTGGAAAGTGTGGCAGGCGTCGGAGATTGCGAACGATCTGCGGAGAGGTCAAGCGATGCAGCTGCAACGGTCTGCTCTCATCGAGGAAGATCCTCTGCGGGGGACGTCGAAGGCGAAGATCCGAAGAGGCGCCTCCTAACTCCCTTGTAAGGAGAAGGAAGGCCTCTACGGTGAAGAGGAGGGAGAACCTTACGGCGAAGACGACCTCGAGGCACAGCAACACCATCGTCTGTCCTCCGAAGAGGAGTCTCTGTCGGTGCACTCCCCCGAGGGGGAGAAACACCCGCAGGAGAGACTGTTGGACTCAGCACCTCCCTCGAAGGATGTTCGGAGTGGGGAACTGAGCCTTCAACAACATCCGCAACCGCAGCAGGGGTTTGACCCGACCCGTTGGAAGCCTCTGCCACAACAACGTCGACAATAGACAGAGGATCTGCCTTTGCTATTACCGGTGACTTTTTGACAGCTGCACCCAACTGGATCAGGTCAAACAGGGCTTCCCTGGAGGGCGATCCCTTAAGCCCCAAGGAAGCCCAAAGCTGTAATAGATCATCCTTTAGCAACATTGTCATCAACAAAATCAATGCCCTCCCCCGGAGGAGGAGGGGGAGCTGCCTCGCTATGAGAGGCAACACCCTCTCCCGAACCCCGAGGTTGGGAAATTATAGAATGGCGTATGCTACCACTCGACGGCCTCTCACGAGAGACCGATCGAGTAGGAGGTTCGAGCAGCGGAAGAAGAGTCCTTGGAACCTTCCTTCTTCAAGGCAGCACTTGAAGGAGAAAGGTCACGCTTAGACTTCTTTTTACGCCGCCGGGCAAACCTCTCCCACTGGGAGGTAGACCACTCTCTGCACTCACTACAGTTTTTATCCCTTCACACCATTGACCTCGACAATACAGACATAAGGTGTGAGGGTCCGTCTCGACCGCCGACATGAACGTTCCACAAGGGCGGTCGGGGAGTCCATGTCACTTTCGCATAATAAGAAGGAAGGATGAGGCCAACTTCAAGCACACAAGCTGAAAGAAAAAGCAAAACAAAATTTAGGCTGTTCATCGTCCGAGCCAAAAGTGAAGTGAAGCAGTTCACCGGTGTGTGAGGGGGGGGGGGGGGGTAGCTAGCTACCACTCCCCTACCCCCTTCCTAACTAGCGCAGGGGTAATTAACCCTTGTTAAAAATCTAATGGCTTCTCATTTCAGCTACGCCGAAAGTAATACCCTATGTAAAAAGCGTGATTTGTATTTCGGTTACGGAACAAATATTAAAAAAATTAAACAAGGAATTACTTGAATGGAAGAAAGGAAACAGTGAGTGAAATAATCAATCCACCGAGTGCAAAAGATAGCTCCTTAGAACATGGTGTGTAGCAGAGAACTACATACACAAAAGATTACTGTAAATAATTTCATAGGCTATAAAGGGCTCCAAATAACTTACAGATCATTTCATTATCCAATAAGTGAAAACAACTCCATAAAAGTGTTTTAAACAACAATACAGATGAAAGTGTCTAGAATTACTTTCAAGACCAAAAATAGTCATGAATAAATGAATGGTAAATGGAGTAAGACTCAAATTACTCCATAAAAATGGGATGTCGTGGACAAACAGATTGTTTTAACCAGGTGAATCAAATAAATGCCCCAAATAGCTTACTGGACCTAGAAACACCTCGAATAAAGGATTCCAGTATTAATGCATTGACTAATTAGTAAAAAAATAGCCTAAAACAAGTAGAGCCGGAATTTTTACACAAAGCATGGCTAAGGAGTTCCTCAAATAACTCCATAGAACAAGGAGTATAATTCAGACATTGCCCAATAGCCAAGCTTTGCCCAGAAAAAATTTATAATACAAAGGGAACTTTGCTAGAGATTTTTAAGCAGAAAGGGGCTCCTACAAATAAAGCACGAGTACTAAAGAAAGCCCTTTAAACTCCCAAGTGATCGAAAAATATATCCTTAAAACGGAATTGTCTGTGAACAAGGATTGCTCACAAACAACTCGATAGCGCATGGAATGTCCTAAGTAACTCAACGGAGCAAATAAAAAACATACAGGAAAGCAAAATTCACTCTACAAAGATACTTCAAAACCAAGTCATATCAACCCCTCACAAAAAGAACAAGTCAAGGAATAATTTTAAATTTCTTGAAACCAGACTGACCCTTTCAAAAATGTCAGCTAGCGTGGACCAAAATTTCCTTAAGGTAGGCATAATCCTGAAACTTAGGCCAAATATGAAGGAAGATATTATGAATAATTTTCAAATTTTTTTCACAACTATTAAGAGCCCAAAGACATGTCCTTCGGTGAGAATATCCCTTGAAACCAACATGATACATTATTTAATAACTATTATTAAGAGCTAGTTATTGGTTGCTACTGATTTTATTAAAACATTTAACTTGCCAGATATCTATAAATATTCTGAATTCTAATTATTTTCAATATTTTTTCCTACAGTTACCATTGAAGAGAAACGATTTTAACTATTCCTTTAAAATACCAACAAGAAGCCTTAATAAAAAATAAAAAAACGATATCTAAAGGGCATTAAGCCGTGGCATCACTCTTACATCTGAACATTTTCCATAAAAAAACAATAAACATATTATAAAATGAGAAATAGATTCTAAGAAAGCCTAATCTATCATGTTTCACGATTTTAGAAAAGTCTAAATTACCATGCTTCAAGACTTGATTAGGAATACATTTGCAAGCTACAAAGCCCTAACTCCTCACAAAAATAACTAGCATTTCCAACACACCAAACTTTCAACAATCGACCAATGATAAAATATTAGTCTTCAGCAAAATCCATGAAAACAAACTTCAGAAGACTTTTGTTCAAGTATCCACTAAAGATTCTCAGAGAGAATAACTTTCTGGACAGAACCATCATGAACATAAACATGATAGCTTAGAAATGTTTACTACTGTACGTTCAAACCACTCAATTAACATGATGTAAGAATAATTATAATCTAAGCAAATAATTTATATCATGTGCAATTCTCCAGATTATTCCACACGATGAACAGGCTTCACATCAAATAGAGCAGGAAAAGTGGAACTAAATTGCTGCTACTGAAACTTGGTTATTTCCCCCCCCCCCAAAAAAAATGAAGCAACTGAGCAAAATAACTTCTAAAAAACATAACAATCGTCATAGGTTTCATGCCATTAAGGTGAATAGAAGCGTTGTAATTAAAGATAACGATCAAACACCAACAAATATTTACTAAATAGGAAGGCCTAATGACAAGTAAGGATAGAAACTGAACCCTATATCCTAAGCTAAGACATAGGGCAAAACCCCGGGTTTGTTAAGTACCTATCCAATCTATTAGCCTTAGTCCAATATCGACAGGTGCCACCTAGACTCCTAGAGCACGGTATTATTACAATACCGTGAAGAATAGATATCACAACAAAAGAAGAAATATAAAAAAGATCTTCACCCAGCAGGACCTCACCTGATTTAGAAACTGGTCATCAGTTAAGTAAAGTTAAGATAAATATCTGGTCCTGTGATAAAAGGTCAGTTTACAAATATATATCATGCCCTATAATCAGATTAATGACTTGGTACGTCAATCTCGTAGAAAGAAGACAAAATTTACTAGGGATAAGACAATGTTTCTTGTGAAAAAATAACTTTCATAATAGTAGCAAAAGTTTTAGATTCTATGTTTTCTGATTCGTAATAGTACTCTAATCAAGTATTTGTGTAACTTCAAATGCTATATAGAAATTATGGTAAACATACAAGCATTGTTGTAAAATTAAATTTGAATTAATTGTCAGACAACTGAAAATGATATGAATTTTTTTCTATAGTCTTGATATAAGTAAAATTCTTAATTGACGATAATACATTAGTTACAGTGTAGCTTGATATTGAAGCTTCTAGTCAATTTAGTATGACAAGATAGCAAAAGACTGAGTTGGTGATCAAAGTTATTGAAGTGGTGATTCAGTGATATTTCGAGTTGCAAAGAAAGTAGAACTTAATTGTACACTTTGTTCTATGTTGAAATTTTCAAATAAAAACTAACTGTAACGTTTATGATAGTTAAGACATAATCAGTATTATGTAAAATTTGAACTTTATTGCAAATAAAGCAACAGCTTTTAGGCTTTCATAGTTAAAGTTTAGTTTTGCAGTCGAAATCTAACAGCCAACTTTAAAAAATGAATTACATAATATCAAGGTACCTAGAGCCTCACTTGTAAATTATTAATTTTTCCCACACCTAAGACCATGGCAAGTTTTTTTTTTTTTTTTTTTTTTTTTTTTTTTTTTTTTTTTTTTTTTTTTTATGAAGTAACAGATCCTAAATTGCACTTGCACAGTAGAACGAATGTTTTCTTGTGACTATTGGGCATCACCATTATATCTGCGTCCAGTCATTTGTTAACTTCAAGCATGCGACCAACTGTATCCTGAAAAAAAATATTCTATGAATTACTCATCTAACAATTTGGGACAAGTAAAACGATTTGATACGCGAACTGAAACATGATAAAAAGATCATATAAAAACTCTTAGATGAGACTATAAGAAAAAAGTAATTAGGCTTTTCATAACTATTCTTTCATGACAATCAATAGAAACAAGCACACATGCGTTCCATAGCTTCAGTTTACAAAATTATTTGACTATGTGATCTATATAATATATATATATATATATATATATATATATATATATATATATATATATATATATATATACACACACACACACATATATATATATATACATATATATATACATATATAAATATTTATATATATATATATATATATATATATATATATATATATATATATATATATATATATATATATATATATATATAATATATATATATAATTACTGTGCATGTGTTTTCATAGTTTCTCTAAAAATTCATCTTTCGACTAATATTTCTGATTTTCTACTATTCCTACGCAGTTTATCATTCATCACTTCAAGTAGATATTTTCAGAGATTGACATGTAATTCTAAAGTTAATATTCTAATGCTTATGAAGAGACTTTCAAAACATTCAGCAAGGAAACTCCAAGCATACATATAAAAACAGATTTGATAAATAAAATAAAGAAATTTTACCATTAAGGATGATACGATTCTAGGAAAATTCCCATTTTTATCTTTTTTTGATGATGTTTCCATTTAATTACATCGAGAATTTAAGCTTTTCTTGTCTAGGATGGAATGGGCTGAGAAAAAGGTCGTGTTGGCTTTTACCCACTAGTCTTCACTGGTATCTAGCATAGCTGGTGAGACATTCTTCCTCCTTGCTTGGAAATGTAGGACACCATGGAGCTGTTTTCACTCATGAGCACCACCGAGTGTCCTTCAAGAACAGGGTGAAATTCCTAAAGGGCTAGCCAAGCTGCATTCAACTCCAGGATGTTTATAAGCTCCTGGCAGTCTTACTTCAACCAGGCTCCCAATGTCATATGCTGCCCGGGTTGAACTACAACCACCCTCCCATTAGATGCAGTCAATAAAAGAAGGAAGTAGAGGGGGGAAGTCATGAGAGGACATCCCCTTTGAAGGTTCTCCTTATCTAATTACCAGTCCAGATACTTTCTGGAGTTAAAGCCTATGGGAACTAAAGGAAGAGGCTCGTCCTGAGACCACAATTACTTCAGGTCCCACAGCACAGACCGTACGCAAAGCCTGCCTCCACGTGCTAGGAGTTCTAACATTGATAGGTGGCTAGGAAGAACCAGGCTTTGCTGTACTGGCTGCAAGGACGGTCACAAGAAGGGGAAGGCTGCCACATGCAGACGAGATATCATGTCTGGGGAGGGAAGCACTTTTCCTAGAAATTTGTCTACCTGTCCCCTCAATAAGATAGTAATTGTGTAGGGGTGTGAACAAAATTCTCCCAGTTTATCAGAACCCCCAGGTCTTGGCAAAATGCGAGAACCCCTGTATCGAAGGACAGGAAAGCTTTCCTTCGATTCTACAGTACTTGTATCAACCATTTGTCCAGGTAGCAAAGCAGCTGCATCCCGTTGGCGAGCATCCACAATAATGTTAGTTCAAAGATCCTCATGAAAACCCATATGGTTGAGAGGCCAAAACAAAGGGTCTTAAACTTGAATGCCTTTTTGCTGATGATCACTCAAGAGGTATTTCCTAGATGACGGATGAACTGGTAAGTGAAAATAAGAATCCCCCAAGGACCAGGATAATCATGAACCCTGAAGTCTTTGAGCCTGAATGACTGTGTCTGCTGTCTCCATTCTGAACAGAGTCTGCTGTATACAGTTGTTCAGAGCTGAGAGGTCGCTGGATAGTTTCCAGCCTTCAGATGCCTACTCTACAAGAGAGAGTCAACTTTAGAAGTCGAGAGACCAATCTCTGACCTCTTTAATAGCGTCATTCTTTAGTAAGGCCTGAACCTCTTGTTGAAGGGCAAGATGTTTTGTGGATCCCCAGTGATAAGATGGAAATGACGCTGGAGGGAAATCAGAGGAGGGCTGAAGCTGATGAAAGTGAGTAAATATCCAGACTGCACAACCTGGAGAGTCCAGCTTTCCACCCCAAGAAACCACCACCTCCTCCAACTCCTTTATAGGCATACCCCCACTGGAGATAAGGCGAGGAAATACTCATCCTATCGTAGACATCTTACACTTCCTTTTCCCCAGCCTCTGCTATGTCCTTGGCCCTGACAGGTAGGGAAAGGCTGTGCAGGCTTCTTGAAGATAGATTGCTGTGGCCGCAATCTTCCTGTCTGTGAAATCTTTTTGTGCTGTGAGGACTGTTCTGCTGGCTTAGGGTGTCCTGACAAGGAAGGTAGTTGCTGATGAAAGGACCAAACTCTCTGCACAAGACAGTCCTGTGTTTCCTTTCCCTATTTCTTGGCAGTAGTTATGACATCCGCTAGTGGAAACAAGAACAGCTTATTAAGGGTGGAGTTATGTAGGTCCAGACCCTCTCTCCAAACGATGAGTTTATGTAACTTTAAGGTTGCGGCTTCTCGGCACTTTGGAAACAAATTTGCGTGCTGGTTGTCAGCCATGTGCATTAGGAACTCGACTGCTCTTGCACCTGTCACACGATGTCTTTTATATGCTGCCTCTTTGTATCAGTTAAGTCCATAGTATTGGTCAAGTAACCAACTGTACCTGACCGATGGTCGGTCCAAGAAGCCATCTGCAAGGTGCTCATGGCCGTGGTGTCCATGGTAGAAGCTTCTGCCTGTAAAAATGAGACTGGAACTGCAACAAATCTCTTGGATATGCATACTAGAGTTAGCCCAGCTACTCCAAGATCCAACGCCAGAGGAGATAGAAGGGCCTCGGCGGTTCTGTATTACTCCTCTGTTTGGGAAAGGGGACTAGAACTAATTGAGCTGATTTGCCTTATCTTAAGGATTCGTTGTCTCATGACACCTGGTCTTTCAACATATCCAGGACTTCATTTGACAAGACTGACCATCAAAGCTTCAAAATCAGTATGGCATTGGAGGGAGCGGGATAGAGAAGGTCGATACAAGTTTATTTGCCCTTAACAGGAGAAGCTAAGGTTTAGCCAAGTCTGTTAACTAAATGAATGTCCCTAAGAGGCTTGAAAAAATGTAGAATCCAGCTCTCCTTCCTCTGTAGTTGGTGTGAGGAACAGGTGATGAGTGTCTAGTGCACTTTGTTGAAAAGCAATCTTTCTGCCTGCCTCTAGAGAGACAGAAGCATGGAGAGGGAGAGTATCTAGTTTGATTGCTAGAAAAAGGCCTGCGACAGTGGCTAGGAGATAACTCAAAATCCTCAAACAATGAGTGATCCCTAGAGCATCTGGAACACAAATATGACTAAAATGTATGCTGATGATGAGGAGAGCACCTAGAAGAATTGTGATTAGTAGAGCATCAGAACTGAGCCTGTTTATAAGAAGAGTGCACATGATGGAGCACTTCCTGGAGTGATGGGGAGACAAGGTGCCATGGTGAGATCTATTAGGAAAAGATCTTTGTGAAGAAAAGCAGAAGTGCTTATGATCTTACTGAAGATCAGCTAGAACTAAGGTGGTAGGGAACTGGTTTTTAAAAGGTGCTGGAAACTATGCATTTAGTGGGAGATGAAGAAGAGTGCACATCATGTGCAGAGAGCAAAGGCTTAGTGCTAGAAGAAGCACGACTGGAAGATCTCACTGGGCGTCTAGATGAGCTGGAAGGTGAAGGTCTGGAAACGTTGGCGGAAGATTGTGAGGAACGAGACTGCCTACGAGATCCAGGTCTGTAATCCACATCTGAAAAGAAGAGATCGCGGTAGGGTTACAGTGCAATCAGGTGAGCATGCGCAGAAGAGCGAGGGTGCTCAAAAGGAGGAAAAGTGTGAACTGTTTCCCTTAGCGATGACCTCTGGGAAGAAACAAGCTGGATTGCAAGTGCATCTACTGCAATGTTCTTTGCTGGCTTGGGGTGATGACTTCAGCCTTCTCCTGAAAAACCAATCCAATGGTGATGACCTGCCCAAGGTGTCTTCGCACCATAAACTGCTACAACTCAGCCTTTGGAGGCAAACTCTGAATACCAAAGGAAGGTCACACCCCACACATAAGACGTCTGCTATTTGAAAATAAGGCTTCCCCTTAGAAAGAGGTGCTACCGTTTCACTAGGGAAAACGACAGAACCTCATTGCTTTTGGAAGAGGGCACAAGACAAAAGTCTGACAAAAGAGTCCTCTGGGTAAAAATAGCAATCTGAGCCTTCTTCAAATTCAAGGATGACCCCGAAGGCGAAGAATCCCTATTAGGTTGTTTACCATCTTTAATGGTAAAGGACAATGGTTTGCATTTGTGCAGGGATAATTGTACTTTTAAAACTTTAACTAGGAACTAAACATATAATATAAATCACGACTTGCCCACATTCAGTGTTGGGTAAAATAATGTCTGATGTGACCTAAAAATAATTTGGTAATTGATTAGCTTGTATTATTTTCCACTGAACCTGGAAAATCTAGGTCTATTGACAGAAAGTTATACTTCAGTGCTAGAAAGAAAATTGTAATATCAATGAATAACTTTTGTGCATGTTGGAAGTAAAATGCTATACTTACAAATAATCTGCATTACTAATGTTTTGCTGAAATTTTATGAATTTCAAGAAAATATATTTATCAATAATTTGACTAATGTCATACAAAAACTTTAAGAAATATGGCAATTCTAGAGCTGTAAGGCCGAGTGTTTAAAATCTATGACCCAAGAAAGTATACTATCTAACCTTACATTAGATACTGCTTTTATGATATGACTTTTTGAGAATTTACGTTTTGAGAAATATTTGTGTACTTGAAATGACCCGTTAGTATACAGACATTAAATTCATATTAATAATGACAAAATCTATGACCAACTCGCCAAAGAAATAATTTGAGAATAGTCTTACTTTCAAGAGAATCTATGATACTGCACTTTTTCAGATAGTATTATGCTCAACACTATATTGTACACTGTACATAAGTTATCCTCCAAAGATATTTATTGCCTACTCTTTATCATAACTGAGGTGTAAACTTTGGAAAAAAAGGAAATTCTGAAGATCTTAACTTATCCTTAAACTGATGTCGGTTAAATATTACAGCCTCCTTCCGTTATCAGCTTTGATTTATATATGAATAATATAATCTTGCGTCATCAGCGTTACTTTAGCTTCTATATTCTTCTCATATTAGGGGGATTGTGATGTCCACTCGATTTTTTTCTTTTATTCCTTGTCTTCGGCTTTTGGATTTCAAATGTGTAGGTCAATAAACGCACCTGAAATAAAAGTAAAATATTCTTACTCTAAATGTTCATCACCTTCAAATCATAACTTCGTCTTAAGTTGACTTTTGACAATTTTATAAACATAGTCACTTTTTAGGATTATCCATTAGAATAAATGACATATTAAACTTCATCTTTAGAGATTGCGTTAACAGACACTTTTAAACCTTAAACTTGAAAATGCTGCAAAGTTTTTAACCAAAATAAAAAAAAATCCGGAGAAAGAAGAGTTCTTCTAAAAAGTTAGTGAAAGAAAACAGAAATGCGACAGTTCAGCATGGATAATTATCCGAAACTATAGTAGCAGCTATATATAATATGTGATTGGTGCTTTCATATCAAACCTATTCTTTAAACAATGGTTTAATGAGTACTAAGGTTACTAGTATCGTCACTGCATTGGTAATATTGCATTTCGAGTATTAGCAAGGGAGTAACATTAAAATCTAACAATTATATAGGTATATAGATGATTAGGACTAATTATGTTTTTGAGTAAGATTAGAATTTGCCAATTATATAGGGAAGTAGATGATTGGGAGCAATTGTGTTTTTTTTTCTTTTTTTTTGGATAATAAATGAAAGACATTAAGATCTTTTCAAATACTATAGCTTTTTAAAAAGGTTTCAATGCATTCACTATTCTAGTAATTGGATTCAAAGCCAGCGAGTTTTATTTTTTGAAGGATTGTACTAAGCCAAATGTAGATAAATTGCTCCTCTCAGCTACTTTCTGGCCTTGCTTAGTCCTTGCTGTTGATGTGTTGTCAAATAAGCGTTTCACAGCACAGCCTAAAGTGGGGGTTAGAAGGCAATGGGTGTAAATCTTTTTTGTCTACATGGACAGAGTTTTCTTCCATTGACTAGTATTATTTATCAATGGTGGTTATATGGCACACGTTGCTAGGATCAGGGAGGCCATTTAGTCTAAAATAAAGGAAATTCCATCAGATACACTAACAAGTAAAAGTTGATAGATGGACAGAAGGTTGCAAGAAATGTTGGAAGGAAGGCAAGGTAGAAGAATAAAAATGATATTTTGATTATAAAATAAATTTTTGAATATACTTACCCGGTGAATATATAATAGCTGACGTCTCGGACGGCTCAACAGAAACACAAAAACTCGCGAGCGATCGACATGAAGGTTGCGGGTGTGCCCACCAGCGCCGACTATCGGCCAGATACCGCATATACTTGTAAACAGCTCCAGTTCTTCTCATTCCGCTGGGTCTCTATCGGGGAGGAAGGGAGGGCCTTTAATTTATATATTCACCGGGTAAGTATATTTAAAAATATATTTTATAATCAAAATATCATTTTTAAATATTAAACTTAGCCGGTGAATATATAATAGCTGATTCACACCCATGGTGGTGGGTAGAGACCAGTATTAATACAATAAAGGCGTATATGCTTAGAGTTTTTGACAGTTATATCATAACAAAACCCAAATAAATATAGGTACCAGGTAAGGAAGCTGACTCTGACGATTACTCTGCCTTATTAGTCCCCTTTCCTCACGAAGCCCAGCCATCCTCTCAGGATGCTGAAAGACTCCCAGGAGCTGTTGTATCCAGGGCGACCACCCATACAACAGGACCTCATCAAAACCCTTAATCTGGGCGCTCTCAAGAAACGACATTTGACCACCCGCCAAATCAAAAAGGATGCGAAAGGCTTCTCAGCCTTCCGTACAACCAAAAACAAGATTAAAAACATTTCAAGAGAAGATTAAAAGGATATTGGAATTAAGGGAATGTAGTGGTAGAACCCTCACCCACTACTGCACTCGCTGCAAGAATGGACCCAGTGTGTAGCAGTCCTCATAAAGAGTCTGGACGTCTTTTAAGTAAAATGAAGCGAACACCGACTTGCTCCTCCAAAAGGTCGCGTCCATAATACTTCGCAGAGATCTGTTTTGCTTAAAGGCCACGGAAGTTGCTATTGCTCTTACTTCGTGCGTCTTGACCTTAAGTAAACAACGATCTTTTTCACTTAGGTGAGAATGAGCCTCTCGGATTAAAAATCTAATAAAATACGATAAAGCATTTTTTGACATAGGCAATGAGGGCTTCTTAACTGAGCACCATAAGGCCTCAGATCCACCTCGTAAGGATCTGGTACGAGCTAAATAAAACTTAAGAGCTCTAACTGGGCACAGTACTCTTTCAAGCTCGTTGCCTACGATCTCTGATAGGCAAGGTATATCAAAAGACTTAGGCCAAGGACGAGAAGGCAGTTCATTTTTGGCCAAGAAACCAAGCTGAAGCGAACATGTGGCTTTATCTGTAGAAAAGCCGATGTTTTTACTAAAGGCATGGATGTCACTGACCCTTTTAGCCGAAGCCAAGCACACTAAGAAAAGCGTCTTGAGGGTGAGATCCTTCAGGGAGGCTGAATGTAATGGCTCAAACCTGTCGGACATTAGGAACCTTAGGACCACGTCTAGGTTCCATCCAGGAGTTGCCATACGACGCTCCTTAGAGGTCTCGAAGGACTTAAGGAGATCTTGGAGATCTTTATTATTGGACAGATCTAAGCCTCTATGTCTGAACACAGAAGCCAACATGCTCCTGTAGCCCTTCATAGTGGGAGCAGAGAGGGAGCGAACATTTCTCAGATGTAGGAGAAAGTCTGCAATTTGGGCTACAGAGGTACTGGAAGAGGAAATGGATGATGACTTGCACCAGTCTCTAAAGACTTCCCACTTCGACTGGTAGACCTTGATGGTAGAAGCTCTCCTAGCTCTCGCAATCGCTCTGGCTGCCTCCTTCGAAAAACCTCGAGCTCTTGAGAGTCTTTCGATAGTCTGAGGGCAGTCAGACGAAGCGCGGGGAGGCTTTGATGAAGACTCCTTACGTGGGGCTGCCGTAAGAGATCCATCCTTAAAGGAAGACTCCTTGGGACGTCTACCAGCCATTGAAGTACCTCTGTGAACCACTCTCTCGCGGGCCAGAGGGGAGCAACCAACGTCAACCTTGTCCCTTCGTGAGAGGCGAACTTCTGCAGTACCTTGTTGATGATCTTGAACGGCGGGAATGCGTACGCATCCAGGTGAGACCAGTCCAGTAAAAAAGCATCTATGTGGGCCGCCTCTGGATCTGGGACTGGAGAGCAATAGGTCGGGAGCCTTTTGGTCAACGAGGTGGCAAAGAGGTCTATGGTGGGTTGGCCCCAAGTCACCCAAAGACTCTTGCACACGTCCTAGTGGAGGGTCCATTCTGTGGGGATCACCTGACCTCTCCGACTGAGACAGTCCGCCAAGATGTTCAAGTCCCCCTGGATGAATCTTGTCAACAGGGAGATGCCTCGATTTTTTGACCAGATGAGGAGGTCCCTTGCGATGACGAACAGTGTGTGGGAGTGAGTGCCTCCTTGCTTGGAGATGTACGCCAAGGCTGTGGTGTTGTCCGAATTGACTTCTACCACTTTGTTTCGTAGAATGCTCTCGAAACTCGTCAAGGCCAATTGAACCGCCAACAGCTCCTTGCAGTTGATGTGCATGCTCCTCTGATCCGACGTCCAAAGACCCGAACATTCCAGACCGTCCATAGTCGCTCCCCAACCCAAATCCGACGCGTCTGAGAACAACACGTGGTTTGGGTTCTTGACCGCTAGGGACAGACCCTCTCGCAGACTTATGTTGCTGTCCCACCAGTTCAGGCACGTTTTTACTGGCTCGGAGATCGGGATTGACACAGCTTCCAAAGTCTTGCTCTTGTTCCAATGGAAGTCTAGATGGAACTAGAGAGGGCAAAGGTGAAGTCTCCCTAGTAAGATAAATTGCTCCAGGGATGACAGAGTCCCTAAGAGGCTCATCCAACTTCTCACTGAGCAACGGTCTTTTTTCAGCATGAGGCGGACTTTGAGCAGGGCTTGCTCTATCCTGGTGGCAGACGGAAAAGCCCGAAAAACTAGACTGCGAATCTCCATCCCCAAATAGAGAATCGTCTGGGAGGGATTCAGTTGAGACTTTTCTAAGTTCACCAACAGTCCCAACTCCTTTGCCAGACCCAACGTCTATTGAAGGTCCTACAGACAGCGATGACGGGACGATGCTCTGAGAAGCCAGTCGTCCAGGTACAGGGAGGCTCGAATTCCCGATAAATGAAGGAATTTTGCCACATTCCTCATGAGCCTCGTAAACACGAGAGGAGCAGGGCTGAGGCCGAAGCACAGTGCTCGGAACTGGTACACCACATTCCTGTAAACAAACCTCAGATACGGTTGAGAATCTGGGTGTATAGGAATGTGGAAGTACGCATCCTGCAGGTCGAGAGAGACCATCCAGTCTCCCTCTCTGACCGCTGCTAGGACGGACTTCGTGGTCTCCATCGTAAATTTTGTTTTTACAACAAAAACGTTGAGCGCACTGACGTCCAGCACTGGCCTCCAACCTCCCGTATGCTTTGGGACTAGGAAGAGACGGTTGTAAAATCCCGGTGATTGAAGGTCCGAGACTTTAACCACCGCTCCCTTCTCTAGCAACAGAGAAACCTGCTGATGTAGAGCTTGTCTCTTTGACTCCTCTCGATACCTGGGAGAGAGGTCTAGAGGAACTGTTACTAGAGGAGGTCTGCGTACAAAAGGTATTTTGTACCCCTCCTTGAGCAACAACACAGACTCTTGGTCTGCACCCCTCTTCTCCCAGGCCTGCCAGAAGCTGTTCAGTCTGGCCCCTACCGCTGTCTGAGGACGTGGGCAGTCAGACTCTGCCACGGGAGGACTTGGATCCTCTCCTCTTGCCTCTTTTACCATCGGCACGAGCGCCTCCCCTGCTGGGGGCTCTGCCACGAAAGGGCGGGATAAACCTAGTCGCTGGGGTATCGATCTTGGGTCTTACGACATAAGACGATGAAGGAGCACCCTTGCGAGCAGAAGTCGCCATCAGGTCGTGTGTATCCTTCTGCACCAGCGAAGCCGCAATGTCCTTGATCAACTGTTGAGGAAACAAGGCAGATGATAAGGGGGCAAAGAGAAGCTCCGACCTTTGACAGGGAGTCACTCCTGCCGAAAGGAACGAGCAAAGAGTCTCCCTCTTCTTCAGGACTCCAGCCGTAAAGGTAGCGGCGAGCTCATTGGAGCCATCACGGATGGCTTTGTCCATGCAAGACATAATAAGCACGGAAACATCCTGGTCAGCCGACGAGATCTTCCTGCTTAATGCTCCTAGAGACCAATCTAAGAAGTTAAAAACTTCGAAGGCCCTGTAAACCCCTTTAAGGAGATGGTCAAGGTCCGAGGAGGACCAACAAACTTTAGAGCGTCTCATGGCCAGGCGACGGGGAGAGTCTACGAGGCTTGAGAAGTCTCCCTGGGCAGAGGCAGGGACTCCCAAGCCGAGAACTTCTCCCGTGTCATACCAGACGCTTGCTCTAGAAGCTAGTTTAAAAGGAGGGAAAGCAAAGGCCGTCTTCCCCAAACTCCTCCTGGTAATCAACCAGTCGCCTAGCAAACGTAAAGCCCTCTTAGAAGAGCGAGAGAGCACTAGCTTAGTAAAAGAAGGCTTCGAAGCAGCTAGGCCTAGCGCAAACTCTGACGGAGGCGAACGAGGAGCAGAAGTTACAAAATGGTCTGGGAAAAGATCCTTAAAAATCATCATGATTTTCTTAAAGTCCATAGAGGGTTGAGCAGCTTTAGGCTCTTCTCCGTCTGATAAAACGCCCAAAGGAATATCAGTAGGCGGAGGATCAGCAACATCCTCATCTGAAGGAACCTCGTCCGGCAATTGTCGAGTCTCATGAAAGGGAGAGACCTGCCGCGGTGGCAATGCTTGACAGGCAAAGTCCACAAGCAAAGGAGCAGCAGTAGCAGTCGAGGAAGCGACGTCATGCCGCTGCTGAAAGGACTGACCAGCAACAACAACAGGAATTGATGGACGCTCGACGTCACGTCGAGACTGCCTTGACTGCCTAGACTGAGCAGTCAAAACAACCCTTGACTGCGGTGCTTGACGCTCAACGTCAAATCGAGGCAACTGAGCTGGTTGGCGAACGTCCTGAACGTCAACACGAGACTGCGGCAGCGGCTGAACGTCAACACGAGGCTGCGGCAGCGGCTGAAAGTCAACACGGAACTGCAGCGAGTGAGGATCCAAGTCACGTGACTGACGTGACAAACTACTGACATCATGTTTCATAACGTCAAAAGGACGAGTAAAAGCTCGTTTGGGCGGCTGACGGCCAGAGTCTCGATCAGCGTAACAGCGAGGATCATCGTGAACCTGCTCAACGGTATACTCCTCCATAAGGGAGGCAAGCTTAGTCTGCATATCCTGCAGGACAACCCATTTAGGATCAACGGGAGTCGGGACGGGCCGAGACGATGGTAACGTCTGTGTCGGCAAAACATTGCCTTTACTGAGACTCTCGGAGCCCGTGTTACGCTTACGTTTAATGGGCGAACAGTCATCTGACGACTGCAAAGGGTCAGAGCTGTCCCAATGGCTACAGCCAGGACGCTGGACCTGTCCTGAAGGGACTGACTTCCGCTTCAAGGGTCTAGAAACCTTGCACCAAGGTTTCTTTTGCGAGAAGCCTTCGGATGACGAGGAGAAAACAGCCTCGCTCGTCTTATGGTAGGGGCGATCTTGACGAGACACGCCCGATACCAAAGAGGGAACGTCTGTACGTTGGTTAAAGCCTCTCGTCCCCTTAAGTCCTACGACATTACTTCTCCCTGGTGCAGGGGAGCCTGAAAGAGGTCTCGGACTAGGGGAACGACAAGCACGAACAGACGAACCCTCGGTCGCAACACTAAAAACACTTTGCGCACTTATCACTTTATCACCACGATTTTCTGATTTGGCACTCTGACACTTCAATAAATTCACATCCGACATGAGTTGATTACGGTCCGATGCTAAGGACTCAACTCTCTCGCCCAAAGCTTGAATGGCAAGCATCATATCCCGCATGGACGGTTCATGAGTGCTAGTAGAGGGTTCAGGAACAACTACTACAGGGGAAGGATTAGGTTCAGGGGCATGGGAGGAGGAAAATTCCAACGACCTAGAGGAGCTTCTCCTCACCCTATCTCTCTCCAGCTTACGAGAATATTTATCAAATTCAAGCCAGTCGAATTCCGACAAGACCACGCACTCATCACACCGATCTCCTAATTGGCAGGTTTTACCCCGGCAATTAGAACACACGGTATGTGGGTCGAGAGAGGCCTTGGGAAGACGCTTGTTACAATCCCTAGCATTACATTTGCGAAATTTAGGTCCAGGGATAGGAGAAGGGTCAGCCATATTGAACAGTCAAAGAAAATCCAAAACAAATCCAAAGTCATCAACAATAAACACTAGCCAAAAAAGGGTTCAAGAGTTTTAATTGAAGAGAAAAACACCTGTCACAGCGAAAGCTCAAAACAACCAAAAAGAAGTACTTCACCAAAAATGACGAAAACTCCAGGTCAACAGCGAGCGGAATCAACTTGTCTACAAGACCGACAGAGAAGAACTGGAGCTGTTTACAAGTATATGCGGTATCTGGCCGATAGTCGGCGCTGGTGGGCACACCCGCAACCTTCATGGCGATCGCTCGCGAGTTTTTGTGTTTCTGTCGAGCCGTCCGAGACATCAGCTATTATATATTCACCGGCTAAGTTTAATATTTAAAAAGAGACGTATGTATGGGCCATACGGAAACTGTGAAAACATTTATTTCAAACATTTAGTGCACTGCATGTGGTGGACTGACGGCAGTGTCCCTCAAAGGACAGAAACAGAATAATGGAACAAACATTTCATTCAAAACAAAATGCAACAACAATATAACAGTGATCCAAAAATAGGTTGCATAATCCATTCACTTTATGAATGGAAAGGGAGACATTGAAATAAAGTGGACATATTCAATCTCGGTAACTATCTTTGCATTATAATGCTGCTTTTTGTTTTTCTCAAGGTACCAGACATGAAGTTAGTAAAGATTGTAAACTTTTTCTATATAGAGAGAAAAGAATAGCATTTAAAGGCTAAAAACAGACAATTGTAATTTTACACCATTCATGAGTTTGGTGTACTGAGACCAGCTTGCTTTGAAAGAGTAATTTATTTGCGTATAATAATAATAATAATAATAATAATAATAATAATAATAATAATAATATCAATGATGTTAAATACCCTGCAGGTGAGGGGTCATAGCAACATTACTGATCCTGGTGAATCTGTGAGGGAGGATGTATAAGCAGCTCGGAACAGGAGAAAGCAGTTCTCTCCATATCTCTGTAAGTAGGAATAGTGTGTCTAGGTACTATTCTATTTACTGCCACTGTGGAGCTATTAGGGTTATTGACCGATCTGTCGATACCCTTCAAGAATGAGTATACTCATCAGAAAGAAGGGGAAGAAATGCATGGGCATTTATAGGATGTTGGGGGCTTCTAAAGAGGTGCTTGCTTACTCCGTACTGGTTAACAGTATTCCAGAAGCTTGCGGGCATGAGGCATTCTGGACGGACCCCTGTCCGCAATTCCAGACTTCGATGGCTAACTGAGGGAGAGAGAGTCCTAAAAGTCCACTATTTGAGTCTACCTGGTCAGAATGACTGTTATGAAGTTTCCTTGCCTGCACTGAATCAGGTTGCAGAGGACAACTGAGTTGCCTCACACCAAACTCCATCTCCTAACAATTAGACGGGCAGTAGTCATGCAAAGAATAGCTTTATCTTGGTGTTTGTGCTATGTTAAAAATATCTTTGTCACAACAGGTGAGCCCCCTCTTTCTTTCAATGCATCCTCATCTCGCTAGTATTCAGTGAATGGGTGCACAACACTTCGCAAGACTAGTATTTGTACTTCCACAAGCCAAATCGGCATTGACCAATCCATTCTTATTCGTTATCCTCACTCAGGAGGTTTTCGAGTAGCCTAATGTGCTCCTACAGGAGGAGGCATTCACTTGTAAAGAGGCATGTAAGGTTGCGGGAAACAGTTTGTACCAGCAACCCTTTCAGGAGAAAACTAAAACTTATCATCCCTTCCCAATCATCAGAAACTGGGACAGACTCTGGGTT
This sequence comes from Palaemon carinicauda, assembly GCF_036898095.1. Lineage (NCBI taxonomy): Eukaryota > Metazoa > Arthropoda > Malacostraca > Decapoda > Palaemonidae > Palaemon > Palaemon carinicauda. The sequence continues at coordinate 322,847,783 of NC_090725.1, read as the reverse complement.
ACCTGATCAGCCAACTACCCAGAAGGGTAGCTAGCGCAGTCCTAGGATTGTTGACCAACCCCGGAGGGTTGGAAGCACCAACTAAGAGGAGGAACAAGGATCATTCGACTCTCAAAGGAAAGATCAACTTTCAACAGAGTGCCCAAGGGGCCCGTGGTGTTACTTAGCAGATACAAATTTTAAACCAATCACTGTTGAGTCATGTGATTGGCTGCAAGCAATTGTTTCTGTAAAGGAGTGGCGTAACTCATCCTCCATGTGTCTTCACCCCAATGGGAGTTAGCTGTGTATGTTTGTTTATGAATCAGTAAACACCAATGAAGCCAGTACTCTTTTGTTGATAATCGAATTACCCGGAAACCGCCAAGTTAATTACTTTTAATCAAACGATCGGTTGGCAGCAATCGATTGCATGAAACTACATGCCAACTACAAAATTTGGACGTATCTTCATTCATATTTGTCAGAAAGGTAGTTGTGTGCATAGTTCAGCTACGGACCAATAACAGACGGAAAATTTCCTCTATAGAAGGTGAATTTTCTTTGATCTCATGAGAGGACTCGCCTGTGATGGGTATCCCTGGGCACAACGAGGATCCAGTTGCAGCCGAAATGGTTCGTTACCCAGAAACTCGATTGGAGGACATTGATAAATGTTTGCAAATGAAGCTGCCTTCTCCTCATGACATGTATCCCTTAGAAAAGGCAAATACGTTTCGTATTTCAGACATATCAGAACAAGGTTCAAATTGGTTTTGTATGGTAGTAAGTAGACCTTGCTATTCACAATGGGTATGGATTCCCCCGTGAGGGTAATGCCTGCAGCTGGCAAAGCAAAACCCCTTTATCGCTAGTAGTACTTAGCTTACTTGCCCGCATGTGTGTCAAATTGTTACTTCTCTGACTCATGGTAAGTGCTTGTACACGAGCCTATGCATCGTGAACACGTTTCAGTGTGTGAGCACCCTTGAGCTAGCTTGTGTAGTCACTTGCAGGAATAATGTGTGCGATGAAGCACAACATCATTGCTCAAGAGCAATTCATCATTGACCAGCCATAGCATTGTGATCATGTTTGTGAGTGTGCATGCACCCGCATGCAACTAGCGTAGCAACCAGACCTTCGTTGGTAGTAGGTGCTCACCTGCCTTCCTTGTGGGTGGGAAAAGTGCACATGTAAGCTATTACTTGTTTGCTGTCATTTGTATACATTAGCACTAGGTAATTCCTTCCTGTCAGGAATAATCTCGAGGGAATAACTTCGAAGGATTATGTCTCACGAGGTTGTTGTGCTCTGAAGGCATGATGGGGTGAGGTGAAGATTGTAAGAGGTCGACACATGTGAGCGCTCCAATGAGCTCTCTATCCCATAGGAAGGCTGAGTTAATAAACCCAAAGGTCTATGTTTCACGAGAAAAGTTGTCTTACGAGACTCGTTCTCTTCCGAGACTCGGGCCCTGGGAATCAATGGTGGGATGTGGCGGCTGAAACTGGTCAGCTGGCATTCACAACTGTGGCAATAACTTGGCAGGATTATGTCTATCGATATGGCAGCTGCGCACCATTGGTTGGCATCTCCCATTTGTGGCAACAACCAAGAAGGGTTCTGTTTTATGAGCCTCGTTGTATTGCCGCAGATTTTCTCATACCTAGCGAGGTCTGGTAGTCGCATATGCGAGTACACATGCACAACTGAAGCAGCTCATGCCAAAACCTGTAATTGTGCATACCTCCTCAGCGAGAGAAGCTAGCCCGCGCACCTCATTAACGCTTTGTGTCTGATTGGTCTCTCTCTCTCATTAATATGAATAGGATAGAGTTGCTTGCCAGAACTTAGCGCTCGATCAGACCTTCTCAGTGTGAGGAGCTCGCTTGCTCACCTCACCAATGCTGTGTGTGTGGGGTTGCTCTCTCACAAGAAGAGGTGCTAGGTGTTCTGCCAGACCATTGTCTCTGCTTACTGGTGTGTACCATCTGGATTCGTTCTCTCCAGAGAATTGGTTAGAGGACTAGCCCAGATACTCAATCCCTAGTGTGTGGTGTCTGGGTTTGTTCTGTTGCTTGAAATGGTCTGTTTCCCCAAGTATGAAAAAAAACATGGACACTCGCAGACTCTCCCAGGTTGACAAGTTTTCTAGCATACTCTGGGAGGAAGCACAAGTCGTTTGGTGGAGAGCAAGGCTGATGTACAACAGGAAGAACAGGTAAGGGTAGGAATTACCAAGGCAAGGCCCGGATAGAACTAGCCTTATGAAACTCCATGAGCATTGTTAACAATGGTGAGAGGCGGTGGCTGCAAGCAGTCGGCAGGCATTGTAATATATGGCAATAATCCCAAAGGATTATAACCTATAAGACTTGTCGATTTGAGAGGCAGTAACCGTAAGCGGTTGCTAAGCATCACCATCTGCGGCAATGATCCCAAAGGGATACTGCTCACGAGGCTCCTTGTATCATGGGGCACAACAGTAGTGGTGGTGACTGCAAGCAGTTGGTAGGTATCGCTAATATTAGCAACAGCCCCAATGAGTTATAGACTACAAGACTCATCGATGGGAAAGACAGCGAAAGCAAGCAGTTGGCAGGCATCATCACCATCTGTAGCAATAATCTCGAAAGAGTATTGCTCACGAGACCTGTTGTACCATGAGGGTGTAATGGCAGAGGCAATGATGCTTTACCATCTACGGCAATAACCCCAAAGGGTTATAACTCACAAGACTTGGCGATGGGAGAGCCAGGGGCTGTAAGTGATCGGCAGCCATCACCATCTGCGGTAATACCGACAGAGGAATAATGTCCATGAGACTGGCTGCGTGAAATATGCCCCTGGTCAGTTGCCTCAGGTTTTCCTCGAGAATATTGCCCAACGGGGGGACCAGTCTGTAATGGCTATTGTTACTACGCCGTGAGCAGATGGAGAAAATTCTGGTCCTAAGAGCACAAGAACTCTATCGGTGGATTACCTTCAGCATCTCGGAGGGGGAGATCACAGGTAACCCTTTGGGATTAAGGTGTGTGCTCCCACTGTGCCTTACCTGTAGCAGCCTTGCAAGATATCCCAAAACCCCAAAGAAGGCAGGAGTTGCTGCAGGCAAAAACAAGAGAGGCTCCCTCGCTAAGGGAAGCAATGGTGGTCACACTTAAAGAGTAGTTCCGGGGTCAGTTTGTCATCCTTCTATTCGTTAGTTCTCCGGAGGAGGATGAACAAGTAGAGAAAATGTAGAGGGAATGAGACAACGGAGTAAGAAGCCCACCAAACCCCAATTGGAAAGATGACCACGCCCCAAAAATTTTTATAGTAGTTTATTAATTATTGATGGAGAGAGAGAGAGAGAGAGAGAGAGAGAGAGAGAGAGAGAGAGAGAGAGAGAGAGAGAGAGAGAGAGAGAGAGAGAGAGAGAGAACATCTCTTCTTCACCATGCCAAAATAAAAAGTGGTGGCTTTTCATCAGTGGCGGTGTGAGTCTGGTGGCTAGTTATCTCAGCTATCCCACCGGTGCCAATTAGCAATGGGTGGTTATACCTTACTAAAAAGTTTTTTGGGTAGTTACAGCTTTCGCTGAAATAATCTCCAATGTAAAAAGCGAAAAGGTTTGTATATTGTGGCGGAAGTAAACAATATTTACTTGTGGAAACAGTATTGCTGTTCACATTTTTATTGAATGATACAAAAACAGGCAAAGAAAAATCCTGTTCACACCCATACCTAATCGTAAATTCTTATTTGCCATGATATGGAAATATCATACCATTACCATTCCAACTATCTACTGAATACATTTAAGCAAACTGTTCAACTTGACAATATAAGTATTTTTTTATCTATTTCACCCAACGCCACCAAAACCAGTACCAGAACCAGCTAGCCATGGTTAAACAAAATATGACAAATTCGAAGATAATTTGTATTTTTCCTAACCATACAAACCTTAGCTATTTACAATGGGTTTACCTTTTAGCGCAGCTGAAATGGCGAGCCATTAGAATTTAACGAGGGTGTATTACCCCCGCGCTAGTTAGCTGGGGGTAGGGGAGTGGTAGCTAGCTACCCCTCCCCCCCCTCACACACAGATGAATGCTCACTTTCACTTAGAGGTAGGACTTGTCTTGGGGGACAGGGCTGGCGGGCAAATGTGTGTAAATAGCTAAGGTTTGTATGGTTAGGAAAAATACAAATTATCTTCGAATTTGTCATTTGTTCCATAACCGAAATACAAACCACGCTATTTACAATGGGTGACTTACCCATTAGGTAGGGTGGAAAGTCCCCAGCCATACTGGCTTTGGCTTTACCCGGGGACTAAGAATCCGAGTGAGTCGCACTCGAGAAAAGGAGTCCCTGCACCTCACAAGCTCCTTGCTCCGCAAGGAACCGTGTGGCCTACATAAGCTTGTGTGTGAAGGAAGAAGTGTGACCCGTCCTAGGCAGTTGACCTGGAGTTCCAGAAGGAACTCTGGGTTAGGACGTTCCCAATACCACCTCATCAGGGTATGGGGGACGCGACAGTATTGACTCAATACTCGGAACACAAGGAAGCATGGTTTACCTGCAGAGGTTCGAGGTCAGCTATGCAGAGACCAGGATGCTGCCTCCCCGTAGAGGGGATGATGAAGAAAGAAATAAGGGCCAGCAGAGGTTCGAGGTCAGCTATGCAGAGACCAGGATGCTGCCTCCCCGTAGAGGGGATGATGAAGAAAGAAATAAGGGCCAGACATACTTCTTTCGTTCATGCAGACTAAAACCTGATAACAATGCCCTCAACCTTCTGCTACCTGTCCAAAAAGGAGCCTGAGGTTAGACCAGCTGTTGTGTAGCCACCACAGAGCGATAGAAAACGTATCGAGACTCCTGTGGGTCACGCCCTGCAGGAAGCGGGTTGCGAAGGTCATTAGACGCTTCCAGACTCCAGCTTGTAGCACCTGCGTCACAGAGTAGTATTACTCGAAGGCGAGGGACGTTGCGATGTATCCAGCATCATGCTGTAGGGCGACGTGACGGGGGAGTGTCTGGAGACAGGTCGAGATGAATGTCCTTGAGTCCGGGCTGAAGAGGTATACTGGTGACTCTCCCCCGTGTCCTCCTTGTGCTCCCAAATCGGCTGCAACTGAGGACAAACTGCAGCTGTTCCCAAAGCTAACCTCTCGATTCCTTTACTGGCAAGAAAGAAAAGGTCTTGGGACATCAGATACAGAATGGAGACTCGAAATCTTGAAGGAATTGGACCGAAGGGCCGGGACCCCCAGATTCTGAGTCTAGCCAACAACTCAGGAGTGAACCTGAATGTTGCCTTCCCCTCTTCCCTAGAAAGGGGGAGTCGTACGAGACCAAGAAGATTGCTTACACACTGGCCGAGGCCAGAGTGAGCAGGAGACCCAAGGCGGAATACAATCCGAGGCCTGTCGTAAAGGGTCTTGAGAAGATCTCTTAAAGGACTAAAAGTTCGAGCCATGCTCCAAGTTGGAGGTCTTCCTCCGACTAGGGCAGGGACAATCGTAGCTTCGCATGAGCGAGGAAAGATCCAGCGGGCAGGAAAAAGTTATTCCTTTAAGCCTGAAGGTCAGGGAAAGGCTGAGGGACAGGCTTCATTGCCGAGAGCGGAAAGGAGTTTCCTCCCGCCGAAAGGCAATAAGACCGTTATTGCTGGAGAAGAGGCCTCAAGGGAAGAGGTATATCTCCCACGGCACCAACCACCTTAGACTCTTCACTTTGCCTGGAAGACCCCTGCGGATGACTATCGCAGATGACGCGACCTCCGTACCGCGACTGTAGCGGGTTGTCTCCTCTTGAGGAGGAGGCGTAGTGTCTCCAGGCATGAAGCCGAAGCGACGCCCCGGTTCGGGAGAGATGTCGCAGTGTGGTTGTTTGAGTAGTCTGCGCCGTGGGAGAAGCTCTCCCGTGAGTTCCGTCAGGGGAAGCAGAGGGTCCAGAAACCGTTCTGCGCATAGTCCCAGTGGAGCTCTCCCATTGAAAGGTTGACAGACAACCTGGTCTTGTTGAGACCCATTGTCCACAGACAAAAAGGAGGGAAGACGCAGGCGTCGAAGTTGCCCCACCATCACCGGAATGCATCTTGCCAGAGTCTCGGGGTCTGAGACTGGGGGGAAGAACAGTGGAAGCTTGAGGTTCCAAGCTGTCGCGATCAGGTCCCCCAGACCAGGACTTGCTGGTTACCCAAAGTCAAAGACCCCCAGGTACACTCTCTCTACGAGGCTCTGCTCGGATAGTCGGAGAGAACATTCCCCTGCCTGGAATGAGAGAGCTGATGGTGGTATTGAGAGAATCTCAATCATCCCGGTATCTCTACTGCAAGATGTGAAGGTGTGAAAATGCGTCCCCTGCTGGTTAGAATACGCCAGAATCATGAAGTCGACACGCACGGGGCGACTCGGCAGGAGCTGTAGGATCTGTAGAGGGGCCAGACTAAGGCCCCTAAGCCTGCCTGAATGATGGAGAGGTATCCTTCAGGTCTTGACCATAGGCCTGGACCGGAACATGCCCCCCCTTTCCTTTGACGAGTCCGAGAACAGCATCAAGAATGTGGGGAAAGGACGAGAATATCCACTACCATCAAGAGGCTCCATAGGTCAACACCCATTGCAGGTCTAATAGTTCCGCTGGTCCCATAGGGGCCAGGAAGTCCGGTTAAACGTTGCCTGAAGCCACCGGAACTTGGACCGCCCCACATGGAACTTATCCTGAGGCGACCGTTCGAACTATAGACGGGTCAATGAGAAAAGGAGAACTAGGAAACGTTCCAAGGTAGGGCTGAAAGCTCTGCTCGACTGAGAACAGGTACTGCGACTCTCCTCAGTCTTGCCACAGTCAACTGAAAGGAAGGCTCGGAGGATGTGGTAACAGAATCTGGCGTCCCCAGGTGGTCACCCATCCAAGTACCGACCAGAACCGACGTTGCTTAACCTCGCTGGACAGACGAGAAGCGGGGTTTCCACGTGGTAAGGCCGTTGACTCAATATCATGGCCAGATACTCTAGATGTTGAGGCAGAAGAAGAGAAGGCTCCAAGCAAAATACCATGACCCCACACTCATGGTAAGCATCCGGAAGCTGGTCCCGGCGCTGAAGAAGGTCGAACCCGAGCCTACCGGAGTTGACCAGCCCTCCAAACAGCAGAGGCGGCGGAAGCCTGCACCTGAGCGGCCATGAGGAAGGCAGGGAGAGGTCTCTGGGGAAAAAAACCTGCTATGCCACGGTGGGATAGCCACACTGCAGCATCATAAGCAGGAATACTTGCAGTCTAGGCTGAATTCGACGAGCTCCCTGGAAGATGGAAGGAATGGAAACAAAGTACCCGTCCTTCCGATCCAGGGTTTAAGGAGTCCTGTCGCCTCGTTACCAGTCTGATCGATTCTGCTGTTCTACGCTGGCCGAAGTTTGTTCGACAAACTTGATCAGGGCTGAGAGGTCGACTACGGAACTCCCCTCTCAGATCCTTCCTTACAAGAAAGGATCGACTGAAGAGGCCGGGGGTGAAGCCGTCGATGATCCTATGGAAGACCTTCGCCTAAGGTATGGATCATTCTGCCCAACCGGGCAACTCTTGCTAACACTATGGCATAGAGGTTCAGAGACACTGAATTCGCTGACAGAGACGGCAGGCGCGATATCCTTGGCTGATCACAGAGATTGTGCGGGAATGGGCATCGGGAAGCTGTCATTCGGATGAGTAACCTTAAGCATCCTCCCAGCGAAAAACCTGCAATCCTAGAGTTCATGAACTCTGCCGCTCCTTTTAGGACTATGCCCCCCCGGGGGAGCCTCCCGTGCCATCTGTTCCTGACAGGAGGAAACTGCAATTGGACACCTTGTCCCAGTTGTCGTAGCCGATAACTTAGGCTGACGTGGTTGAAAGAAAAGGGCGCTGGAGCCCTGCAGAGTCTGGAAGAAAGCGCCTTGGAGGAGTGAAAACGGAAGTCAATTTCCTCCACACAGCCGCTGTCTAAGTCTCTGTCCTTGGGCACAAACAAACTCTTCTCAAGGATGGAAGGGTGTCTGAGGTCGTCGACCTCCACAGATGAGACACCCGAAGGAAGCCCTCAGTCAGCGCGTCCAGATGGTACAACATCGAGCTTGTCCGCAAGTTAGATACTTAACGACGAAAGGCCAAGGTGCCTGAGCTCGAGAGGAGGAAAGTACCCATGATCTTCCTGTAGCTTCCTTGAACCAAACCTCGGGCCGCAACCGAGGAGGGAAAGGACCTGGTAAGCCCCCAGAGGAAGGGGTAAGCAGTCACCCCTTGTCCGATGGAGAAATCTCAAACGGAAAGCCCCCCCGCCAAAAATCCTTCCAGGGAATGACGTGGAAGGGCCAACCCAGGTTCTGGAAAGAGGAGTGTTGCTCAGATCTCCCTGAAGTTTCTCCTATTCTTGCAAGTGCCATGCTCTGCGTTTACGGGGTGAGGCCGTGTTCTGGAAATATGCTCCAGAAGAACTCGCCAGGCTGGCCATGCTGCGAAAACCCCAATGGGAATCGTGGTCGCAATCGCCCTGGAGCTCGCGCGATGGTAATTCAAAGATTTGCGCGTGGGCGAACGTGGAAGCGCCCATGCGCGGTAACGCAGGAACGCAAACGAAGGTGAGCGAAAGAGCGCAGAAGGAGGGCGAGCGCAGAAGGAGGGCGAGCGTGGTAGGAGGGCGAGCGTGGTAGGAGGGCGAGCGTGGTAGGAGGGCGAGCGTGGTAGGAGGGCGAGCGTGGTAGGAAGGGCGAGAGCTGGTGGTCGGCAAGCGATAACCCATAGACGAGCAATGGATACTGCAAGAAATAAGCCGACGTTTGTGCGAAGAAACACTGTAGGTTCGAGCGACGGAACACCGTCGGTTCGCGCGACGGAACACCGTCGGTTCGCGCGACGGAACACCGTCGGTTCGCGCGACGGAACACCGTCGGTTCGCGCGACGGAACACCGTCGGTTCGCGCGACGGAACACCGTCGGTTCGCGCGACGGAACACCGTCAGTTCGCGCGACGGAACACCGTCGGTTCGCGCGACGGAACACCGTCCGTCCGCGCGATGGAAAACCGTTGGTTCGCGCGCGGGCGAACATTGGAGAGCATGGGCGCGGACGCGCATGAGCTTAGACGTGCGGGCACGTGGGCGTGTGGGCGCGCAGGCGAATGAACGCGCGGGCGCAGAGGCAAGCGGTCGCGCAGGAGAGCGGTCGCGCAGGCGAGAGGTCGCGCAGGCGAGAGGTCGCGCAGGCGAGAGGTCGCGCAGGCGAGAGGTCGCGCAGGCGAGAGGTCGCGCAGGCGAGAGGTCGCGCGGGCGCGCAGGCGAACGGTCGCGCGGGGCGCGCAGGCGAACGGTCGCGCGGGGCGCGCAGGCGAACGGTCGCGCAGGCGAACGGTCGCGCGGGGCGCGCAGGCGAACGGTCGCGCGGGCGCGCAGGCGAGCGGTCGCGAGGGTGGGCAGATGAATGAGCGCGAGTCCGAGGCGGCGAACGCAAGCGTTAGCGCGATGGCGAGGAAACGCGCTGCCGCGTGGGCGAAGAAGACCGCTGGCGATATGGATCAACAGGCGATCGGTGGTGAGCTGGTGAGGGCTAACGTGCAGGTTGGCGATGGCGCGTTGTGGCATGTCGACGCGATGGTGAGCAGCATGCGCAGGTGGGCGGTCGCGCGATGGCGATCAGCATGCGCAGGTGGGCGGTCGCGCGATGGCGATCAGCATGCGCAGGTGGGCGGTCGCGCGATGGCGATCAGCATGCGCAGGTGGGCGGTCGCGCGAGGGCGAGCAGCATGCGCAGGTGGGCGGTCGCGCGAGGGCGAGCAGCATGCGCAGGTGGGCGGTCGCGCGAGGGCGAGCAGCATGCGCAGGTGGGCGGTCGCGCGAGGGCGAGCAGCATGCGCAGGTGGGCGGTCGCGCGAGGGCGAGCAGCATGCGCAGGTGGGCGGTCGCGCGAGGGCGAGCAGCATGCGCAGGTGGGCGGTCGCGCGAGGGCGAGCAGCATGCGCAGGTGGGCGGTCGCGCGAGGGCGAGCAGCATGCGCAGGTGGGCGGTCGCGCGAGGGCGAGCAGCATGCGCAGGTGGGCGGTCGCGCGAGGGCGAGCAGCATGCGCAGGTGGGCGGTCGCGCGAGGGCGAGCAGCATGCGCAGGTGGGCGGTCGCGCGAGGGCGAGCAGCATGCGCAGGTGGGCGGTCGCGCGAGGGCGAGCAGCATCCGCAGGTGGGCGGTCGCGCGAGGGCGAGCAGCATGCGCAGGTGGGCGGTCGCGCGAGGGCGAGCAGCATCCGCAGGTGGGCGGTCGCGCGAGGGCGAGCAGCATGCGCAGGTGGGCGGTCGCGCGAGGGCGAGCAGCATGCGCAGGTGGGCGGTCGCGCGAGGGCGAGCAGCATGCGCAGGTGGGCGGTCGCGCGAGGGCGAGCAGCATGCGCAGGTGGGCGGTCGCGCGAGGGCGAGCAGCATGCGCAGGTGGGCGGTCGCGCGAGGGCGAGCAGCATGCGCAGGTGGGCGGTCGCGCGAGGGCGAGCAGCATGCGCAGGTGGGCGGTCGCGCGAGGGCGAGCAGCATGCGCAGGTGGGCGGTCGCGCGAGGGCGAGCAGCATGCGCAGGTGGGCGGTCGCGCGAGGGCGAGCAGCATCCGCAGGTGGGCGGTCGCGCGAGGGCGAGCAGCATGCGCAGGTGGGCGGTCGCGCGAGGGCGAGCAGCATCCGCAGGTGGGCGGTCGCGCGAGGGCGAGCAGCATGCGCAGGTGGGCGGTCGCGCGAGGGCGAGCAGCATGCGCAGGTGGGCGGTCGCGCGAGGGCGAGCAGCATGCGCAGGTGGGCGGTCGCGCGAGGGCGAGCAGCATCCGCAGGTGGGCGGTCGCGCGAGGGCGAGCAGCATCCGCAGGTGGGCGGTCGCGCGAGGGCGAGCAGCATCCGCAGGTGGGCGGTCGCGCGAGGGCGAGCAGCATCCTCAGGTGGGCGGTCGCGCGATGGCGAGCAGCATGCGCAGGTGAGCTAGTAGCTGGCGAACCATGTTCCTTCAGAAGTGTTGGAGAACGTTGGCGTGCCGGCTGTAACACACGCGGGCGATCCGGAGATAGCCGAGAAACAGGTGATCGCTGGCGAGCTGATGATCGCTGACGAGCTGAAGGCTACGAGTGGAAGCCTGCGCAGAAGAAGAGTCCTTGACCTCGACCTGAACTGAAGTTCTAGATCACGAGGGCGAACGTGGGCGCACAGGGCGCGTAACAGGAACCAACAGGAACAGCAGGGATGATCATTATGAGAGCGCTGACGAACAGGAGAGCGCTGATGAGCAGGAGAGCGCCTGTGCGCTAACACTGAGCAGGAGCAGGAGAGAACACAGCAGAAGGGCGCGCAGGGGAACCCTGACACGCAAGGGAAGAACCCCCGTGGGAGGCAACCCTTTGCCCCGAAGGGATCGTTGTCCGCCGGGAGACTGATGTCCGTCGGAAGACCGTTGTCTGTCCGCCGGGAGACTGATGTCCGTCGGAAGACCGTTGTCTGTCCGCCGGGAGACTGATGTCCGTATGAAGACCGTTGTCCGTCGGGAAGACCGTTGCCCGTCGGAAGACGAGACCAGACTGCTGTCCATCTGCACCAAGACGGAAGATCAAGAAAAAGGAGTTGTAGGCTGCAAACGGAGATTCAAAAAGGCGCCTCTTAGCACCCTTATAGGGAGATGAGAGGCCCTTACGACGAAGCGGACGGTGGGCCTTACGGCGAGGAAGGCCTACAGCAACCGCAACAGAAGAATCCTCCGAAGAGGAGTCTCTATGAGTGTACTCTCGCGAACGAAAGAGAAACACTTCGTAGAAGAGACTGGTCAGCCAGTGACCTAAAAGGAGGAATCCTCCGAAGAGGAGCTCCTGCAGTTGCCCAGCCCCTTGAGCGAAACTGCAGGTGTGATCGCTCAGCACCAAGAGCATAGTCGCACGAAAAAAAAGGCAAGAGAAGAACCCCCCAAAAGGGGAAAAACTCAAGCCTGGACAGGAAAAACTTCCCTCGGAAGGAAAGTTACCCGCCCAAGGAGGCAAGCCTCCTGAGTGTTCTAAAATGAACTGGAGAGCTGTCCGTCGTCACGGGAGTACTTCCAGTAGAAGGAGACACGCCCCTGACGAAAATACAAGGGGGGAGGCAGCAACAGCCGAATCCCCAGGCCTCAACAAGACAGCTCACACCGTTGCCATATTACAGAAACGAACTAGATCGGTAACTGTAAAAAAACAAAAAACAAAAAAACATTAGTAGACATTCATTCCCCCGGGAAGGCTCCGAAGAGGAATCCCGAGGGAAAGGAAACAAGAATTATACAACAGGCACGTGCCCTCACAACCACTTACACTCACGGAAGGAGAGCTGTAACCTAAACAGAATTATAACAATTATAATTATGTAACTATGTAATTATGTAATTTAAAAATGAATGACCACTAAAGAAAGAACGAAAACCCCGAAAGGAATCGTTCTACAAGCTGAAAAAAAAAACAACTACAATTAGATTCATAAACTAATTGAGACAAACGTACGGCGTAGCAACCCCCCCACACGGAAAGGAAGCTGCAAGGGCGTAGTAACACGTAGTAAAAGGGTGAACGACCTCAAGAGAGAGAGAGAGAGAAAAAGACATAAGTCAAACTCGATCGCCACCCATAAAATTACTCCGTGGTGGCCTAACTGCCGAGGACTCCACGTAGATATCGTACACTACACACACAACTCTGAAAAGGAAACTTACTGATTTCTATACTCAAATATATATACAAACATGAAAACATGTTTACATATATATTGAGTAAATGAAAAGTAAGCAATTAAGTAAAGACAAAACAAACAATGGCTGCCAAGAGAGGACCAAGACAGAGACGTCTGTCACAGTCCGAGCCAAAAGTGAAGGTGAGCATTCATCTGTGTGTGAGGGGGGGGGGGGGGAGGGGTAGCTAGCTACCCTAGGAGGATTAATACTACTGGAGATGCCCTGACTCAGAATTCTTTCCTGAACCCGTGAGGGCAGGGTTTGGCCAGATTCACCCCTTCAAACTGTCAAATCTCAATCCCAAGTTAATCCTCCGACAGCGTACTGGTACTTAGTCTGTTTTACTCAGACCTTTATTTTTAGCTGATAACTATTTACTTGTGCTATTTTATTACCGATGGTCCCTTCCTGTAATACTTAAAAAAATATACTTAAAAAAAAAAAAATAATAATGTTAAACTTGTTGCTCAACTTATTGGTGAATCAGTTACAAACTCCATGGAATAATGAACTACAGTAAAGTCGTTGACCTTTATAGCCGTCTTTGGATGACATTGAACACAGCTTGTGATAATCTCACAACTGTTGTTACTGATTTTTGCCTAAAGGCAGGCAACTGATTTTTTTCGTACAACCAAGAGCAGCACAGGAAGGAGCCCTCGCTAATGAAAGCACAATAAGGGTTACCGTCTCTAAACAAAGGTCTGAATAGAACTGACTACAAATTCCAATACAGTGACAGAGATTAACTTGAAGGATCAAGAACTGACAGTTCGAAGGGTAAAAACCTGGCTTCCCTTAATCCGGGTCAGGGCATCTCAGTTATTTTTCCTCCAAGTAGCTACCACTCCCCTAACCCCCGCTAACTAGCGCGGGGGTAATACACCCTTGTTAAATTCTAATGGCTCGCCATTTCAGCTGCGCTAAAAGGTAAACCCATTGTAAATAGCGTGGTTTGTATTTCGGTTACGGAACAAATGAAATTTCCAGGTTTTTCTCTGAGAAAAATTCTGCAAATGCAACATAATCCTGATTGGTTAGTCTTCTGAAACTAACTAATTTCACTATATAATACTAGTTTACTTACAGTTTCATTGAATATACACGTAAAACCTTACTTAGACAATTGAATTGAGCAATGTATAAAGTATTTTTGCCCAAAGGTGTAGAGAGGATTAGGTTGTGGATCACACGAGGTGAGATAGGAATCAGAGGATCTTATAGGTTAGTTCAAGGAATCAGAGGAGCTCATTGGTTAGTTTTTGGAATTAGTGCAGCTTGATGGTTAGTTTATGGATTTGGAGGAACTTTTAGGTTAGTTGAAGGAATAAAAAACTTAGGTGTACCTATTACTTTGATTGTATATTTACTGCACTCGGTTAAAGCTCAAAAATGATATTGTAGAATAGGTAGGTTAAGTAAGGTAAGGTTAGGTAAGGTAAGGAAAGCTAAAGAGAGATAAAAATAGGTTAATGAAAGCTAAAATAAGGGTAGGCTAGCTAAGCTAAGGGTAGATTAGCTGTGGCAGGTTAAGCGAAGGGTGGGGTAGCTATGATAAGCTAAGCTAAGGGTATATTAGTTGTGGCAGGTTAAGCGAAGGGTGGGCTAGCTATGGTAAGCTAAGCGCAGGGTAGATTAGCTGTGGCAAGTTAAGTGAAGGGTAGGCTAGCCATAGAAAGCTAAGCTAAGGATAGGCTAGCTATGGTAAGCTAAGGATAGGCTAGCTATGGTAAGCTAAGGATAGGTTAGCTATGGTAAGCTAAGGATAGGTTAGCTATGGTAAGCTAAGCTAAGGATAGGTTAGCTATGGTAAGCTAAGCTAAGGATAGGTTAGCTATGTTAAGCTAAGCTAAGCTAAGCTAAGGATAGGTTAGCTATGTTAAGCTAAGCTAAGCTAAGCTAAGGATAGGTTAGCTATGTTAAGCTAAGCTAATCTAAGGATAGGTTAGCTATGTTAAGCTAAGCTAAGCTAAGCTAAGGATAGGTTAGCTATGTTAAGCTAAGCTAAGCTAAGGATAGGTTAGCTATGTTAAGCTAATCTAAGGATAGGTTAGCTATGTTAAACTAAGCTAAGGGTAGGTTAGCTATGTTAAACTAAGCTAAGAATAGGTTAGCTATGGTAAGCTAAGCTAAGGATAGGTTAGCTATGGTAAGCTAAGCTAAGGATAGGTTAGCTATGTTAAACTAATCTAAGGATAGGTTAGCTATGGTAAGCTAAGCTAAGGATAGGTTAGCTATGGTAAGCTAAGCTAAGGATAGGTTAGCTATGGTAAGCTAAGCTAAGGATAGGTTAGCTATGGTAAGGATAAGTTAGCTATGTTAAGCTAAGCTAAGCTAAAGATAGGTTAGCTATGTTAAGCTAAGCTAAGCTAAGGATAGGTTAGCTATGTTAAGGTAAGCTAAGGATAGGTTAGCTATGTTAAGGTAAGCTAAGGATAGGTTAGCTATGTTAAGGTAAGCTAAGGATACGTTAGCTATGTTAAGGTAAGCTAAGGATAGGTTAGCTATGTTAAGCTAAGCTAAGGATAGGTTAGCTATGTTAAGCTAAGCTAAGCTAAGGATAGGTTAGCTATGTTAAGGTAAGCTAAGGATAGGTTAGCTATGTTAAGCTAAGCTAAGGATAGGTTAGCTATGGTAAGCTAAGCTAAGGATAGGTTAGCTATGGTAAGCTAAGCTAAGGGTAGGTTAGCTATGGTAAGCTAAGCTAAGGGTAGGTTAGCTAAGCTAAGGGTAGGTTAGCTAAAGGTAGGTTAGCTAAGCTAAGGGTGGGTTAGCTAAGCTAAACTAAGGTAAGGTGGGGTGGGGTAAAAAAAAAGGCAAGGTAAGGTAAAATAAGGATATGTTGGGTAGGTGAGGTAAAATAAGGATATGTTGGGTAGGCAAGGTAAAATAAGGGTATGTTAGATAAAGTAAGGTAAAATAATGGTATGTTGGGTAAGGTAACGTAAGGTAAGCTAAGGGTATGTTGGGTAAAGTAAGGTAAAATAAGGGTATATAAGGTAAAGTAAAATAGGAGTATGGTAAGTAAGGTAAAGTAAAATAGGAGTGTGTTAAGTAAGGTAAAGTAAAACATGAATATGTTAATTAAGGTAAAGTAAAATAGGAGTATGGTAAGTAAGGTAAAGTAAAACATGAGTATGTTAAGTAAGGTAAAGTAAACTAAGGGTATGTTAAGTAAGGTGAGGTGGGGTAAAATAAGGGCAAGTTAGTTAAGGCAAGGGTAGGTCAGCAAAGGGTAGATAATGTATAGGGGTAAGTAAGATAAGGGTAGATAAGATATAAGGATAAGTAAGATAAGAGCAGATAAGGTGTAAGGATAAGTAAGATAAGGGCAGATGAGGTGTAGGGATAGATCATATAAGACTAGATACTTATTTACTTCACTTTAAGGACTGCTTTTCTGGTCCCATACAGCAACTGAACCTACTCTCTACAAGACCTTCACATTTATTCCATTGTATACATTCTAAGGCATTCCTCATTTCACACCACATACTATTCGTTGTTTGTCAGGTCCACATTATCAAAGCACTTTGAAAACAAGACAGTCTTCGGATAATGGTAGGTAAGATAAGGGTGGGTTAATTGAGGCTATATAAGGAAGGTACAGTGATAGTTGGCAAGGTTAAGTGTACGTACGACAAGGATAGCTAAAGAAGGAATAGGTAAGATATGCCTAGGTAAGATAGGAATAGGTAAGATAAGCCTAGATACGATAAGACTATGTAAGATAAGACTAGGTAAAGTGAGGGTATATAAGGTAAAGTTAGGTAGTGACGATAGGCAAGGTTAATAAGATATAAGGTAACGGCAGCAAAAGTAAGAATAGGTAAGATAAGGGTAGGTAACATAAGACTAGGTAACATAAGACTAGGTAACATAAGGATAGGTAAAGGTATGGTATATAAGATAAGGTTAGGTAGTGATGGAAGGCAAGGTTAAGAATATGTAAGGTAAAGTTAGGCAAGATAAGAATATGTAAGGTAAGGGTAGGTAAGATAAGAATAGGTAAAATTAGAGCCCGTAAGAGGAGGGTAGGTAGGATAAGACTGGGTAAGGTTAGTTAGAATGATGGTAGGCAGGTTAAGAGAAAGGTAGGTAAGGGCAGCTGATGTAAGCATAGGTAAGATAGAGTAAGTAAGGTAAGAGTAGATATTATAAGGGTCGGTCAAATGAGGGTATCTAAGGTAAGGTTAGGTAGAATGATGGTAGACAAGGTATGGACAGGTAGGTTAGGGGTAGGTTGGTAAAGGTAGCTCAAGTAAGAAAAGGTAAGATAGGGGTAGGTAAAGTGAAGGTATATAAGGTAAGGTTAGGTGGTGATGGTAGGCAAGGTTAAGAATACGTAAGGTAAGGGTAGCAAACGTAAAAATAGGTAAGATGAGATTAGGTAAGGTAAGAGAAGATAATATAATAGTTGGTAAAGTGGGTGTATCTAAGGTAAGGTTAGGTGGGTAGAAGGATGGTAGGCAAGGTGTGGGTGGGCAGGTTGATAGTAGGGTAGCTAAAGTATGAGTAGGGAAGAAAAGGGAAGGCAAGATAAGACTAGATAAGAAAGGGATGGGTAAGGTACGGCTAGGTAAGATAAGGGTATGTAAAATCAAGGTATGTAAGGTAAGGTAAAGTTAGGTAAAGTAATGATAGGCAAGGTATGGGTAGGCAGGTTAAGAGCAGGTAATTAAGGCTAGCTAGAGTATGAGTAGCTAAGATAAAGGTAGGTAGAGGTTAGGTAACTACAACATTAAGAGGAGAGATTATTTTGTAACCTTTGTTTCGTAGTCTCGTTTAAGACTACTTCATTGGCTTTTTTAATCATATTTCAAAAACAATATTAACAGGAGTGTCTATTTCGGAACCTTTGTTTCGTCGTTTGATTTAAAACTACTTTATTGCATTTATCATCAGATTTCAAAAAAAAAAAAAAAAAAAAAAAAAAAAAAAAAAATCCATGATATGCCCTGCAACTATCTGCATTGCTAAGCCTACTCTAACGGAAAGCCTAATCTAGCAAAAAGTTGCTAGAACCTGAAAAAAATAGGCCTAGGCTATAAAATACACTTTATCAGAATATTTTCACACCAAAAAATTACACTAACTGTAAAATCATTGGAATGTTAATTAAACTATTATGCATTACCTTTGTAGTAATGAGAAACAGATGAATTGCACAGCATGATTCACTTTATAATAAAGTTTCTTTTTTTCCAGTGAACAGTAACAAGTGACTGGAATCGAAAGCCATTAGTGTTCCAAACATTCAGTTTCAGCAACAACTGTGTAACTCACACCCTCAAAGAGGATCCAAGTTCCAACAATGTTATGCCAGATTTAAAGCTTTTACACTTTTTATTACATTTAAATCGCCATGAACATCCTATTTTATAAAAAAAAATCTGCACTGACTTGCTGGTATGAAATAGAAATAGCAGTAGTTAGGTTGATAGGTCAAGAATAAATTATTTTAAATAAAAGATATATATGGAAAGGTTTCGCAAGAAAAGAAAAAAAGAGATACTTGTATAAAAAAAAAAAAAAAAGTTATCTGATTTCTAAGTGGACCGGAACTAAATCTTTACGAAATTAATGAGCATAATGATTTGTTTTGAATACTATAACTCCTATATTATCACTATATCTATTATCTATATTATCCCAACACTGTGACGAAATCTGACATATTGAAATATTTTCTCTTTCCCCACAATATTTGCCCTTCTCAGTGACAAATCTGACATGATTAAATTTTCTTTCCCCACAATATTTGCCCTTCGTGACAAATCTGGCACGTTGACATTTTCTCTTTCCCCACAATATTTTCCCTTCTCCAAGACAAATCTGGCATGTTGACATTTCCTCTTTCCCAAAAATATTTGCCCCTCTCAGTGAGGAAGTCTGGCATATTGACATTTTCTCTTTTCCCACAATATTTGCCCCTCTCAGTGACGAAATCTAGCATGTTGACATTTTAATTTTCCCAACAATATTTGCCCTTCTCCGTGACATATCTGGCATGTTGACATTTTCTCTTTCCCCACAATATTTTTCCTTCTCCGCGACAAATCTGGTACGTTGACATTTTCTCTTTCCCCACAATATTTTCCCTTCTCCGCGACAAATCTGGCATATTAACATTTTCTCTTCCCCCACAAAATTTTCCCTTCTCCGTGACAATTCTGGCATGATGACATTTTCTCTTTCCCCACAATATTTTCCCTTCTCCGAGACAAATCTGGCATGTTGACATTTTCTCTTTCCCCACGATATCTTCCCTTCTCCGCGACAGATCTGGCATGATGACATTTTTTCTTTCCCCACAATATTTTCCCTTCTCAATGACAAAATCTGGCATGTTGACATTTTCTCTTTCCCAAACAATATTTGCAATTCTCAGTGACGAAATCTGGCATGTTGACATTTTCTCTTTCCCCCCAATATTTGCCCTCCTCAGTGACAAATCTGGCATGCGGACATTTTCCCTTTCCCCATAATATTTTTCCTACTCTGCAACAAATCTGGCATGTTGACATTTTCTCTTTCCCCACAATATTTGCCATTCTCAGTGACGAAATCTGGCATGTTGACATTTTCTCTCTCCCCACAATATTTGACCTCCTCCGTGACAAATCTGGCATATGGACATTTTCCCTTTCCCCACAATATTTTCCCTTCTCAGTGACGAAATCTGGCAGGTTGACATTTTCTCTTTCCCCACGATATCTTCCCTTCTCCGCAAAAAATCTGGCATGATGACATTTTCTCTTTCCCCACAATATTTTCCCTTCTCAGTGACGAAATCTGGCATGTTAACATTTTCTCTTTCCCCACAATATTTGCCCTTCTCAGTGACATATCTGGCATGTTGACATTTTCCCTTTCTCCAAAATATTTTCCCTTCTCCTTTACAAATCTGTCATGATGTAATTTTCTTTTTCCCCACAATATTTTCCCTTCGCGAAAAATCTGGCATATTGATATTTTCCCTTTCCCCACGATATTTTCCCTTCTCCGCGACAAATATGGCATGTTGACATTTTCTCTTTCCCCACAATATTTGCCCTTCTCAGTGACGAAATCTGACGTGTTGAAATTTTCTCTTTTCCCACAATATTAGCCCTTCTCAGTGACAAAATCTGGCATGTTGACATTTTCTCTTCCCCCACAATATTTTCCCTTCTCAGTGACAAAATCTGATAATTTGAAGTTTTCTCTTCCCCCACAATATTTGGCCTTTTCAGTGAAAAATCTGATATGTTGAAATAGTCTCTTTCCCCACAATATTTTCCCTTCTCAGTGACGAAATCTGGTATGTTAACATTTTCTCTTTCCCAAAAATATTTGCCCTTCTCCGTGACAAATCTGGCATGTGGACATTTTCCCTTTCCCCATAAAATTTTCCCTTCTCTGCAACAAATCTGGTATGTGGACATTTTTCCTTTCCCCACAATATTTTCCCTTCTCAGTGATGAAATCTGGCATGTTGACATTTTCTCTTTCCCCACGATATCTTCCCTTTTCCGCGACAAATCTGGCATGATGACATTTTCTCTTTCCCTACAATATTTTCCCTTCTCAGTGACGAAATCTGGCATGTTAACATTTTCTCTTTCCCCAAAATATTTGCCCTTCTCAGTGATGAAATCTGGCATGTTGACATTTCCCCTTTCCCCACAATATTTTCCCTTCGCAAAAAATCTGGCATATTGATATTTTTTCTTTTCCCACGATATTTTCACTTCTCCGCGACAAATATGGCATGTTGACATTTTCTCTTTCCCCACAATATTTGCCCTTCTCAGTGACGAAATCTGGCATGTTGACATTTTCTCTTCCCCCACAATATTTGTCGTTCTCAGTGACAAAATCTAATATGTTGAAGTTTTCTCTTCCCCCACAATATTTGCCGTTCTCAGTGAAAAATCTGATATGTTTAAATAGTCTCTTTCCCCACAATATTTGCCCTTCTCAGTGACGAAATCTCGCATGTTGACATTTTTCCTTTCCCCATAATATTTGCCCTTCTCGGTGACAGAATATGACATGTATACATTTTCTTTCCCGACAATATTTGCATATGTTAGTGACAAAATTGGGCATGTTGAAGTTTCCTCTTTCCCCAAAATAATTGCCTCAATCAGTGAAGAAATCTGGCATGTAGACGTTTTTCTTTTTCCCCACAATATTTGCCCTTCTTAGTGACGAAATCCAGCATGTTGAAGATTTCTCTTTTCCCACAATATTTGCCCGACTCAGTGAAGGAATCAGGCATGTAGACATTTTCTTTTTCCCCACATTATTTGCCCGTCTTACCGATGAAATCCGGCATGTTGAAGTTTTCTCTTTCCCCACAATTTTTGCCCCACTCAGTGAAGACATCTGGCATGTAGACATTTTCTTTTTCCCCACAATATTTGCTCGTCTTAGTGACGAAATCTGGCATGTTGAAGTTTTCTCTTTCCCCACAATATTTGCCCCACTCAGTGAAGAAATCTGGCATGTAGACATTTTCTTTTTCCCCATAATATTTAACCCCCACAGTGACGAAATCAGACAAGTTGAAATTTTCTCTTTTCCCACAATATCTGCCCTTCTCAGTGACATATCTGGCATGTTGACATTTTCCCTTTCCCCACAATATTTGCCCTTCTCCTTTACAAATCTGGCATGTTGATAATTTTCTTTTTCCCCACAATATTTTCCCTTCTCAGTGACGAAATCTGGCATGTTGACTTTTTCTCTTTCACAAAAAATATTTGCCCTTCTCAATGACGAAATCTGGCATGTTTACATTTTCTCTTTCCCCACAATATTTGACCAACTCCGTGACAAATCTGGCATGTGGACATTTCCCCTTTCCCAAAAATATTTTCCTTTCTCAGTGACGAAATCTGGCATGTAGACATTTTCTCTTTCCCCACGATATCTTCCCTTCTCCGCGACAAATCTGGCATGATGACATCTTCTCTTTCCCCACAATATTTTACCTTCTCAGTGACGAAATCTGGCATGTTAACATTTTCTCTTTCCCCAAAATATTTGCCCTTCTCCGTGACAAATCTGGCATGTTGATATTTTCTATTTCCCCACAATATTTTCCCTTCTCCGCGACAAATCTGGCATGATGACATATTTTCTCTTTCCCGATAATGTTTTCCCTTCTCCGCAATAAATCTGGCATGTTGAAATTTTCTCTTTCCCCACAATATTTGCCCTTCTCAGTGACATATCTGGCATGTTGACATTCCCCTTTCCCCACAATATTTGCCCCTCTTCTTTCCAAATCTGGCATGTTGACATTTTCTTTTTCCCCACAATATTTTCCCTTCACGAAAAATCTGGCATATTGATATTTTTTCTTTCCCCACAATATTTTCCCTTCTTCGCGACAAATATGGCATGTTGACATTTTCTCTTTCCCCACAATATTTGCCCTTCTCAGTGACGAAATCTGACATGTTGAAATTTTCTCTTTTCCCACAATATTTTCCCTTCTCAGTGACGAAATCTGGCATGTTGACATTTTCTCTTCCCCCACAATATTTTCGCTTCTCAGTGACAAAATTGGGCATGTTGAAGTTTCCTCTTTCCCCAAAATAATTGCCTCAATCAGTGAAGAAATCTGGCATGTAGACATTTTCTTTTTCCCCACAATATTTGCCCTTCTTAGTGACGAAATCCAGTATGTTGAAGATTTCTCTTTTCCCACAATATTTGCCCGACTCAGTGAAGGAATCAGGCATGTAGACATTTTCTTTTTCCCCACATTATTTGCCCGTCTTACCGATGAAATCCGGCATGTTGAAGTTTTCTCTTTCCCCACAATTTTTGCCCCACTCAGTGAAGACATCTGGCATGTAGACATTTTCTTTTGCCCCACAATATTTGCTCGTCTTAGTGACGAAATCTGGCATGTTGAAGTTTTCTCTTTCCCCACAATATTTGCCCCACTCAGTGAAGAAATCTGGCATGTAGACATTTTCTTTTTCCCCATAATATTTAACCCCCACAGTGACGAAATCAGACAAGTTGAAATTTTCTCTTTTCCCACAATATCTGCCCTTCTCAGTGACATATCTGGCATGTTGACATTTTCCCTTTCCCCACAATATTTGCCCTTCTCCTTTACAAATCTGGCATGTTGACAATTTTCTTTTTCCCCACAATATTTTCCCTTCTCAGTGACGAAATCTGGCATGTTGACTTTTTCTCTTTCACAAAAAATATTTGCCCTTCTCAATGACGAAATCTGGCATGTTGACATTTTCTCTTTCCCCACAATATTTGACCAACTCCGTGACAAATCTGGCATGTGGACATTTTCCCTTTCCCCAAAATATTTTCCTTTCTCAGTGACGAAATCTGGCATGTAGACATTTTCTCTTTCCCCACGATATCTTCCCTTCTCCGCGACAAATCTGGCATGATGACATCTTCTCTTTCCCCACAATATTTTACCTTCTCAGTGACGAAATCTGGCATGTTAACATTTTCTCTTTCCCCAAAATATTTGCCCTTCTCCATGACAAATCTGGCATGTTGATATTTTCTATTTCCCCACAATATTTTCCCTTCTCCGCGACAAATCTGGCATGATGACATATTTTCTCTTTCCCGATAATGTTTTCCCTTCTCCGCAATAAATCTGGCATGTTGAAATTTTCTCTTTCCCCACAATATTTGCCCTTCTCAGTGACATATCTGGCATGTTGACATTTCCCTTTTCCCCACAATATTTGCCCCTCTTCTTTCCAAATCTGGCATGTTGACATTTCCTTTTTCCCCACAATATTTTCCCTTCACGAAAAATCTGGCATATTGATATTTTTTCTTTCCCCACAATATTTTCCCTTCTTTGCGACAAATATGGCATGTTGACATTTTCTCTTTCCCCACAATATTTGCCCTTTTCAGTGACGAAATCTGACATGTTGAAATTTTCTCTTTTCCCACAATATTTTCCCTTCTCAGTGACGAAATCTGGCATGTTGACATTTTCTCTTCCCCCACAATATTTTCGCTTCTCAGTGACAAAATCTGATATGTTGAAGTTTTCTCTTCCCCCATAATATTTGCCCTTCTCAGTGACGAAATCTGCATGTTGACATTTTCCCTTTCCCCATAATATTTGCCCTTCTCGGTGACAGAATCTGACATGTATACATTTTCTTTCCCGACAATATTTGCATATGTTAGTGACAAAATTGGGCATGTTGAAGTTTCCTCTTTCCCCAAAATAATTGCCTCAATCAGTGAAGAAATCTGGCATGTAGACATTTTCTTTTTCCCCACAATATTTGCCCTTCTTAGTGACGAAATCCAGCATGTTGAAGATTTCTCTTTTCCCACAATAATTGCCCGACTCAGTGAAGGAATCAGGCATGTAGACATTTTCTTTTCCCCCACATTATTTGCCCGTTTTACCGATGAAATCCGGCATGTTGAAGTTTTCTCTTTCCCCACAATTTTTGCCCCACTCAGTGAAGACATCTGGCATGTAGACATTTTCTTTTGCCCCACAATATTTGCTCGTCTTAGTGACGAAATCTGGCATGTTGAAGTTTTCTCTTTCCCCACAATATTTGCCCCACTCAGTGAAGAAATCTGGCATGTAGACATTTTCTTTTTCCCCATAATATTTAACCCCCAGAGTGACGAAATCAGACAAGTTGAAATTTTCTCTTTTCCCACAATATCTGCCCTTCTCAGTGACATATCTGGCATGTTGACATTTTCCCTTTCCCCACAATATTTGCCCTTCTCCTTTACAAATCTGGCATGTTGACAATTTTCTTTTTCCCCACAATATTTTCCCTTCTCAATGACGAAATCTGGCATGTTGACTTTTTCTCTTTCACAAAAAATATTTGCCCTTCTCAGTGACGAAATCTGGCATGTAGACATTTTCTCTTTCCCCACGATATCTTCCCTTCTTCGCGACAAATCTGGCATGATGACATCTTCTCTTTCCCCACAATATTTTCCCTTCTCAGTGACGAAATCTGGCATGTTAACATTTTCTCTTTCCCCAAAATATTTGCCCTTCTCCGTGACAAATCTGGCATGTTGATATTTTCTATTTTCCCACAATATTTTCCCTTCTCCGCGACAAATCTGGCATGATGACATATTTTCTCTTTCCCGATAATGTTTTCCCTTCTCCGCAATAAATCTGGCATGTTGAAATTTTCTCTTTCCCCACAATATTTGCCCTTCTCAGTGACATATCTGGCATGTTGACATTCCCCTTTCCCCACAATATTTGCCCCTCTTCTTTCCAAATCTGGCATGTTGACATTTTCTTTTTCCCCACAATATTTTCCCTTCACGAAAAATCTGGCATATTGATATTTTTTCTTTCCCCACAATATTTTCCCTTCTTCGCGACAAATATGGCATGTTGACATTTTCTCTTTCCCCACAATATTTGCCCTTCTCAGTGACGAAATCTGACATGTTGAAATTTTCTCTTTTCCCACAATATTTTCCCTTCTCAGTGACGAAATCTGGCATGTTGACATTTTCTCTTCCCCCACAATATTTTCGCTTCTCAGTGACAAAATTGGGCATGTTGAAGTTTCCTCTTTCCCCAAAATAATTGCCTCAATCAGTGAAGAAATCTGGCATGTAGACATTTTCTTTTTCCCCACAATATTTGCCCTTCTTAGTGACGAAAGCCAGTATGTTGAAGATTTCTCTTTTCCCACAATATTTGCCCGACTCAGTGAAGGAATCAGGCATGTAGACATTTTCTTTTTCCCCACATTATTTGCCCGTCTTACCGATGAAATCCGGCATGTTGAAGTTTTCTCTTTCCCCACAATTTTTGCCCCACTCAGTGAAGACATCTGGCATGTAGACATTTTCTTTTGCCCCACAATATTTGCTCGTCTTAGTGACGAAATCTGGCATGTTGAAGTTTTCTCTTTCCCCACAATATTTGCCCCACTCAGTGAAGAAATCTGGCATGTAGACATTTTCTTTTTCCCCATAATATTTAACCCCCACAGTGACGAAATCAGACAAGTTGAAATTTTCTCTTTTCCCACAATATCTGCCCTTCTCAGTGACATATCTGGCATGTTGACATTTTCCCTTTCCCCACAATATTTGCCCTTCTCCTTTACAAATCTGGCATGTTGACAATTTTCTTTTTCCCCACAATATTTTCCCTTCTCAGTGACGAAATCTGGCATGTTGACTTTTTCTCTTTCACAAAAAATATTTGCCCTTCTCAATGACGAAATCTGGCATGTTGACATTTTCTCTTTCCCCACAATATTTGACCAACTCCGTGACAAATCTGGCATGTGGACATTTTCCCTTTCCCCAAAATATTTTCCTTTCTCAGTGACGAAATCTGGCATGTAGACATTTTCTCTTTCCCCACGATATCTTCCCTTCTCCGCGACAAATCTGGCATGATGACATCTTCTCTTTCCCCACAATATTTTACCTTCTCAGTGACGAAATCTGGCATGTTAACATTTTCTCTTTCCCCAAAATATTTGCCCTTCTCCATGACAAATCTGGCATGTTGATATTTTCTATTTCCCCACAATATTTTCCCTTCTCCGCGACAAATCTGGCATGATGACATATTTTCTCTTTCCCGATAATGTTTTCCCTTCTCCGCAATAAATCTGGCATGTTGAAATTTTCTCTTTCCCCACAATATTTGCCCTTCTCAGTGACATATCTGGCATGTTGACATTTCCCTTTTCCCCACAATATTTGCCCCTCTTCTTTCCAAATCTGGCATGTTGACATTTCCTTTTTCCCCACAATATTTTCCCTTCACGAAAAATCTGGCATATTGATATTTTTTCTTTCCCCACAATATTTTCCCTTCTTTGCGACAAATATGGCATGTTGACATTTTCTCTTTCCCCACAATATTTGCCCTTTTCAGTGACGAAATCTGACATGTTGAAATTTTCTCTTTTCCCACAATATTTTCCCTTCTCAGTGACGAAATCTGGCATGTTGACATTTTCTCTTCCCCCACAATATTTTCGCTTCTCAGTGACAAAATCTGATATGTTGAAGTTTTCTCTTCCCCCATAATATTTGCCCTTCTCAGTGACGAAATCTGCATGTTGACATTTTCCCTTTCCCCATAATATTTGCCCTTCTCGGTGACAGAATCTGACATGTATACATTTTCTTTCCCGACAATATTTGCATATGTTAGTGACAAAATTGGGCATGTTGAAGTTTCCTCTTTCCCCAAAATAATTGCCTCAATCAGTGAAGAAATCTGGCATGTAGACATTTTCTTTTTCCCCACAATATTTGCCCTTCTTAGTGACGAAATCCAGCATGTTGAAGATTTCTCTTTTCCCACAATAATTGCCCGACTCAGTGAAGGAATCAGGCATGTAGACATTTTCTTTTCCCCCACATTATTTGCCCGTTTTACCGATGAAATCCGGCATGTTGAAGTTTTCTCTTTCCCCACAATTTTTGCCCCACTCAGTGAAGACATCTGGCATGTAGACATTTTCTTTTGCCCCACAATATTTGCTCGTCTTAGTGACGAAATCTGGCATGTTGAAGTTTTCTCTTTCCCCACAATATTTGCCCCACTCAGTGAAGAAATCTGGCATGTAGACATTTTCTTTTTCCCCATAATATTTAACCCCCAGAGTGACGAAATCACACAAGTTGAAATTTTCTCTTTTCCCACAATATCTGCCCTTCTCAGTGACATATCTGGCATGTTGACATTTTCCCTTTCCCCACAATATTTGCCCTTCTCCTTTACAAATCTGGCATGTTGACAATTTTCTTTTTCCCCACAATATTTTCCCTTCTCAATGACGAAATCTGGCATGTTGACTTTTTCTCTTTCACAAAAAATATTTGCCCTTCTCAGTGACGAAATCTGGCATGTAGACATTTTCTCTTTCCCCACGATATCTTCCCTTCTCCGCGACAAATCTGGCATGATGACATCTTCTCTTTCCCCACAATATTTTACCTTCTCAGTGACGAAATCTGGCATGTTAACATTTTCTCTTTCCCCAAAATATTTGCCCTTCTCCGTGACAAATCTGGCATGTTGATATTTTCTATTTTCCCACAATATTTTCCCTTCTCCGCGACAAATCTGGCATGATGACATATTTTCTCTTTCCCGATAATGTTTTCCCTTCTCCGCAATGAATCTGGCATGTTGAAATTTTCTCTTTCCCCACAATATTTGCCCTTCTCAGTGACATATCTGGCATGTTGACATTTCCCCTTTCCCCACAATATTTGCCCCTCTTCTTTCCAAATCTGGCATGTT
This sequence comes from Palaemon carinicauda, assembly GCF_036898095.1. Lineage (NCBI taxonomy): Eukaryota > Metazoa > Arthropoda > Malacostraca > Decapoda > Palaemonidae > Palaemon > Palaemon carinicauda. The sequence continues at coordinate 322,819,778 of NC_090725.1, read as the reverse complement.
GACATTTTCTTTTTCCCCACAATATTTTCCCTTCACGAAAAATCTGGCATATTGATATTTTTTCTTTCCCCACAATATTTTCCCTTCTTCGCGATAAATATGGCATGTTGACATTTTCTCTTTCCCCACAATATTTGCCCTTCTCAGTGACGAAATCTGACATGTTGAAATTTTCTCTTTTCCAACAATATTTTCCCTTCTCAGTGACGAAATCTGGCATGTTGACATTTTCTCTTCCCCCACAATATTTTCGCTTCTCAGTGACAATATCTGATATGTTGAAGTTTTCTCTTCCCCCACAATATTTGCCCTTCTCAGTGACGAAATCTCGCATGTTGACATTTTCCCTTTCCCCATAATATTTGCCCTTCTCGGTGACAGAATCTGACATGTATACATTTTCTTTCCCGACAATATTTGCATATGTTAGTGACAAAATTGGGCATGTTGAAGTTTCCTCTTTCCCCAAAATAATTGCCTCAATCAGTGAAGAAATCTGGCATGTAGACATTTTCTTTTTCCCCACAATATTTGCCCTTCTTAGTGACGAAATCCAGCATGTTGAAGATTTCTCTTTTCCCACAATATTTGCCCCACTCAGTGAAGACATCTGGCATGTAGACATTTTCTTTTTCCCCACAATATTTGCTCGTCTTAGTGACGAAATCTGACATGTTGAAGTTTTCTCTTTCCCCACAATATTTGCCCCACTCAGTGAAGAAATCTGGCATGTAGACATTTTCTTTTTCCCCATAATATTTAACCCCCACAGTGACGAAATCACACAAGTTGAAATTTTCTCTTTTCCCACAATATCTGCCCTTCTCAGTGACATATCTGGCATGTTGACATTTTCCCTTTCCCCACAATATTTGCCCTTCTCCTTTACAAATCTGGCATGTTGACAATTTTCTTTTTCCCCACAATATTTTCCCTTCTCAGTGACAAAATCTGGCATGTAGACATTTTCTCTTTCACAAAAAATATTTGCCCTTCTCAATGACGAAATCTGGCATGTTGACATTTTCTCTTTCCCAACAATATTTGACCAACTCCGTGACAAATCTGGCATGTGGACATTTTCCCTTTCCCCAAAATATTTTCCTTTCTCAGTGACGAAATCTGGCATGTAGACATTTTCTTTTTCCCCACGATATCTTCCCTTCTCCGCGACAAATCTGGCATGATGACATCTTCTCTTTCCCCAAAATATTTTACCTTCTCAGTGACGAAATCTGGCATGTTAACATTGTCTCTTTCCCCAAAATATTTGCCCTTCTCCGTGACAAATCTGGCATGTTGACATTTTCTATTTCCCCACAATATTTTCCCTTCTCCGCGACAAATCTGGCATGATGACATATTTTCTCTTTCCCGATAATGTTTTCCCTTCCCCGCAATAAATCTGGCATGTTGAAATTTTATCTTTCCCCACAATATTTGCCCTTCTCAGTGACATATCTGGCATGTTGACATTTCCCCTTTCCCCACAATATTTGCCCCTCTTCTTTCCAAATCTGGCATGTTGACATTTTCTTTTTCCCCACAATATTTTCCCTTCACGAAAAATCTGGCATATTGATATTTTTTCTTTCCCCACGATATTTTCCCTTCTCCGCGACAAATATGGCATGTTGACATTTTCTCTTTCCCCACAATATTTGCCCTTCTCAGTGACGAAATATTACATGTTGAAATTTTCACTTTTCCTACAATATTTTCCCTTCTCAGTGACGAAATCTGGCATGTTGACATTTTCTCTTCCCCCACAATATTTTCGCTTCTCAGTGACAAAATCTGATATGTTGAAGTTTTCTCTTTCCCCACAATATTTGCCCTTTTCGGTGACAGAATCTGACATGTATACATTTTCTTTCCCGACAATATTTGCCCTTCTTAGTGACAAAATCGAGCATGTTGAAGTTTCTCTTTCCCCACAATATTTGCCCCACTCAGTGAAGAAATCTGGCATGTAGACATTTTTTTCCCACAATATTTGCTCTTCTTAGTGACGAAATCCAGCATGTTGAAGATTTCTCTTTTCCCACAATATTTGCCCTACTCAGTGAAGAAATCTGGCATGTAGACATTTTCTTTTTCCCCAAAATATTTGCCCGTCTTAGCGACGAAATCCGGCATGTTGAAGGTTTCTTTTTCCCCACAATATTTGCCCCACTCAGTGAAGAAATCTGGCATGTAGACATTTTCTTTTTCCCCACAATATTTGCCTCAATCATTGAAGAAATCTGGCATGTAGACATTTTCTTCTTCCCCACAATATTTGCTTCAATCAGCGAAGGAATCTGGCATGTAGACATTTTCTTTTTCCCCACAATATTTGCCCTTCTTAGTGACGAAATCCAGCATGTTGAAGATTTCTCTTTTCCCACAATATTTTCCCGACTCACTGAAGAAATCAGGCATGTAGACATTTTCTTTTTCCCCACAATATTTGCCCGTCTTACCGACAAAATCCGGCATGTTGAAGTTTTCTCTTTCACCACAATATTTGCCCGACTCAGTGAAGAAATCTGGCATGTAGAAATTTTCTTTTTCCCCACAATATTTGCCCTTCTTAGTGACGAAATCCAGCATGTTGAAGTTTTCTCTTTCCCCGCAATATTTGCCCCACTCAGTGAAGAAATCTGGCATGTAGACATTTTCTTTTTCCCCACAATATTTGCCCTTCTTAGTGACGAAATCCCGCATGTTGAAGATTTCATTTTTCCCACAATATTTGCCCCACTCTGAAGAGATCTGGCATGTAGACATTTTCTTTTTCCCCACAATATTTGCCCGTCTTAGCGATGAAATCCAGCATGTTGAAGTTTTCTCTTTCCCCACAATATTTGCCCCACTCAGTGAAGAAATCTGGCATGTAGACATTTTCTCTTTCCCCACAATATTTGCCCGTCTTAGCGACGAAATCCAGCATGTTGAAGTTTTCTCTTTCCCCACAATATTTGCCCCACTCTGAAGAAATCTGGCATGTAGACATTTTCTTTTTCCCCACAATATTTGCCCGTCTTAGTGACGAAATCCGGCATGTTGAAGTTTTCTCTTTCCCCACAATATTTGCCCCACTCAGTGAAGAAATCTGGCATGTAGACATTTTCTTTTTCCCCATAATATTTAACCCCCACTGTGACGAAATCAGACAAGTTGAAATTTTCTCTTTTCCCACAATATCTGCCCTTCTCAGTGACAAAATCAGACATGTTGAAATTATGAAACAATACAGCGAGTCATGCTTAAGAGCAGATCGTTACCTTTCTCACCGAGGTTACTTACTTGTCCTTAACTTGGAAGTTTTCTGGGTTTGGTAAAACGACCACGTGCTCTAGTGAAGATATCTAAGATTCCAAAGAGCCCAGAAGTGCATTCTCATTAGCGTCAAATGTGTGTAAGAAATAAAATAAAAGAAAGAGAAAAAAGAACTCATTAAATGAGCCTTGGTGCTTGGAAGGAATGAAGGAACTCTCTTCGACAAATGGGGTAAATATTTTTTCTCTCTCTCTCTCTCTCTCTCTCTCTCTCTCTCTCTCTCTCTCTCTCTCTCTCTCTCTCTCTCTCTCACTTACATTATGGGTGAATAATAGACACCATTTTTTGGCATATTTTTTCTTTTAAACGGCAATTTTACAATTGCCTCTGTTCCTTCAATCTTTAATGGTTTTTTACCAAAAATAAATGTCAGTAAACTAAGAAACTTAACCCTTGTAAAGGATATTAACATTTTATTTTTACTAATGGATTTTCCAGAAGAATAACTCTCTTTATTACTATTACAATAAATGAAGTAGAAATAATGGCTAAATTCACATGAACTTAATGGATCAAGAAATAAATCGTGCAATAATGGGGAATTTGCGTTTGCTGAGTTGTAAATCTCATTATTGTTTCAAGAAAACAAGAAGTTGGCATGCCTTCAAAATTTCTTACATAGGCAGGAGAGGAAAATATAACCATTAAAGCGCCATATATTCTTAATGAACACCATAGGTTTTCTTTTGCAACGAATAAAGTTTTTGACACCTTCAATGAAGAGTTGTTAAACTATGTATAATCCTAAAATTAAGGGAAAAAATTCGTTCTTTTTTTTGCAGTTAATCTGATTTTCTACGCAAAATAGAGTTCTATCAAACCACTTAACACACCTCACCCCCCCTCTCTCTCTCTCTCTCTCTCTCTCTCTCTCTCTCTCTCTCTCTCTCTCTCTCTCTCTCTCTCCACCATACGCCCTTTTCCATGCAATGCAGTTAATCTGATATTCTCTACGCTATATAAATTGGTCTATCCCCCACCAAACACCCCAACTCTCTCTCTCTCTCTCTCTCTCTCTCTCTCTCTCTCTCTCTCTCTCTCTCTCTCTCCCATACGCCCTTTTCCATGCAATGCAGTTAATCTGATATTCTTTACGCAATATGAATTGGTCTATCACCCCATCAAACAACCCCCTGCCCCCCCCCCTCTCTCTCTCTCTCTCTCTCTCTCTCTCTCTCTCTCTCTCTCTCTCTCTCTCTCTCCTCCACCATACGCCCTTTTCCATGCAACCCTTTATGTTCCTTACCAAGTCCCTAAGGAGCAAGTTTGCTAGCCTTCACCGATTTCGAGACCAAGCCAGATGCCAGTATCAATATGACTGTACAGTAAGTGCAAGATTTGGGGGTAGCCAGTGATTATAACCTTGTGTAAGGGATGTTAACGTTGTTGAGGCTGTGCAATAAGTACCAGTGGTTGTGAAGCCAGTGATTTTAGCCTTCTGGATGCGTTCTAAACGTTGTAGAGGCTGTGCAGTAAGTGTGAGTTGTGGTGTGGCCTTTGAATTTCGAGGCTTTCTAGATTAGTTGACCGGCAAGTGATTGTCTAGGATCGAATGCTGTGACAGAAATCTGTAACCTGACTGGTCGAGTCTGTAATTCAAGTTAAGTAGTCCCTTCATCACTCCCGACTAAATTTCCACCAGTCCCTGTAGTTGGAAATGGCTCAAGTCAAGAAAAAAAAGATATGGCGCTAATAAACTTATCCTTAACCACTTGCTAATTAATCAGAAGGCTGTGTCCTTCTTCCACCACCTCATACAAACAGGAATAAGGCATATGATATACTAATTAAATAATTGATGTGGATATACATAAAGGTTTAATGGTCACTCATGAATGACAAAGGCAAGACAGGACACTCTCCTAGAGATTGACCTTAATAAGTGATCAATACTCAAGCCCCTTATCCAATAAATCAAGACCAAGGATAGCCAGGCAATGGCTTCCCTAAACGACATCCTACCCACCCCCATCCCTAGCTCGGAAAGATGGTGAGGTTGCATAAACTACTAGAAAATATCAAACTTGACCGTGCCTCGAACTCCCGTCCAACAGATAAATGGGCGTTTCCAATAGGCTACCATGATTTAATGAGAGGATAAGACAGTAAATTCCCCACAGCTTTGAAAGAAGAGGGAATTGATCCCTGTCGTACAAAAACTCAAAAACAAATACAAATCAAAGAGGACAAATGCTTAAGTCTTACTTGAATTTGAATGCTATCTTCAAATAAAGATCGTTTAATAGAAGCTTGATAGAAAAAAAATATGCATGACTTGAGAGAGAGAGAGAGAGAGAGAGAGAGAGAGAGAGAGAGAGAGAGAGAGAGAGAGAGAGAGAGAGAGAGAGATCTTTTGGTTTCAAGCGAAAAGGACTAAATTCAGTGTGATCATCTAGAGGCACCAACTAAAAGATATTTCCTTTATATCGCTTTTTTTTTAATATAAATCAATCAGTATATGGCTATTCACAAAACGTTAATGAGGTTATGGGAATTTGATATGTTCACACAGATAAATCTTGGCTATGGGAATGCTAAAAGACTTACCTTATTTCAATTGGTTAAAAAAAAAAAAAAATATTAATCGGACTGTTAGAAGAGAAAAATTACACAGGATCTAGGGAAAGACTCTTAAAATAAATTTTTGGAATATCTGAAAATATGAAAAGTTAAAACTACTGAAATGAAAGGAAGCATATCGATTTCGTATAAAAAAAAAAAATAAAGTAAATATTTAGATGATGTTTTTCAGCTTTTACAATGATTTGAAGTAAAAAGGTCTTTTTTTGTATACCCTAAACGTTCTTTAATACGAAAATATTCTAAAATATAAGATTTTATAAAAAAGAGAGATAATCTATTAATTTAGGTTCCCAGTGGAATAAGGAGTCCCAATTTCCGGATAAAAATGACATGGATTTTCTTTCAATTCTCGTGTTTATATCGTTTTCCCAGAACGAAAATGGCACGGCTTTCTTTTTTTTCCACCAAGGACATGACAGAGATACAAGATCAAAGGATCTTGACAGATTTAAGAGCTCTTAAATCAGCTCTAGATAAATTATTGCTTAATTGCAATCTTTACCAAGACCAAGAGATTCCTTTGGTTAACAAATTGCCTCTTAAAAATAGCATTAGAAAAAGAAGATGCAGGTAAGATTCAGTGGGTACCATGCAATACAAATTTGAATTCATTAGTGATGTTCTTTTTCTTTGCGTAACTTGAACAAAATACGTCTTTAGAGCTGACTAAATATATTACTATCAATATTATTAATATTATTGCTATAATTAATATTATTAATATCATTAATATCATTAACATCATTAATATCAATAATATCATGAAAATCATTATTATCCTTATTGTCATTATTTTTTTTGCCGTTATTGTTGTTGTTGTTGTTGTTGCTGCTGTTATTGCTGTCACTAGCTAAGCTTCAAATCTAGTTGGAAAAGCAGGATGTTATAATCCCAAAGGCTCCAATAGGGAAAAATAGCCCAGGGAAGAAAGGAACTAAGGAAGTAAATAAACAATGCAAGAAAAAATGAACAATCAAAATATAAATATTTTAAGACCAATAAGAACATTGAAACAGCTTTTATATATAAACTACAAAGAGAGAATTATGTTAGCCTGTTCACCATAAAAAAGTTTGCTGCCAGTTTGAACTTTCAAAGTTCTACGGATAGCAATAATAATAATAATAATAATAATCAGTTTTACCAATATAATAAGAGAATGACACCACAATAGGGATGACGATGTGTGGTATATATGCAAGTATGTATACATGTTAAAGTTAAAGTTGCGGGTTTTAGGTCTCCCCTGAGACGATCTACATCATTCTCCTCGGGCGACCATAAGCCAGCAGGGGCTATCACTAGCCCCCTCTAACCTTCCCCCTAGGTGCCACCCTGGGGAGTACCCCTGGTAGAAGGTCTCACACTATTCGAATCCTACCGAGGACGTGAACTCGGGACCTCTGAAACAGAAGCCCGCGACGCTACCAACTTTTCTTTTTATCCTGTTTACCAATAATATTTTCGGACATCGATCATTATAATACCTACTAAATTTACATTTAAATTCGACAACTACTTGTGAAACACCCACTTTTGTTATGGGTTTTATTTTCTATTTAAATAATAATCTTATGTGAGACTTTTCTGCTTGAAATAGATTGAACTTTTTAGACAATTAATTGTTCAACAGCAACTTTTACTATGATTTCTATTTTCTGTTTAGATATCAATATTCTGTAATACTTTTTGGCTTTACTAAATTGAAATTTATAGTTCTTTTAACCTTGACCTTTCGTTATTTTTTTTATTTTCAGTTTTTTTTTTCATCGGTTATCAATATTTTACCTTTATTGTAATCCTTTCTCATAATCAATTGTAATATGAATTGATATTTTTCTTGGTATCTGATAATTTTCTTATACACTACCAAACTAAAATTTGAGAGAGAGAGAGAGAGAGAGAGAGAGAGAGAGAGAGAGAGAGAGAGAGAGAGAGAGAGTCCTTTGTAAATCCAATACATTGCTGATAAGACTGCATAAAAGATGAGAGCTGCTGCTTCATGTCTAGCAGCATAGCCCAATTAGGATCAACCTTAGGTGACACAGGTGGAGAAACTTCTATTTCGAACTCGCCTTCCTCATCGCTTAAAAAATGCTCCACATTATCAGGACACGGAACCCAGTCTGGTGGAAGCGGCGATGCATGTACCATAACACCAGACTCAGGAACAAGCTCTGAATCAATCTGACGAAAACCCTTGTCAACCTCTGACATCCTGTCTGGACGTTTCGGAGGAGAACCTTCAACAGACAAATGAAAGCGCTCTGGAAAATCCCAAGGGCTATAGCCACGCGCTTGCGGTAACAAATCGCGCCGCTGCGCTACTACATTCCCTTTCCTCTTCAGAGGTCTGGAAGCATGACGCCAGACCATGAAGTGCGTAGCGTCATCTGAAGATGACGATAAAAAAGTAACCACACCTTTCCCATGGTGAGGGATGAGCCACGTGCGATGCGACAACAGGAGCGCTTGAGGGGACGTCTGTGCGAGCGATGATGCCTCTCGTTCCCTTTCGCCGATTGACATTATTTCTCCCATGGGTTCGGGAGCTTGAAAGAGGTCTAAGGCTAGGTGAACAACAGGTTCGCGCAGACGCACCCTCCACATCACTGAACACATTAATAGTACTTTTAACACTAACATTTTTAAGTTGGTTAACGTCGGACATGAGTTGGTTTCTGTCCGCCGCAAGCGATTCTACCCTTACGCCAAGCATTTGAATCGCTGTCATCATATCTTTCAGCGTAGGCTCAGATGAAACAGTATTAGGGTCTGGATCTACCATTACAGGAGAAGAATTAGGTTCAATGATATTAGAAGCAGATAAATCTCTAGATCGAGAAGAACTACGCCTAACTCTATCTCTCTCTAATTTGCGAGAGTAGCGTTCAAAAGCTAACCACTCACTCTCAGACAATGAAATACATTCTTGACTTCTATCTTCATATACACAAATTTTACCCCTACATTTAGCATAAATTGAACGGGAATCAACAGAGGCTTTTGGAAGCCGAGTCTTACACCCTTTTACACACTTCCTATATGAAGGAGAGGGGTCGGCCATATGGAAAATTAAATATAGATATCAAAAACAAGTAAAGGTAAAAAAATAATCCAATTAATCTAAATCCAACAAGTATTCAAGAGAATCTGAAAGCGAGTCCAATAATGCGAAAGCCAATAACCAAAAAACAATGTACATCACCAAGATCACTGTCCAATCCAAGGTAGTTTAGCGAGTGAATTCCCAACGATGTTGCCAAAATGGCGGCAGGAGAAAAACTGATGATGGATGGAATGGTTCGGCCTAGTTCAAGTGGTGGCGCTAGTGTACACCTGGCAACTCTATCTGCGATTGCCGCGAGTTTTTTAATTTCTGCCGGACGTTAGGGACTAAACCCATTGTTATATAACCAGCGGGTAAGTTTAATGTTTAAAATTGAATAGGATAGACTTGCTTGCCAGAACTTAGGGCTCGATCAGACCTTCTCAGTGTGAGGAGCTCGCTTGCTCACCTCACCAATGCTGTGTGTGGGTTTGCTCTCTCACAAGAAGAGGTGCTAGGTGTTCTGCCAGACCCTTGTCTCTGCTTACTGGTGTGTACCATCTGGGTTGGTTCTCTCCAATGAATAGGTTAGAGGAACTTGCCCAGACTCTCAATCCCTAGTGTGCGGTGTCTGGGTTTGTTCTGTTGCTTGAAATGCTCTGTTTCCCCAAGTATGAAAAAAAACACGGACACTCGCCAGCTCTCCCAGAAGAGGTTGACAAGTTTTCTAGCATACTCTAGGAGGAAGCACAAGTCGTTTGGTGGAGAGCAAGGCTGGTGTACAAAAGGAAGAACAGGTAAGGGTAGGAATTCCGAGGCGAGGCCCAGATGGAACAAGCCTCATGAAACTCCATGAGCTTTGTTAACATTGGTGAGAGGCAGTGGCTGCAAGCAGTCGCCAGGCATTGTAATATATGGCAATAATCCCAAATGATTATAACCTATATGACTTGTCTATTTGAGAGGCAGTTACCATAAGCGGTTGCTAAGCATCACCATCTGCGGCAATGATCCCAAAGGGATACTGCTCACAAGGCTCCTTGTATCATGGGGCACAACAGTAGTGGTGGTGACTGCAAGCAGTTGGCAGGTATCACTAATATTGGCAACGGCCCCAATGAGTTATGGACTACAAGACTCATCGATGGGAAAGGCAGCGAAAGCAAGCAGTTGGCAGGCATCATCACCATCTGCAGCAATGATCTCGAAAGAGTATTGCTCACGATGCCTGTTGTACCATGAGGGCGTGATGGCAGAGGCAATGATGCTTTACCATCTACAGCACTAGCCCCAAAGGGCTGTAACTCACAAGACTTGGCGATTGGAGAGCCAGGGGCTGTAAGTGATTGGCTGCCATCACCATCTGCAGTAATACCTCCAAAGGGATAATGTTCATGAGACTGGCTGCGTGAAATATGACCCTGGTCAGCTGCCTCAGGGTTTCCTCAAGAATATTGCCCGACGGGGGGACCAGTCTGTAATGGTTCTTGTTCCTACGCCGTAAGCAGACGGAGAAAATTCTGCTCCTAAGAGCATGAGAACTCTATCGGTGGATTACCTTCAGCATCTCAGAGGGGGAGACCACAGGTAACCCTTTGGGATTAAGGTGTGTGCTCCCACTGTGCCTTACCTGTAGCAGCCTTGCAAGATATCCCAAAACCCCAAAGAAGGCAGTAGTTGCTGCAGGCAAAAACAAGAGAGGCTCCCTCTCTAAGGGAAGCAATGGTGGTCACACATAACAGTAGTACCGGGGTCAGTTTGTCATCCTTTTACTCGTTAGTTCTCCGGAGGAGGATGAAAAAGTAGAGGGAATGAGACAACGGAGTAAGAAGCTCACCAAACCCCCAGTGGAAAGATGGCCACTCCCCAAAAAATGTTATAGTAGTTTATTAATTGTAAATGAGAGAGAGAGAGAGAGAGAGAGAGAGAGAGAGAGAGAGAGAGAGAGAGAGAGAGAGAGAGAGAGAGAGAGAGAGAGAGAGAATATCTCTTCTTCCCAATGCCAAAATAAAAGGTGGTGGCTTTTCACCAGTGGGAGTGTGAGTCTGGTGGCTAGTTATCTCAGCTACCCCACCGGTGCCAATTAGCAGTGGGTGGTTATAACTTACTAAAAAGTTTTTTGGGTAGTTACAGCTCTCGCTCAAATAATCTCCAATGTAAAAAGCGAAAAGGTTTGTATATTGCCAGAAGTAAACAGTATTTACTTGTGGAAACAGCATTGCTGTTCACATTTTTATTGAATAATACAAAAACAGGCAAAGAAAACACCTGTACATACCCATACCTAATCGTAAATTCATATTTGCCATGGTATGGAAATATCATACCATTACCATTCCAGCTATCTACTGAATACATTTAATTAAGCAAACTGTTCAACTTGACAATAAAAGTATTTTTTATCTATTTCACCCAACGCCACCAAAACCAGTACCAGAATCAGCTAGCCATGGTTAAACAAAATATCAAATTTCCAGGTTTTTCTCTGAGAAAAAAATCTGCAAATGCAACATAATCCTGATTGGTTAGTCTTCTGAAACTAACTAATTTCACTATATGATACTAGTTTACCTACAGTTTCATTGAATATACACGTAAAACCTTACTTAGAAAATTTAATTGAGCAATGTATAAAGTATTTTTGCCCAAAGGTGTAGAGAGGATTAGGTTGTGGATCACATGAGGTGAGATAGGAATCAGAAGATCTTATAGGTTAGTTCTAGGAATCAGAAGAGCTCATTGATTAGTTTTTTGGAATTAGTGGAGCTTGTTGGTTAGTTTATGGAATTGGAGGAACTCTTAGGTTAGTTTAAGCAATAAAAAACTTAGGTGTACCTATTACTTTGATTGTATATTTACTGCACTCGGTTGAAGCTCAAATATGACAAATTCGAAGATAATTTGTATTTTTTCTAACCATACAAACCTTAGGTATTTACATTGGGTTTACCTTTTAGCGCAGCTGAAATGGCGAGCCATTAGAATTTAACGAGGGTGTATTACCCCCGCGCTAGTTAGCGGGGGGTTAGGGGAGTGGTAGCTAGCTACCCCTCTCCCCCCTTCACACACAAGTGAATGCTCACTTTCACTTAGAGGTAGGACTTGTCTTGGGGGACAGGGCTGGCGGGCAAATATGTGTAAATAGCTAAGGTTTGTATGGTTAGGAAAAATACAAATTATCTTCGAATTTGTCATTTGTTCCGTAACCAAAATACAAACCACGCTATTTACATTGGGTGACTTACCTCTTAGGTAGGGTGGAAAGTCCCCAGCCATACTGGCTTTGGCTTTACCCGGGGACTCAGAATCCGAGTGAGTCGCACTCGAGAAAAGGAGTCCCTGCACCTCACAAGTTCCTTGCTCCGCAAGGAACCGTGTGGCCTACATAAGCTTGTGTGTGCAGGAAGAAGTGTGACCCGTTCTAGGCAGTTGACCTGGAGTTCCAGAAGGAACTCTGGGTTAGGACGTTCCCAATACCACCTCGTCAGGGTATGGGGGACGCGACAGTATTGACTCAATACTCGGAACACAAGGAAGCATGGTTTACCTGCAGAGGTTCGAGGTCAGCTATGCAGAGACCAGGATGCTGCTTCCCCGTAGAGGGGATGATGAAGAAAGAAGTAAGGACCAGACATACTTCTTTCGTTCATGCAGACTAAAACCTGATAACAATGCCCTCAACCTTCTGCTACCTGTCCAAAAAGGAGCCTGAGGTTAGACCAGCTGTTGTGTAGCCACCACAGAGCGATAGAAAACGTATCGAAACTCCTATGGGTCACGCCCTGCAGGAAGCGGGCTGCGAATGTCATTAGACGCTTCCAGACTCCAGCTTGTAGCACCTGCATCACAGTAGTATTACTCGAAGGCGAGGGACGTTGCGATGTATCCAACATCGTGCTGTAGGGCGACGTGACGGGGGAGGGTCTGGAGACAGGTCGAGATGAATGTCCTTGAGTCCGAGCTGAAGAGGTATACAGGTGACTCTCCCCCATGTCCTCCTTGTGCTCCCAATTCGGCTGCAACTGAGGACAAACTGCAGCTGTTCCCAAAGCTAACCCCTCGATTCCTTTACTGGCAAGAAGGAGAAGGTTTTGGGACATCAGATACAGAATGAAGACTCGAAATCTTGAAGGAATTGGACAGAAGGACTGGTACCCCAAGATTCTGAGTCTAGCCAACAACTCAGGAGCGAACCTGAATGTTGCCTTCCCCCCTTCCTTAGAAAGGGCGGAGTCGTACGAGACCAAGAAGATTGCCTACACACTGGCCGCGGCCAGAGTGAGCAGGACACCCAAGACGGAATACAATCAGAGGCCTGTCGTAAAGGGTCTTGAGAAGATCTCTTAAGGGACTAAAAAGTCCGAGCCATGCTCCAAGTTGCAGGTCTCACTCCGACTAGGGCAGGGACGTTGGTAGCTTCGCATGAGCGAGGAAAGATCCAGCGGGAAGGAAAAAGTTATTCCTTTAAGCCTGAAGGTCAGGGAAAGGCTGAGCGACAGGCTTCATTGCCGAGAGAGGAAAGGAGTTTCCTCCCGCCGAAAGGCAATAAGATCGTTATTGCTGGAGAAGAGGTACCAAGGGAAGAGGTATATCTCCCACGGCACCAACCACCGAAGACTCTTCACTTTGCCTAGAAGACCCCTGCGGATGACTATCGCAGGTGACGCGACCTCCATCCCGCGACTGTAGCAGGTTGTCTCTTCTTGAGGAGGAGGCGTAGTGTCTCCAGGCATGAAGCCGAAGCGACGCCCCGGCTCGTGAAAGATGTTGCAGTGTGGTTGAGTAGTCTGTGCCGTGGGAGAAGCTCTCCCGGGAGTTCCGTCAGGGGAAGCAGAGGGGCCAGAAACCGTTCTGTGCATAGTCCCAGTGGAGTTCTCCCATGAAAGGCTGACAGACAACCTGGTCTCGTTGAGACCCATTCTCCACAGACAAAAAGGAGGGAAGACGCAGGCGTCGAAGTTGTCCCACCATCACCGGAGTGCATCTTGCCAGAGTCTCGAGGTCTGAGACTGGGGGGAAGAACAGCAGAAGCTTGAGGTTCCAAGCTGTCGCGATCAGGTCCCCCAGACCAGGACTTGCAGGTTACTTGAGGCCAAAGACCCCCAGGTACACTCTCTCTACGAGGCTCTGCTCGGATAGTCGGAGAGAACATTCCTCTGCCTGGAATGACAAACCCGATGGTGGTATTGAGAGTATCTCAATCATCTCGGTATCTCTACTGCAAGATGTGAAGGTGTGAAAATGCGTCCCCTGCTGGGTAGAACACGCCAGAATCATGAAGTCGACGCGCACGTAGCGACTCGGCAGGAGCTGTAGGGTCTGTAGAGGGGCCAGACTACGGCCCCTAAGCCTGCCTGAATGATGGAGAGGTATCCTTCAGGTCCTGACCATAGGCCTGGACCGTAACATGCCCCCTCCCTTTTTCTTTGACGAGTCCGAGAACAGCATCAAGAATGTGGGGGAAAGGACGAGAATATCCACTCCCATCAAGAAGTTCCATAGGTCAACACCCATTGCAGGTCTAATAGTTCCGCTGTTCCCATAGGGGCCAGAGAGTCCAGTTAATCGTTGCCTGAAACCACCGGAACTTGGACTGCCCCACATGGAACTTATCCTGAGGCAACCGTTCGGAACTATAGAAGGGTCAATGAGGAAAGGAGAACTAGAAAACATTCCAAGGTAGGGCTGAAAGCTCTGCTTGACTGAGAACAGGTACTGCGACTCTCCTCAGCCTTGCCACAGTCAACTGAAGGGAAGGCTCGGAGGAGGTGGCAACAGAATCTGGCGTCCCCAGGTGGTCACCCATCTAAGTACCGACCAGAACCAACATTGCTTAACCTAGCTGGACGGACGAGAAGCGGGGTTTCCAACGTGGTAAGGCCGTTGACTCAATATCATGGCCAGATACTCCAGATGTTGAGGCAGAAGAAGAGAAGGCTCCTAGCAAAATACCATGAACCCCCACTCATGGTAAGCATCCGGAAGCTTGTCCCGGCGCTGAAGAAGGTCGAACCCGAGCCTACCGGAGTTGACCAGACCTCCAAAAAGCGAAGGAGGCGGAAGCCTGCACCTGAGCGGCCCTGAGGAAAGCAGGGAGAGTTCTCTGGGGAAAAAACCTGCGATGCCACGGCGGGATCGCCACACTGCATCTTAATCAGGATTACCTGCAGTCT
Organism: Palaemon carinicauda; assembly: GCF_036898095.1. Taxonomy (NCBI): domain Eukaryota; kingdom Metazoa; phylum Arthropoda; class Malacostraca; order Decapoda; family Palaemonidae; genus Palaemon; species Palaemon carinicauda. Next base: position 322,804,649 of record NC_090725.1, on the reverse strand, counting down.
AGGCTGAATTCCACGAGCTTCCTGGAAAATGGATGGAATGGAAACTGAAAGTACCCGTCCTTCCGATCCAGGGTTTAAGGAGTCCTGTCGCCTCGTTACCAGTCTGATCGATTCTGCTGTTCCACGCTGGACGAAGTTTGTTCGACAAACTTGATCAGGGCTGAGAGGTTGACTACGGAACTCCCGTCTCAGATACTTCCTTACAAGAAAGGATCGACTGAAGAAGCCGGGGGTGAAGCCGTCGATGATCCTATGGAGGACCTTCTCCTAAGGTATGGATCATTCTGCCCAAACGGGCAAACTCTTGCCGACCCTATGGCATAGAGGTTCAGAGACACTGAATCCGCTGACAGAGACGGCAGGCGCGATATCCTTGGCTGATCACAGAGATCGTGCGGGAATGGGCATCGGGAAGCTGTCATCCAGATGAGTAACCTTAGGCATCCTCCCGCGTGAAACCTGCAAGGGGGGGGGGTGCCAATCCTAGAGTTCGTGAACTCTGCCGCTCCCTCTAGGACTATGCCCCCCCCCTACCTGGGGGAGCCTCCTGTGCCATCTGTTCCTGACAGGAGGAAACTGCAATTGGACACCTCGTCTCAGTTGTCGTAGCCGATAACTTAGGCCGACGTGGTTGAAAGAAAAAGGCGCTGGAGCCCTGCAGAGTCTGGAAGAAAGCGCCTTGGAGGAGTGAAAACGGAAGTCGACTTCCTCCGCACAGCCGCTGTCTATGTCTTTGTCCTTGGGCACAAACAAACTCTTCTCAAGGATGGAGGGGTGTCTAAGGTTGTCAACATCCACGGATGTGACACGCGAAAGGAAACCCTCGGTCAGCGCGTCCAGATGGTCCAACATCGAGCTTGCCCGCAAGTTAGATACTTAACGACGAAACGCCAAGGTTCCTGAGCCCGAGAGGAGGAATGTACCCATGACCTTCCTGTAGCTTCCTTGAACCAAACCTCGGGCCGTAACCGAGGAGGGAAAGGACCTGGTAAGCCCCTTACACGAGATGGAGAAGAGGAAGGGGTAAGCAGTCACCCCTTGGCCGATGGAGAAATCTCGAACGGAAAGCCCCCCGCCAAAAATCCCTCCAGGGAATGACGGGGAAGGGCTAACCCAGGTTCTGGAAAGAGGAGTGTTGCTCAGACCTCCCTGAAGATACCTCTTATTCTTGCATGTGCCATGCTCTGCGTTTACGGGGTGAGGCCGTGTTCTGGAAATACGCTCCAGAAGAACTCGCCAGGCTGGCCAAGCTGCGAAAACCCCAATGGGAATCGTGGTCGCAATCGCCCTGGAGCTCGCGCAATGTTAAATCAATGATTTGCGCGTGGGCGAACGTGGAAGCGCCCATGCGCGGTAACGCAGGAACGCAAACGAAGGTGAGCGAAGGAGCGCAGAAGGAGGGCGAGCGTGGTAGGAAGGGTGAGAGCTGGTGGTCGGCGAGCGATAACCCATAGGCGAGCAATGGATACTGCAAGAATTAAGCCGACGTTCGTGCGGAAAAACTCTGTAGGTTCGCGTAACGAACACCGTCGATTCGCGCAACAGACACCGCCAGTTCGCGCGACGGAACACCGTCGGTTCGCGCGACGGAACACCGTCGGTTCGCACGACGGAACACCGTCGGTTCGCGCGACGGAACCCCGTCGGTTCGCGCGACGGAACCCCGTCGGTTCGCGCGACGGAACACTGTCGGATCGCGCGACGGAACACCGTCCATCCTCGCGACGGAAACCGTCCGTCCGCGCGACGGAAACCGTCCGTTCGCGCGATGGAATACCGTTGGTTTGCGCGCGGGCGAACATTGGAGAGCATGTGCGCGGACGCGCATGAGCGTAGACGTGCAGGCACGTGGGCGTGCGGTCGCGCAGGAACGTGGGCGTGTGGCCGTGCAGGCACGTGGGCGCACGGGTGAGCACAAGCGGTCGGGAGACCGATGGCGCGTCGGCAAGCGATGGCGCGTTGAAGAGTGATGGCGCATTCTACGAGGTGATAGCCCGCAGGAGAGTGACGGAGCGTTGGCAAGTGATGGCGCGTCGGCAAGCGACGGTGCGTTGGCGAGCGGTGGTGCGTTAACAAAACGCTAGCGAACAGATGAAGAATCGCGCGGGTGCGTAGGCGATTGCCAACGCGAGAGAGACTAGTGATGGTTAGCGCGCATCGCGCTAACAGAAGGCGCGCAGGTGCATCAGGAAGGTGAGCGCTGAAGCCAGCTGTTAATCAGGCGATCCTAGACGGTCAGAAAACCGTTGGCACCCATTGGTGCTTGGCAAAGAAGGGTGCTCAGATGTGCGCTGGCAAATGAAGAAAGCTGGCGCACAGTAGGACAGAAGAAAAGGTGAGCGCTGGCGAGCAGGAGGAAGATCTACGGCAAGACTCAGCTACCAGAGATCGTGGTCCACAGCAGGCGAGAGCTAGATCGCTACTGATGGTGGTCAGGGGAACTGACACGCGTGGCAGATCGATGGCGATCGTTGACGCGTAGGAGATCGCTGGCGAACAGGTGAACGTTGACGCGTCTAAGGTCGCTGGCGAGCTGATGATCGCTGACGAGCAGAAGCCAACGCGTGGAAGCCTGCGCATAGAAGAAGAGTCTTTGACCCAGACCTGAACCGAAGTTCTAGATTGCGAGGGCGAACGTGGGCGCACAGGGCGCGTAACAGGAACCAACAGGAACAGCAGAGATGATCCTATAAGAGCGCTGACAAACAGGAGAGCGCTGACGAACAGGAGTGCGCTGGCGAACAGGAGAGCGCTAGCGATCAGGAAGCGCTGATGAGCAGGAGAGCGCCTGTGCGCTAACACTGAGCAGGAGCAGGAGAGAACACAGCAGAAGGGCGCGCAGGGGAATCCTGACACGCAAGGGAATAACCCCCGAGGGAGGCAACCCTTTGCCCCGAAGGGATCGTTGTCCGTCGGGAGACAAATGTCCGTCGGAAGACCGTTGCCTGTCCGCCGGGAGACTGATGTCCATCGGAAGACCGTTCTCCGTCGGGAAGACCGTTGCGTGTCGGAAGACGAGGTCAGATTGCTGTCCATCTGCACCAGGGCGGAAGATCAAGAAGAAGGAGTTGTAGGCTGCAAACGGAGATTCAAAAAGGCGCCTCTTAGCACCCTTATAGGGAGATGAGAGGCCCTTACGACGAGGCGGACGGTAAGCCTTACGGGGAAGGAGGCCAACAGCAACAGCAGCAGAAGAATCCTCCGAAGAGGAGTCTCTATGAGTGTACTCTCTCGCGAACAAAAGAGATACACTTCGTAGAAGAGACTGGTCAGCCAGTGACCTAAAAGGAGCAATCCTCCGAAGAAGGGCTCCTGCAGTTGCCCAGCCCCTTGAGCGAAACTGCAGGTGTGACCGCTCAGCACCAAGAGCAGAGTCGCACGAAAAAAGGCAAGAGAAGAACCCCCAAAAGGGGAAAAACTCAAGCCTGGACAGGAAAAACTTCCCTCGGAAGGAAAGTTACCCACCCAAGGAGGCAAGCCTCCTGAGAGTTCTAAAATGAACTGGAAAGCTGTCAATCGTCATGGGAGTACTTCCAGTACAAGGAGACACGCCCCTGACGAAAATCCAAAGGGGAGGCAGCAACAGCCGAATCCCCAGGCCTCAACAAGACAGCTCATACCGTTGCCATATTACAGAAACGAACTAGATCGGTAACTGTAACAAAATAAAACAAAAATCATTAGTACACATTCATTCCCCCGGGAAGGCTCCGAAGAGGAATCCCGAGGGAAAGGAAACAAGAATTACACAACAGGCACGTGCCCTCACAACCACTTACACTCACGGAAGGAAAGCTGTAACCAAAACAGAATTATAACAATTATAATTATGAAACTATGTAATTATGTAATTATGTAATTTAAAATGAATGAACACTAAAGAAAGAACGAAAACCCCGAAAGGAATCGTTCTACAAGCTGAAAAATTAACAACTACAATTAGATTCATAAACTAATTGAGACAAAACGTACGGCGTAGCAACCCCCCCACACGGGAAGGAAGCTACAAGGGGCGTAGTAAAACGTAGTAAAAGGGTGAACGACCTCAAGAGAGAGAGAGAGAGAGAGAGAAAGACCGAAGTTAAACTCGATCGCAACCCATAAAATTACGCTGTGGTGGCCTAACTACCGAGGACTCCACGGAGATATCGTACACTACAAACACAACTCTGAAAAGGAAACTTACTGATTTCTATACTCAAATATATATACAGACATGAAAACATGTTTACATATATATTGAGTAAAAGAAAAGTAAGTGATCAAGTAAAGACAAAACAAACAATGGCTGCCAAGAGAGGACCAAGACAGAGACGTCTGTCCCAGTCCGAGCCAAAAGTGAAAGTGAGCATTCACCTGTGCGTGAGGGGGGGGGGGAAGGGTAGCTAGCTACCACTCCCCTACCCCCCCCCCCGCTAATTAGCACGGGGGTAATACACCCTCGTTAAATTCTAATGGCTCGCCATTTCAGCTGCGCTAAAAGGTAAACCCAATGTAAATAGCGTGGTTTGTATTTCGGTTACGGAACAAATGATATTGTAGAATAGGTAGGTTAAGTAAGGTAAGGTTAGGTGAGGTAAGGAAAGCTAAAGAGAGATAAAAATAGGTTAATGAAAGCTAAAATAAGGGTAGGCTAGATAAGGTAAGCTAAGCTGAGTGTAGGCTAGCTAAGCTAAGGGTAGAATAGCTGTGGCAAGTTAAGCGCAGGGTGGGCTAGCTATGGTAAGCTAAGCTAAGGGTAGATTAGCTGTGGCAAGTTAAGTGAAGGGTAGGCTAGCCATAGTAAGCTAAGCTAAGGGGAGGCTAGCTATGGTAAGCCAAGCTAAGCTAAGCTAAGCTAAGGATAGGTTAGCTATGTTAAGCTAAGCTAAGGATAGGTTAGCTATGTTAAGCTAAGCTAAGGATAGATTAGCTATATTAAGCTAAGCTAAGCTAAGGATAGGTTAGCTATGTTAAGCTAAGCTAAGCTAAGGATAGGTTAGCTATGTTAAGCTAAGCTAATCTAAGGATAGGTTACCTACGTTAAGCTAATCTAAGGATAGGTTAGCTAAGTTAAGCTAAGCTAAGGATAGATTAGCTATATCAAGCTAAGCTAAGCTAAGGATAGATTAGCTATGTTAAGCAAAGCTAAGGATAGGTTAGCTATGTTAAGCTAAGCTAAGCTAAGGATAGGTTAGCTATGTTAACCTAAGCTAAGCTAAGGATAGGTTAGCTATGTTAACCTAAGCTAAGCTAAGGATAGGTTAGCTATGTTAACCTAAGCTAAGCTAAGGATAGGTTAGCTATGTTAAGCTAAGCTAAGGATAGGTTAGGTATGGTAAGATAAGCTAATCTAAGGATAGGTTAGCTATGTTAAGCTAAGCTAAGGATAGATTAGCTATGTTAAGCTAAGCTAAGGATAGATTAGCTATGTTAAGCTAAGCTAAGCTAAGGATAGGTTAGCTATGTTAAGCTAAGCTAATCTGAGGATAGATTAGCTATGTTAAGCTAATCTAAGGATAGGTTAGCTATGTTAAGCTAAGCTAAACTGAGGATAGATTAGCTATGTTAAGCTAATCTAAGGATAGGTTAGCTATGTTAAGCTAAGCTAAGGATAGATTAGCTATGTTAAGCTAAGCTAAGCTAAGGATAGGTTAGCGATGTTAAACTAAGCTAAGCTAAGGATAGGTTAGCTATGTTAAGCTAAGCTTAGGATAGGTTAGCTATATTAAGCTAAGCTAAGGATAGGTTAGCTATATTAAGCTAAGCTAAGCTAAGGATAGGTTAGCTATATTAAGCTAAGCTAAGCTAAGGATAGGTTAGCTATGTTAAGCTAAGATAAGGATAGGTTAGCTATGTTAAGCTAAGTTAAGGATAGGTTAGCTATGTTAAGCTAAGCTAAGGATGGGTTAGCTATGTTAAGCTAAGCTAAGGATGGGTTAGCTATGTTAAGCTAAGCTAAGGATGGGTTAGCTATGTTAAGCTAAGCTAAGGATAGGTTAGCTATGTTAAGCTAAGCTAAGGATAGGTTAGCTATGGTAAGCTAAGCTAAGGTTAAGTTAGCTATAGTAAGCTAAGCTAAGGATAGGTTAGCTATGGTAAGGCTAAGTTAGCTATGTTAAGCTAAGCTAAGGATAGTTTAGCTGTATTAAGCTAAGCTTAGCTAAGGATAGGTTAGCTATGTTAAGCTAAGCTAAGGATATGTTAGCTATGTTAAGCTAAGCTAAGGATAGGTTAGCTATGGTAAGCTAAGCTAAGGATAGGTTAGCTATGTTAAGCTAAGCTGAGGATGGGTTAGCTATGTTAAGCTAAGATAAGGATAAGTTAGCTATGTTAAGCTAAGCTAAGGATAGGTTAGCTCTGTTAAGCTAAGCTAAGGATAGGTTAGCTATGGTAAGCAAAGCTAAGGTTAGGTTAGTTATAGTAAGTTAAGCTAAGGATAGGTTAGCTATGGTAAGGCTAAGTTAGCTATGTTAAGCTAAGCTAAGCTAAGGATAGGTTAGCTATATTAAGCTAAGCTTAGCTAAGGATAGGTTAGCTATGTTAAGCTAAGCTAAGGATAGGTTAGCTATGTTAAGCTAAGCTAAGGATAGGTTAGCTATGTTAAGCTAAGCTAAGCTAAGGATAGGTTAGTTATGTTAAGCTAAGCTAAGGATAGGTTAGCTATGTTAAGCTAAGCTAAGGATAGGTTAGCTATGTTAAGATAAGCTAAGGATAGGTTAGCTATGGTAAGGATAAGTTAGCTATGGTAAGCTAAGCTAAGGGTATGTTTGCTAAAGGTAGGTTAGCTAAGCTAAGGGTAGGTTAGCAAGCTAAACTAAGGTAAGGGGGGTGGGGTAAAAAAGGCAAGGTAAGGTAAGGTAAAATAAGGATATGTTGGGTAGGCAAGGTAAAATAAGAGTATGTTAGATAAAGTAAGGTAAAATAATGGTATGTTGGGTAAGGTAACGCAAGGTAAGCTAAGGGTATGTTGGGTAAGGTAAGGTAAAATAAGGGTATATAAGGTAAAGTAAAATAGGAGTATGGTAAGTAAGGTAAAGGAAAACAGGAGTATGTTGAGTAAGGTAAAGTAAAATAGGAGTATGTTAAGTAAGGTAAAGTAAAACGTGAGTATGTTAATTAAGGTAAAGTAAAATAGGAGTATGGTAAGTAAGGTAAAGTAAAATAGGAGTATGTTAAGTAAGGTAAAGTAAAACAGGAGTATGTTAATTAAGGTAAAATAAAATAGGAGTATGGTAAGTAAGGTAAAGTAAAACAGGAGTATGTTAAGTAAGGTAAAGTAAAATAGGAGTATGTTAAGTAAGGTAAAGTAAAATAGGAGTATGTTAAGTAAGGTAAAGTAAAACATGAGTATGTTAAGTAAGGTAAACTAAGGGTATGTTAAGTAAGGTGAGGTGGGGTAAAATAAGGGCAAGTTAGTTAAGGCAAGGGTAGGTTAGCAAAGGGTAGATAATGTATAGGGGTAAGTAAGATAAGGGCAGATAAGATATAAGGATGAGTAAGATAAGAGCAGATAAGGTGTAAGGATAAGTAAGATAAGGGCAGATGAGGTGTAAGGATAGATCATATAAGACTAGATACTTATTTACTTCACTTTAAGGACTGCTTTTCTAGTCCCATACAGCAACTGAACCTACTCTCTACATGACCTTCACATTTATTTCATTGTATACATTCTAAGGCATTCATCATTTCACACCACATACTATTCGTTGTTTGTCAGGTCCACATTATCAAAGCACTTTGAAAACATGATATTTTCATTATAAAATAAATATTTGAATATACTTACCCGGTGAATATATAAATAGCTGACGTCTCCGACGGTCGACAGATTCCAAAAACTCGCGAGCGATCGCCATGAAGGCTGCCGGGTGTATCCACCAGCGCCGACTATCGGCCAGATACCGCATATACTTCTCAACCAAACCAGTTCTTCTCAGTCCGTAGGGTCTCTATCGGGGAGGAAGGGAGGGCCTTTAATATTATATATTCACCGGGTAAGTATATTCAAAAATTTATTTTATAATGAAAATATCACTTTTAAATATTAAACTTAGCCGGTGAATATATAAATAGCTGATTCACACCCATGGTGCTGGGTAGAGACTAGTATTAAAACAATGAAGGCGTATATGCTCAAGAGTTTTTGACAAATATTCAAAAAACAAACTTAAGTATAGGTACCTGGTTAGAAAGCTGACTCTGATGATTACTCTGCCTCATTAGTCCGCTATCCTCATGAAGCCCAGCAATCCTCTTAGGATGCTGAAAGACTCCCAGGAGCTGCTATATCCAGGGTGAACAGCCCTATAACAGGACCTCATCAGTACCCTTAATCTGGGCGCTCTTCAGAAACAATATTTTGACCACCCGCCAAATCAAAAAGATTGCGAAAGACTTCTTAGTCTCCCGTACAACCCAAAACAAGATTAAAACTTTCAAGAGTAGATTAAAAGGATATTGGGATTAAGGGAATGTAGTGGTAGAGCCTTCACCCACTACTGCACTCGCTGCTACGAATGGTCCCAGTGTGTAGCAGTCCTCATAAAGAGCCTGGACATCTTTCAAGTAATATGAAGCGAATACCGATTTGCTTCTCCAAAAGGTCGCGTCCATAATACTTTTAATGGATCTATTTTTCTTAAACGCTACTGAAGTTGCTTGACTTTAAGTAAATTACGATCCTTCTCACTTAAATGAGAGTGTGCCTCCCGAATCAAAAGTCTAATAAAATAAGACAACGCATTCTTAGACATGGGCAAAGAGGGCTTTTTAACGGAGCACCATAAAGCCTCTGAACAACCTCGTAGCGGTTTAGTTCTGGATAAGTAAAATTTAAGAGCTCTAACGGGGCACAGCACTCTTTCAACTTCATTCCCCACAATCTCAGAAAGACTGGGGATTTCAAATGATTTAGGCCAAGGACGAGACGGAAGTTCATTCTTGGCCAAAAAACCAAGTTGAAGAGCACATAATGCTTTATTAGTGGAGAAGCCGATGTTCTTGCTAAAAGCATGTATCTCACTAACCCTTTTAGCCGAAGCCAAGCTCACCAAAAAAAAGTGTCTTGAGGGTAAGATCCTTCAGGGAGGCTGAATTTAAGGGTTCAAACCTGTCTGACATAATGAACTGTAGGACCACGTCCAAGTTCCAAGCAGGAGTCGAAATATGACGCTCCTTGGAAGTCTCGAAAGACTTAAGCAGGTCTTGGAGATCTTTGTTATTAGAAAGATCCAAACCCCTATGCCTGAAAACAGAAGCTAACATGCTTCTGTAGCCTTTAATGGTGGATGCAGAGAGGGAGCGACCGTTTCTCAGATAAAGCAGAAAATCCGCAATCTGCGCTACAGAGGCACTGGAAGAGGAAATAGAGGAGGACTTGCACCAGTCTCTAAATACCTCCCATTTCGACTGATAGATCCTGATGGTAGAGGATCTTCTAGCCCTCGCGATCGCTCTAGCTGCCTCCTTCGAAAACCCTCGAGCTCAAGAGAGTCTTTCGATAGTCTGAAGGCAGTTAGACGAAGCGTGGGGAGGCTTTGATGAAATCTCTTTACGTGAGGCTGTCGCAAGAGATCCATCCGCAACGGCAGACTTCTTGGAACGTCTACCAGCCATAGAAGTACCTCTATGAACCACTCTCTCGCGGGCCAGAGGGGAGCAACCAATGTCAACCTGGTCCCTTCGTGAGAGGCAAACTTCTGCAGCACCTTGTTCAGGATCTTGAAAGGTGGAAAGGCATAAACGTCCAGGTGAGACCAGTCCAGCAGGAAAGCGTCTATGTGGGCTGCCTCTGGATCTGGAACTGGAGAGCAGTAAGTCGAGAGCCTCTTTGTCAGTGAAGTCGCAAAAAGTTCTCTGGTGGGTTGACCCCATGTCATCCATAGCTGCTCGCACACAGTCTTGTGCAACGTCCACTCCATGGAGATGACTTGTCCTCTTCTGCTGAGGCAGTCCGCCAAGACATTAATTTCTCCTTGCACAAATCTCGTCAAAAGAGAGATGTTACTTGCCTTAAATGGAGTTCCTTCTGATCCGTGGACCAAAGACCTGAGCATTCCAGACTGTCCAGTGGAGCTCCCTAACCCAAATCCGATGCATCTGAATACAACACATGGTTTGGGTTCTTGATCGCAAGAGAAAGACCTTCTCGAAGTCTTATGTTGCTGTCCCACCAAGTCAGACATGTCTAGACTGAGTTGGAGATTGGGAAAGAGATACTCTCTAAGCCCTTCTCCTTGTTCCAATGGTTTAGGTGAAATTGGAGAGGGCAAAGGTTGAGTCTCCCCAGAGAGATAAACTACTCCAGCGATGAAAGAGTTCCCACGAGGCTCGTTCAAACTCTTACAGAGCAACTGTTTTTCTCTTGCAAGTGATGGACTTTTAACAGAGCTTGTTCCATTCTTGTGGGAGACGAAAAGGCCCGAAAAATTCGACACTGTATCTCCATTCCCAAATAAAGAATAGTCTGGGATGGAGTACTGTAAGTTACGACTTCTCTACGTTCACTATGAGACCTAGCTCCTTGGTTAGGTCTAATGTCCATTAGAGGCTCTCCAGACAGCGATTTAATGACAACGCCCTGATTAGCCAGTCGTCAAAATAAAGGGAGGCTCTGAATCCTCAAAAAATGTAGAAAGCTTGCTACATTTTGCAAGAGCCTTGTAAAAACAAGAGGAGCAGGAATGAGGCCGAAGCACAGTGCTCGAAATTGGTACACTACTTTCCCGTCCACAAACCTCAGATGTTGTTGAAAGTTTGGATGAATCGGGATGTGGAAGTATGCATCCTGAAGGTCGAGAGAGACCATCCAGTCGCCTTCCCTTACTGTTGCCAAGACAGATTTAGTAGTCTTCATCGTGAACTTTGTCTTGACAATGAACACATTGAGCGCACTTACATCTTAAGTACTCCTGCAGTGAACGTGGCTGCCAGATCATTGGAGACATCCCTGATAGCCTTGTTCATGCATGACATAATTGTACAGCAATACATTGACAGCTGGAGAGACCTTCTTACTTAAGGCTCCCAGGGACCAATCCAACAAATAAATACTTCAAACGCTTGAAAAAACTCCTAACAGGAGATGGTCTAGCTCTGAAGCAGACCATAAAATCTTGGAGCGTCTCATGGCTAGACGACGAGGAGAGTTCACTAGGCTTAAGAAGTCTCCCTGGGCAGAGGCAGGTACTCCCCAACCGAGAACTTCTCCTGTGACACACCAGACGCTCGAGCAAGAAGCTAATTAAGAAGGAGGAAAAGCAAAAGCAGACTTTCCTAAACTTCTCCTGGATTCCAACCAGTCTCCCAGTAAGAGCATGGCTCTCTTGGAAGAACAAGAGAGAACTGACTTCGTAAATGTAGGAGTCGAAGAAAGTCATGCCAAGAGTAAACTCAGACGGCGGAGCAGCCGTTACAAAACGAGTAGGACAAAATTTCACTAAAGGAATTCATAATTATAAAACAAGGGATTGTTAGACCACCCTAGGTTACACCTCTTCTGAATGACTCCCCAAAGGTACATTAGTTGAAAGGGGGTCATCAACTTCTTCAGAAGGCACATCATCTGATAAATCTAAAATCTTGCGAGAAGGAGATTTATATTCAGAATGACGTGAAGGAAAAGCCTGACAGGCTACATCTACTTGTATATGAACAGAAGTTAAAGTTGAAGGGTCGATGTCACGTTGTGACTGCAGAGATTGTTATTCTACTACACGTCGTGACAGAAGTAACTGACGTTCAAACGTCCCGTAGTAACAGCGGTGACTGCTGTTCGATGCTATATCGTGACTACGGTGACTGACCCTCGACGTCACGTCCTGTCTACGGTGTCTACCGCTCAACGTCACGTCGTGTCTGTGGTGTCTGCAGCTCAACGTCACACTGTGACTGCGGTGGCTGACGTTCAAAGCGATCAAAGTTACATCGAGATTTATGCTCCGCATCTCATTTAACAGCAAAGCTGTCACTAGGGATAACGTCAGCGTGACGTAACAAAGCTCGTTTAGAAGGTTGAAGACCTGAATCACGTATCCCAGAACCATGACACACAAAAAGCAAAGGATCCTTTCGCACAGGAACAGGATCGTAAGCTTCTATTAGAGAAGAAAGCTTTAACAGCATATCTTGCAAAACACTTAACTTCGGATCAACCTGTGACTGCGGTGGCTGACGTTCAAACGTCACGTAGTAACAGCGGTGACTGCTGATCGATGCTATATCGTGACTACGGTGACTGACACTCGACGTCACGTCATGTCTACGGTGTCTACCGCTCAACGTAACGTCGAGTCTGTGGCAGAAACGTCTGTACATGAACGTCATCGCTATGAACGGGACTCTCATGATGACTACAGCTAGGACGTTGAACTTGTTCTGAAGGAACTAATAAACGTTTCAACCGTCTCGAAACCTTACGCCCAGGCTTTTAAAGAGACGAATCATCGGAAGACGAGGAGAAACTTCGTCTCTCCTGTCTTATGGCAAGGACGTGCTTGACGAGCAACGTCTGATACCTTTGAGGGAACGTCTGTTCGTTGGTTTACACCTCTCACTCCCTTAGGTCCTACGACATTCCTTCTCCCTGGTGCAGGGGAGCCTGAAAGAGGTCTCGGACTAGGCAAGCGACAAGCACGAACAAACGAACCCTCCGCAACACTGAACATGATTTTTGCACTTTCTTCACTGATATCGCATTTTTTAATAATTTCACATTAGACATGAATAAAGCTGATTTCTACCTGAAGCACGCAATTCTCCCACCCTAAATTGCCCTTACTGACGAATTCGTCAAGAAACTTTCTCTGCTATTTAAGGCTACTCCAAGTTTTTTTTTATCGCCGTGTACCGAATCTGACGAATTTGGTATGCTTCCCGCCACTCTATGGAGACCGGACTCGCTGATTGGTTGCTTGACAGCTGTGTCTAGCTCAGTTGAGTGTAAACATTACACGTGGCCAGAAGTGACCTCTTTCTTCCAGCCATGGATGAAGTATCAGGTAAGATAGCTCACTGATTAAATTATATGTTATAATTAAGTCATTGTAGATAATACTGATTGATATGTCCAGCTATATTAGTTATAATATATAGGTAAAACAAGTCCTTGAATGTTTGATACAGATTCGTCATATTAGGCATGGTACAGCCGATCATGATTCTACCACATTCGTATCATTATCTGAATAGTTTCTATTCTTTTCTTTATTTTTCTTCATTTTCATGAAGTAAGGACAGTATATAAGGATTTTAAAATATGCAATATTACATAATGAAATAATCTAGATAGTGCATTAGGCAATTTATGTACAGTAGAATACAGCTTAGCATACATTTATATAAAAACTTCCAAATTATATTCATTATTATTATTATTATTATCATTATTATTATTATTATTATTATTATTATTATTATCATTTTTTATTATTATTAATGATAATAATAATAATAATGATAATAATAATGATAATAATAATAATAATAATAATGATGTACAGTAAAATGTTGCCTAACTTTATATACATAGAAAGAGATAGATGCTTATAAATCATGATCGTATTATTATAATTATTATTGCTATTATCATTATTATTATTGTTGTTGTTGTAGTTGTTGCTGTTTTCCAGGTATCAGCCCAGGACAGTTTTATGCACGAGCGATCACCCGCAATGCTTGTAGGGACCTGTCCAAAATTATGCCCATTGAACACACAGTTGAGAGTGATGGGTCATCAGATTCTGATGAAGATGAATCTCCTCACCTGAGTATGGACCTTTATTATTTTTTCTAAGTAACTACCTAGTGATGTGCTGGAAATACTTAAGCTTACTAGTTATGGGGATAAAAAAAGTCATCTAATAAAATAAACACTATTTCTGTCTATATATATCTCCATCGCTCTTATTTTCTTCTTTTTTCCTTTAGGAGAGGAAGACCTTGACAGCCTTTTCCATCATGCTGGCTCTGTTGAAGCAGAATCTTCTGTTGTCATAAATGAAGAGAACAGCATTGTTCTTGAAATTCCTGATGGAGATATGGAGGTCATTGAACAACCTGAAACTGTAGAAACTTCCCCAAGAAATACTGCTGCTGTGTCTAAATCTAATAAAGCTAGGAGAACTCTGTGGACAAAATCAGGAATGGATCGTCAGCCAAATTCAGTTCCCTCTTTTGTTACTGAATCATGTAGTCAAGAGGGAGGAGGTAGTATCAATGAAGATGTATACCTAGCAACTCCTATTTGGTATTTTAGACAGTTGTTGACCTCAGAAATTCTTGATGAAATAGTTCATCAATCAAACTTATATGCCCTTCAAAAAGATGTGAACAAACCTCTACGTCTCACTAGAAATGAACTTGAATAATGGCTAGGATTGGTCTTCCACTTCACAGTCATCAGAACTCCTAGGACACGAATGCATTGGTCAGGAAATCTCTTTGGAAGGTATCGTGACATGACAGCTAATATCATGAGTCGAGACAGGTGGGAGTTCATAAAATCATGCCCTCACCTTAGAGACAATAATGACCCAGTAAATAATGACAAACTTTTTAAAGTTAGGCCCTTGGTTGATTATTATCTGCGGAAAAAGATCCAAGAGATTCCAAAGCAGCAGAAACTCTGTGTTGACGAACAAATGGTGCCTTTCAAGGGAGTTCACTCTATGAAACAGTACATTCCTATGAAACCCAAAAAATGGAGTTTCAAATTCTTTGTTCTAGCTGACTCAAGGGGAATTATCCTTGATTTCATCCCATATACAGGAAAAATCCCTCCAGTTGATGAAGATGACATACCAGATCTTGGACCATCTTCAAATATTGTATTGCATTTTGCTAAGAACATACCACATGATCGAAATCACTTACTCTACTTTGACAATTGGTTCACTTCTGTCCCGCTGATAAGATATTTAGCTGAAAAGGGGATATGGTCTTGCGGGACAGTACGACCAAACAGACTTCCCGGACTGAAATTGTCTGATGACAGTGAGATGAAAAAAAAGGGGAGAGGCACATTTGAAGAATGGAAGTCTGTTGGTGAAGACAACACTCTCACTGTTGTCAAATGGTATGACAACAAGGGAGTTACCCTGATATCTTCATTTGCTGAAGCAAAACCAGTAGATGATGCGACTCGCTTTGACAGGGTCAACAAAAGAAATATAGAGATCACTCGTCCCTTCATGTTAAAAACATACAATGAAAACATGGGAGGGGTTGATTTGGCAGATTGTCTGTTATCTTTGTACAAAATTCCAATAAGGTCACACAAATATTATCACAGGCTGATATTTCACATGTTAGACATGGTGATGAATAATGCGTGGTTGTTGTACAGAAGGGATTATGAAGAGAATGGAATAACCACTGAGAAAAGACACACTTTACTTTCATTCAGGATGTCTGTATCAGAGTCCCTTACTAAAGAGGGGAAGTATATCATTAGTCAGGTAAAAAGGGGAAGGCCATCTCTAACTGAACGACACGAGGAGCCACCCAAAAGGAGAGCATCAAATCAAGTACGACCTGGACATGATATACGTTTTGATGAAGTTGGTCACTGGCCAGAACTAAGAAATTCTAGAAACTTCTGCAAAAACATGGGCTGCACAGGCAGGACGAATGTTGCTTGCTTGAAATGTAATGTAAATTTGTGCTTCAATAACAGAAATAACTGCTTTCTAGCTTTTCATAAGAAATAAAATGCAGTGTGAATGTGCTTAGAAAAGTTTTGCAATGGGCACACAATGAAAGAATTTAATAAAGCAAACATTAGTTATGAAAAAAGAAATATTTTTTACAATAAAAAAGAATGTTTATTTTGTATGGAAACTCATATGAATAAAGAAGGAGCTGTAATTCCCATGAATAAACACAATTATGTAAAAGAATAATTTTTTTAATTTCCTTCAACATCGGTCACACCATGCCTATTATGACGAATTGGTCAGGTATATATATTTTTTAAAATTGTAGGTTTAGAAGTTAGAAAAGCTTCTTAAGTTACTTAATGTGGTCAATGGACCACGAAAATGTATATGAATATTTTTTTTTCTGATGTAAAAGATAATTCAGGCCATAGAGGGTTAAATCAAAAGGTTAGAATTGCGAAATAAGTCGTATAATGTAAGCACATTAGTACAAAATGAAACACACATGCAAAAATCAATAAACATATACATATATATCGAATAAAACGGAAATATATAAAGTTAAAAAGATTAGTGACTGGGGATGAAACTAAAGCTAGTTCACTAAGGACTACGTTTTCAATCTCTCACCGTACAGTGCCTTGGGATGAGAATAAAAACTAAAACGTTTTATCCTCTCTCCCCGTACAGAGACTTGGGACGAGAGTAAAAATCTGAATCGAGAACAACGTTACTCGCTCCCAAACTCCTTGTACAGAGACTTGGGACGAGAATAAAGATCGGATCGTTCTCTCTTTCTCTCTCTCTCTCTCTCTCTCTCTCTCTCTCTTGTCACTCACAAGAGAATGGCTCACTCACTCTTCGTCAATAACAGGTTATTTGACTAAAGGAAAAAGCTAAAAGGACTAAAAAATTGAAAATTAACATGTTCCTTTAAATTAGTATCTAAAAAACTTCAGTTTTTAAGAAGAATGAACAAAACGTCAAAATCGATTTACTCTGTCTGCAAAGTGAAACCGTGATTCTCTCTTTCTCTATCGTAACGATAGAGCGCAAACTGCGTAGCATAAATAAACCAAACGTTAGTTCATCTTTGAAAAACAGCAGGAAGACTATTCAAAGAATAAATTTCTTAAAATATTTTCTAAAAATATTCATCTCATCAATCTAAACAAAAATAAAAGTTGAATGGGCTCAACGTTGTTTAACTTCGTTTTCCAAGTCAGGACCGTCTACAAAGAATAGGCAAAGGCCGCTTATAAACAAAAACATAAAATTTATCTCGGTGTTTAGTATAAATGGAAAGCTAATCGAAGAGGCCTAATAAAGGCGGGTGAGATATAAAATATATAGAGGTAAATCTATAAATATCAACAATAATTTATAAAGTGATAAAATAATTACTAAAAGCCTTTAACACACTTCCGTACACTGAGGGAAGGGTCGCCCATCTTTTCTCTATGGAAAAACCAGAGCGAGATTAAAAATGCATGAGTAAAAACTTTTCCTCTCCTTTCAAAAGCATTTCTTTTGAAGATAGTATTGAATAATCCGACATGGCAAAAGCAATAAAACCAAAACCAAGTACTTCACCAATCGGTAGAAAACTCGAGGTCAAGCGCGAGCGGAAGCAGTGTTGTGTTTAACACCGACAGAGAAGAACTGGTTTGGTTGAGAAGTATATGCGGTATCTGGCCGATAGTCGGCGCTGGTGGGCACACCCGGCAGCCTTCAATGCGATCGCTCGCGAGTTTTTGGATTCTGTCGACCGTCGGAGACATCAGCTATTTATATATTCACCGGCTAAGTTTAATATTTAAAAAAAGACAGTCTTCAATTAATGGTAGGTAAAATAAGGGTGGGTTAATTGAGGCTATATAAGGAAGGTACAGTGATAGATGGCAAGGTTAAGTGTACGTAAGACAAGGATAGCTAGAGTAAGAATAGGTAAGATAAGCCTAGGTAAGATAAGAATAGGTAAGATAAGCCTAGATAAGATAAGACTAAGTAAGATAAGATAAGACTAAGTAAGATAAGACGAGGTAAAGTGAAGGTATATAAGGTAAAGTTAGGTGGTGATGATAGGCAAGGTTAATAAGATATAAGGTAATGACAGCAAAAGTAAGAATAGGTAAGATATGGGTAGGTAACATAAGACTAGGTAACATAAGGGTAGGTAAAGGTATGGTATATAATATAAGGTTAGATGGTGATGGAAGGCAAGGTTTAGAATATGTAAGGTAAAGTTAGGTAAGATAAGAATATGTAAGGTAAGGGTAGGTAAGATAAGAATAGGTAAAATAAGAATCCGTAAGAAGAGGGTAGGTAAGATAAGACTGGGTAAGGTTAGTTCGAATGATGGTAGGCAGGTTAAGAGAAAGGTAGGTAAGGGTAGCTGATGTAAGCATAGGTAAAATAGAGTAAGTAAGGTAAGAGTAGATATTATAAGGGTCGGTCAAATGAGGGTATATAAGGTAAGGTTAGGTAGAATGATGGTAGACAAGGTTTGGACAGGTAGGTTAGGGGTAGGTTGGTAAAGGTAGCTCAAGTAAGAAAAGGTAAGATAGGGGTAGGTAAAGTGAAGGTATATAAGGTAAGGTTAGGTGGTGATGGTAGGCAAGGTTAAGAATACGTAAGGTAAGGGTAGCAAACATAAAAATAGGTAAGATGAGATTAGGTAAGGTAAGAGGAGATAATTTAATAGTTGGTAAAGTGGGTGTATCTAAGGTAAGGTTAGGTGGGTAGAAGGATGGTAGGCAAGGTGTGGGTGGGCAGGTTGAGTGTAGGGTAGCTAAAGTATGAGTAGGGAAGAAAAGGTAAGGCAAGATAAGACTAGATAAGAAAGGGATGAGTAAGGTACGGCTAGGTAAAATAAGGGTATGTAAAATCAAGGTATGTAAGGTAAAGTAAAGTTAGGAAAAGTAATGATAGGCAAGGTATGGGTAGGCAGGTTAAGAGCAGGTAATTAAGGCTAGCTAGAGTATGAGTAGGTGAGATAAAGGTAGGTAGAGGTTAGGTAACTACAACATTAAGAGGAGAGATTATTTTGTAACCTTTGTTTCGTCGTTTCGTTTAAGACTACTTCATTGGCTTTTTTAATCATATTTCAAAAACAATATTAACAGGAAAGTATTTTGCAACCTTTGTTTCGTCGTTTGGTTTAAAACTACTTTATTGCATTTATCATCATATTTAAAAAAAAAGAAAAAAAAAACATGCCTTGCAACTCTCTGTATTGCTAAGCCTACTCTAACGGAAAGCCTAATCTAGCAAAAAGTTGCTAGAACCTGAAAAAAATAGGCCTAGACTATAAAATACACTTTATCAGAATATTTTCACACCAAAAAATTACACTAACTGTAAAATCATTGGAATGTTAATTAAGCTATTATGCATTACCTTTGTAGTAACGAGAAACAGATGAATTGCACAGCATGATTCACTTTATAATAAAGTTTCTTATTTCCAGTGAATAGTAACAAGTGACTGGAATCGAAAGCCATTAGTGTTCCAAACATTCAGTTTCAGCAACAACTCTGTAACTCACACCCTCAAAGAGGTTCCAAGTTCCAACAATGTTATGCCAGATTTAACGCTTTTACACTTTTTATTACGACCTTTAAATCGCCATGAACATCCTATTTTATAAAAAAAAAAAAAAATGCACTGACTTGCTGGTATGAAATAGAAATAGCAGTAGTTAGGTTGATGGGTCAAGAATAAATTATTTTAAATGAAAGATATATATAGAAAGGTTTCGCAAGAAAAGAGAGGAAGAGATACTTGTATACAAAAAAAAGAAAAAAAACAGTTATCTGATTTCTAAGTGGACCGGAACTAAATCTTTACGAAGTTAATGAGCATAATGATTTGTTTTAAATACTATAACTCCTATATTATCACTGTATCTATTATCTATATTATCCCAACACTGTGACGAAATCTGACATATTGAAATATTTTCTCTTTCCCAACAATATTTGCCCTTCTCAGTGACAAATCTGACATGATTAAATTTTCATTCCCCACAATATTTGCCCTTCGTGACAAATCTGGCACGTTGACATTTTCTCTTTCCCCACAATATTTTCCCTTCTCCAAGACAAATCTGGCATGTTGACATTTCCTCTTTCCCCAAAATATTTGCCCCTCTCAGGGACGAAATCTGGCATGTTGACATTTTCTCTTTTCCCACAATATTCGCCCTTCTCAGTGACGAAATCTGGCATGTTGACCTTTTATCTTTTCCCACAATATTCGCCCTTCTCAGTGACGAAATCTGGCATGTTGACCTTTTATCTTTTCCCACAATATTCGCCCTTCTCAGTGACGAAATCTGGCATGTTGACCTTTTATCTTTTCCCACAATATTCGCCCTTCTCAGTGACGAAATCTGGCATGATGACATTTTCCCTTTCCCGACAATATTTGCCCTTCTACGTGACATATCTGGCATGTTGACATTTTCTCTTTCCCCACAATATTTTCCCTTCCCCGCGACAAATCTGGGACGTTGCCATTTTTTCTTTCCCCACAATATTTCCCCTTCTCAGTGACGAAATCTGGCATGTTGACATTATCTCTTTCCCAAACAATATTTGCCCTTCTCAGTGACGAAATCTGGCAAGTTGACATTTTCTCTTTCCCAAAAATATTTGCCCTTCTCCGTGACAAATCTGGCATGTTGACATTTACTCTTTCCCCATGATATCTTCCCTTTT
Source organism: Palaemon carinicauda (assembly GCF_036898095.1). Classification (NCBI taxonomy): domain Eukaryota; kingdom Metazoa; phylum Arthropoda; class Malacostraca; order Decapoda; family Palaemonidae; genus Palaemon; species Palaemon carinicauda. The sequence continues at coordinate 322,784,287 of NC_090725.1, read as the reverse complement.
CCGCGTCAAATCTGGCTTGATGACATTTTCCTTTCCTCACAAAATTTTCCCTTCTTAGTGACGAAATCTGGCAAGTTGACATTTTCTCTTCCCCCCAAAATATTTGCCCTTCTCCGCGACAAATATGGCATGTTGACACTTACTCTTTACCCACAATATTTTCCCTTCGCGAAAAATCTGGCATATTGATATTTTCTCTTTCCCGGCAATATTTTCCCTTCTCCGCGACTAATATGGCTAGTTGACATTTCCTCTTACCCACAATATTTGCCCTTCTCAGTGACGAAATCTGACATGTTGAAATTTTCTCTTTTCCCACAATATTTGCCCTTCTCAGTGACGAAATCTGGCATGTTGACATTTTCTCTTCTCCCACAATATTTTCCCTTCCCAGTGACAAAATCTGATATGTTGAAGTTTTTTCTTCCCCCACAATATTTGCCCTTCTCAGTGACAAAATCTGACATGTTGAAATAGTCTCTTTCCCCACAATATTTGCCCTTCTCGGTGACAGAATCTAACATGTATACATTTTCTTTCCCGACAATATTTGCCTTTCTTACTGACAGAATCCGGGATGTTGAAGTTTTCTCTTTCCCCACAATATTTGCCCCACTCAGTGAAGAAATCTGGCATGTAGACATTTTCTTTTTCCCCACAATATTTGCCCTTCTTAGTGACGAAATCCGGCATGTTGAAGTTTTCTCTTTCCCACAATATTTGCCCCACTCAGTGAAGAAATCTGGCATGTAGACATTTTCTTTTTCCCCATAATATTCAACCCCCACAGTGACGAAATCTGTCAAGTTGAAATTTTCTCTTTTCCCACAATATCTGCCTTTCTCAGTGACAAAATCTGACATGTTGAAATTATGAAGCAATACAGCGAGTCATGCTTAAGAGCAGATCGTTACCTTTCTCACCGAGGTTACTTACTTGTCCTTAACTTGGAAGTTTTCTGGGTTTGGTAAAACGACCACGTGCTCTAGTGAAGATATCTAAGATTCCAAAGAGCCCAGAAGTGCATTCTCATTAGCGTCAAATGTGTGTAAGAAATAAAATAAAAGAAAGAGAAAAAAGAACTCATTAAATGAGCCTTGGTGCTTGGAAGGAATGAAGGAACTCTCTTCGACAAATGGGGTAAATATTTTTTTTTTTCTCTCTCTCTCTCTCTCTCTCTCTCTCTCTCTCTCTCTCTCTCTCTCTCTCTCTCTCTCTCTCACTTACATTATGGGTGAATAATAGACACCATTTTTTGGCATATTTTTTCTTTTAAACGGCAATTTTACAATTGCCTCTGTTCCTTCAATCTTTAATGGTTTTTTACCAAAAATAAATGTCAGTAAACTAAGAAACTTAACCCTTGTAAAGGATATTAACATTTTATTTTTACTAATGGATTTTCCAGAAGAATAACTCTCTTTATTACTATTACAATAAATGAAGTAGAAATAATGGCTAAATTCACATGAACTTAATGGATCAAGAAATAAATCGTGCAATAATGGGGAATTTGCGTTTGCTGAGTTGTAAATCTCATTATTGTTTCAAGAAAACAAGAAGTTGGCATGCCTTCAAAATTTCTTACATAGGCAGGAGAGGAAAATATAACCATTAAAGCGCCATATATTCTTAATGAACACCATAGGTTTTCTTTTGCAACGAATAAAGTTTTTGACACCTTCAATGAAGAGTTGTTAAACTATGTATAATTCTAAAATTAAGGGAAAAAACTTCGTTCTTTTTTTTGCAGTTAATCTGATTTTCTACGCAAAATAGAGTTCTATCAAACCACTTAACACACCTCACCCTCTCTCACTCTCTCTCTCTCTCTCTCTCTCTCTCTCTCTCTCTCTCTCTCTCTCTACCATACGCCCTTTTCCATGCAATGCAGTTAATCTGATACTCACTACGCAATATGTATTGGTCTATCACCCCATCAAACCTCTCTCTCTCTCTCTCTCTCTCTCTCTCTCTCTCTCTCTCTCTCTCTCTCTCTCTCCCTTTTCCATGCAATGCAGTTAATCTGATATTCTTTACGCAATATGAATTGGTCTATCACCCCATCAAACAACCCCCTGCCCCCCCCTCTCTCTCTCTCTCTCTCTCTCTCTCTCTCTCTCTCTCTCTCCTCCACCATACGCCCTTTTCCATGCAACCCTTTATGTTCCTTACCAAGTCCCTAAGGAGCAAGTTTGCTAGCCTTCACCTATTTCGAGACCAAGCCAGATGCCAGTATCAATATGACTGTACAGTAAGTGCAAGATTTGGGGGTAGCCAGTGATTATAACCTTGTGTAAGGGATGTTAACGTTGTTGAGGCTGTGCAATAAGTACCAGTGGTAGTGGAGCCAGTGATTTTAGCCTTCTGGATGTGTTCTAAACGTTGTAGAGGCTGTGCAGTAAGTGTAAGTTGTGGTGTGGCCTTTGAATTTAGAGGCTTTCTAGATTAGATGACCGGCAAGCGATTGTCTAGGATCGAATGCTGTGACAGAAATCTGTAACCTGACTTGTCGAGTCTGTAATTCAAGTTAAGTAGGCCCTTCATCCCTCCCGACTAAACTTCCACTAGTCCCTGTAGTTGGAAATGGCTCAGGTCAATAAAAAAAAAGATATGGCGCTAGTAAACTTATCCTTAACCACTTGCTAATTAATCAGAAGGCTGTGTCCTTCTTCCACCATCTCTTACAAACAAGAATAAGGCATATGATATACTAATTAAATAATTGATGTTGATATACATATAGGTTTAATGGTCGCTCAGGAATGACAAAGGCAAGCCAGGACACTCTCCTAGAGATTGACCTTAATAAATGATCAATACTCAAGCCCCTTATCCATCAAATCAAGACCAAGGATAGCCAGGCAATGGCTTCCCTAAACGACATCCCACCCACCCCCATCCCTAGCTCGGAAAGATGGTGAGGTTGCATATAAACTACTAGAAAATATCGAACTTGACCGTGCCTCGAACTCCCGTCCAACAGATAAATGGGCGTTTCCAATAGGCTACCATGATTTAATGAGAGGATAAGACAGTAAATTCCCCACAGCTTTGAAAGAAGAGGGAATTGATCCCTGTCGTACAAAAACTCAAAAACAAATACAAATCAAATAAAATCAAAGAGGACAAATGCTTAAGTCTTACTTGAATTTGAATGCTATCTTCAAAACAAGATCGTTTTAGAAAAGCTTGATAGAAACAAAGTATGCATGACTTGAGAGAGAGAGAGAGAGAGAGAGAGAGAGAGAGAGAGAGAGAGAGAGAGAGAGAGAGAGAGAGAGAGAGAAAGTAATATATATCTTTTGGTTTCAAGCGAAAAGGACTAAATTCAGTGTGATCATCTAGAGGCACCAAGTAAAAGATATTGCCTTTATATCGCTTTTTTTTTTAATATAAATTAATCAGTATATGGCTATTCACAAAATGTTAATGAGATTATGGGAATTTGATATGTTTACACAGTCGAATCTTGGCTATGGGAATGCTAAAAGAGTCTGCCTTACTTTATTTCAATTGGTTAAAAAAAAAATATTAATCGGACTGTTAGGAGAGAAAAAATACACGAGTTTTGGGGAAAAACTCTTAAAATCAATTTTTGGAATATCTGAAAATATGAAAAGTTAAAACTACTGAAATTAAAAAAAAAAAAAAAAAGTATAAATTTAGATGATGTTTTTCAGCATTTACAAAGATTTTAAGTAAAAAGGTCTTTTTTTATATAACCTAAGCATTGTTTAATACGAAAATATTTTAAAATATAAGATTCTATAAAAAGAGAGATAACCTATTAATTTAGGTTCCCAGTGGAATAAGGAGTGGAATAAGGAGTCCCAATTTCCGGATAAAAATTACATGAATTTTCTTTAAAATCTCGTTTTTATATCGTTTTCCCAAGAAAAATATGGCACGGCTTTCGTTTTTCCCACCAAGGACATGACAGGGATACAAGATCAAAGGATCTTGATAGATTTAAGAGCTCCTCAATCAGCTCTAGATAATTTATTGCTTAATTGCAATCTTTACCAAGACCAAGAAATTCCTTTGGTTAACAAATTGCCTCTTAAAAATAGCATTAGAAAAAGAAGATGCAGGTAAGATTCAGTGGGTACCATGCAATACAAATTTGAATTCATTAGTGATGTTCTTTTTCTTTGCGTAACTTGAACAAAATACGTCTTTAGAGCTGACTAAATATATTACTATCAATATTATTAATATTATTGCTATAATTAATATTATTAATATCATTAATATCATTAACATCATTAATATCAATAATATCATGAAAATCATTATTATCATTATTGTCATTATTTCTGTTGCTGTTGTTGTTGTTGTTGTTTTTGTTGTTGATGTTGTTGTTGTTACTAGCTAAGTTTCAAATCTAGTTGGAAAAGCAGGATGTAATAATCCCAAAGGCTCCAACAAGGAAAAATAGCCCAGGGAAGAAAGGGACTAAGGAAATAAATAAACAATGCAAGACAAAATGAACAATCAAAATATAAATATTTT
>NC_090725.1:322772272-322774772 GCF_036898095.1 Palaemon carinicauda | reverse complement strand
AGAATATTTGGTGTATATGAAGGCAAAAGGAAAATGAGCCGTAACCAGAGAGAAGGATCCAATGTAGTACTAAAGGACCTCATAACTCTCTAGCGGAAGTATCATAACGGGTGGCTGGTGCCCTGGTCCAACTACTACTTATAAACTCATTTAACTTGAACCATCATTGGTTATATCATCTCAATGTAATGTTTCATTTTAAAAGGCCAACTAAAGCGTGGGTTTCCTGTAAACACTTCCTCAGCAAACTGTCATTCAACAATGATCCATCGAAAGGTTATCAAGTTTCAAAGAGAGGAAAGGTATCACGAGTTCAATTACTCAACCAACGATCTCACATTACTTAATTAATCAAGGAACCGCCATTGCTTTAGCTGTCATTCCACAATCTTTTTGCACAAAGTGAAGATTGACGTACTTTACTCAAAGCATGATCTTATTATTATTATTATTATTATTAGTATTATTATTATTATTATTATTATTATTATTATTATTATTATTATTATTATTATTATTATTACCAATCTAGTTTAGTAGCTTTTTTACCTATACAAATTTTGTTGAATCACTTTTCATTTCTTCTTTAACTGTTTCCATTTCATCATGTAGCTGGGAGTACCTGGTTTGTATTACTAAACTAAAATTATTATTATTATTATAATAATAAGTTAGTAAAAGAAAATTTTGTTGGGACTGCAAGTGATGTGTGTGGCACGAAGTTTGTTGGAGGCAGCATGAGGAAAGGCAGTGAATGGTGGAATGAAGGAGTGAAGGTAAAAGTGGAAGAGAAATAGAAGTCTTTTGAAGAATGGCTGCAGAGTAATAGTGTAGAGAAGTATGAAAGATATAGAGAGAAAAATATGGAAGGAAAGCGCAAGGTAAGTGAGGCAAAGAGGGCAGCTGACCTGGAGTGGGGTCAGGGACTTAGGTCATTCATATGAGGAGAATAAGAAGAAGTTTTGGAAAGAAGTGAAGAGAGTAAGGAAGGCTGGTTCAAGAATTGAAGAGAGAGTGAAAGATGGAAATGGAAGGTTGTTAAAAGGAGAGGAGGCAAGGAAAAGGTGGGCGGAATATTTTAAAAGTTTACTGAATATTGAGGATAATAGGGAGGCAGATATAATTGCTGTTGCACGTGTTGAGGTGCCGGTGATGGGAGATGAGAAGGAGAGAGAGAGAGATTAAAAGAGAGGAAGTGAGGAGAGCACTAGATGAAACGAGAGTAGGAAAAGCATGTGGTATGGATGATGTGAGAGCTGAGATGTTGAAGGAAGGGGGTGTGACTGTACTTGAATGGTTGGGGAGATTGTTTAATATGTGTTTTGTGTTGTCAATGGTACCAAGAGATTGGGTTTGTGGATGTATTGTACCACTATATAAGGGTAAGGGAGATGTGCATGAGTGTTGTAATTTAAGGGGTATTAGTTTGTTGAGTTTGGTGGGAAAAGTGTATGGTAGACTACTGATTAATAGGATTAAGGATAAAACAGAGAATGCAATCTTAGAATTACAGGGTGGTTTTAGAAGAGGTAAGGGTTATATGAATCAGATTTTTACAGTTAGGCAGATATACGAGAAATATTTAGCAAAAGGCAAGGAGGTGTATATTGCGTTCATGGATCTGGAGAAAGCGTATGATAGAGTTGATAGGGAAGCAATGTGGAATGTGATGAGGTTATATAGAGTTGGTGGAAGGTTGTTGCAAGCAGTGAAAAGTTTCTACAAAGGTAGTAGAGCATGTGTTAGGATAGGAAATGAAGTGAGCGACTGGTTTCCGGTGAGAGTGGGGCTGAGACAGGGATATGTGATGTCGCCGTGGTTGTTTAACATGTATGTTGCCGTGGTTGTTTAACATGTATGTTGATGGAGTGGTGAGAGAGGTGAATACTCGAGTGCTTGGATGAGGATTAAAACTGGTAGACGAGAATGACCATGAATGGGAGGTAAATCAGTTGTTGTTTGAAGATGATACTGTACTGGTTGCAGACGCGGAAGAAAAGCTTGGCCGATTAGTGACAGAATTTGGAAGGGTGTGTGAGAGAAGGAAGTTGAGAGTTAATATGGGTAAGAGTAAGGTTATGAGATGTACGAGAAGGGAGGGTGGTGTGAGGTTGAATGTCATGTTGAATGGAGAGTTACTTGAGGAGGTTGATCAGTTTAAGTATTTGGGGGTCTGTTGTTGCAGCAAATGGTGGAGTGGAAGAAGATGTACCTCAGAGTGAATGAAGGATGCAAAGTGTTTGGGGCAGTTGTGGGAAATGAAAGAGGAAGGAGAGAGAGAAATTGAATGTGTTTGAGATCAAATGTCTAAGGAGTATGGCAGGTGTATCTCGAGTAGATAGGTTTAGGAACGAAGTAGTGAGGGTGAGAACGGGTGTAAGAAATGAGTTAGCAGCTAGAGTGGATATGAATGTGTTGAGGTGGTTTGGCCATGTTGAGAGAATGGAAAATGGCTGTCTGCTAAAGAGGGTGATGAATGCTAGAGTTGATGGGAGAAGTA
>NC_090725.1:322752272-322762272 GCF_036898095.1 Palaemon carinicauda | reverse complement strand
CTTTAAGAGATAATGAGGCCATTTTATTAGCATATGTTAGATTTAACCGTGATGAAGGACACAAAGAGGAGATTCTTTTTGTTAGAAGTCTTGTGACAGACACAAAAGGTGAAACAATTTTTAATGAAGTTGTTACTTATTTCCAGCAAAACAACATTCCACTCAAAAATATAATCGCTTGTGCTACTGATGGTGCACCTTCGATGATAGGCAGATACAAAGGTTTTATTGCACATTTAAAAAAAAGCTCTCCAGGAAGTATTTTGTATTCACTGCGTGATACACCGTCAACACTTAGTTGCAAAGAAATTGAGTGCACGTCTGTATGATGCCCTTACTGTCGTAATACAAGTAGTTAACCATATAAAATCAAATTCTCTCAGAGATCGCCTTTTTCATGAATTATGTAAGCAAAATGGAGAAGAGCTTGAAAGGCTTCTATTACATACAGAGGTGAGATGGCTATCAAATGGAAATTGTCTTCAGTGTTTCATTGCACTTTGGGATTCTATTGTTTCCTTTCTTGCTAATTTACAACTTGGAGAACAGCTGCTTGCAAATAAAAATGATGTGTTTTTCTTATCAGATATATTTGGAAAATTGAATTCTCTTAATAAACAGCTCCAAGGAAAAGATTCCGATCTGATGTCTTGTAGAAGTGCTATTGTTGCTTTTCTGAGGAAACTACAGTTGCATAAGAATAATATCAGGCGTCGTGCATTTGAACAGTTTCCTTGTTTGGCCTCTGTTAGCAGCGATTTGTAAGATGAAGATCTTGCATTATATGGTGAATATATGGAAAATATGCATAAAGATATGCAAATTCGGTTTAGTGACCTACTCATGATAGTTATACCGACTTGGGTTTCAATTCCTTTCGAAGTTAATGTTGCCGATATAGACATATCTTTGCAATAGCCTCTTATCGAATTACAAAGTGATGAAATTATGAGTGCAAAATTCAAAGATGGAAAGTACAATGTATGGAAGACAAATGATGTTGCTACAAAGTACCCTTTGCTCTGGGATAGACAGCACAGATCTATGTTATCGCTTTTCCAACATCTTATCTTGTTGAATCGGGATTTAGTCGTGTTTTTCAACTTTTATCAAAAGCTGGCAATAGACTTGACATTGTGAAAAGAGGTGATCTTCGACAATCATTAACATCGATGGAACCAGATATAAAGAAACTTGCAGAGGAGCATCAACCTCAGGGATCTCATTGAATAGATATGCCTACAGTATCTCTCTTTTTTTATCACATATTCAAATTCAACTGTTTATAAAAAATTTTAATCAGTGTACATAAATGTACAGTGAATTCAAATGCCTGATCTCTATTTTCAAATGGCTTGACCATGGAAGAAACATTATAATATTGTAATACAAGACATTGGTAAAGAATTAATATCACTATATTTTTTAATATTATTATTATTACTAATTATTATTATTATTATTATTATTATTATTATTATTATTATTATTATTATTATTATTATTATTGTTGTTGTTGTTGTTGTTGTTGTTGTTGTTGTTGTTGTAGAATACTTTATTTGCATTAAATTAGTATTTAATTGAAAATAAAGCTTAATTATATACTATTTGTTTGTTTATTAAAACCTCATAATTTATATTAGTGAAAAATAAAATATTATCTTATGACCAATAGTTATGAAGGGGTCCACAGGAAAAAAGAAGGGAAAAGGGGTCCATGGGTAAGAAAAGGTTGTGAACCACTGGTCTACAGCAAAAAGTGCAGATTTAGGGGTAGTCCATCACTTATGTTCCTGAGTTTTACCAGAAAGTGATTCTTTTATGGTTGAATTGTATTCTTTATTTCAGTTGAAGGATAAACTCTCTGAGCATAAGCTCTAAGCTGAGTATAGTTATTCCAAGACAAACCAAATCTGTTATCCTTCCAAAGATGATAGGCCTCCTGCTTCTCCAAATAAGCACGTCTACAATCATCATTGAACCACGGTTTGTCTTTCACTCGGTACCTTAGCCCACGAGAATTAAGGGATAAATAAGCAGAGACATATTTCAACGCTTAATTTGAGTGAACTATAGGGTACAATTTGAGATATATGTACAGAACAATAATATATATATATATAAACTATATATATATATATATATATATATATATATATATATATATATATATATATATATATATATATATATATACATATATATATATATATATATATATATATATATATATATATATATATATATATATATATATATATATATATATATAGCTCATGAAAATTATGTTCAGGCTAAATGTATTTATATTTGTTTCTGCATTGAGCCATAATCACTAGTGAAAATATGTGATTTCTGATGTGTATCGAATAACTGTTTCAGTACGGTGGAAATCTAAATATTCTAATGAATTGAACAATTTTACATTGTAATTTTCAATCTACAACGGATAAAGTGAAAGTAAAATTATAAACTGTAATAAACTGAAAACAAATAAGAGCTGGGTACAAATAATTTGCGACGGAAACATGAAAGGAATTTAAATGAATTTAGTCATACCAAAACAAAAAATAATAGGAGAGGAATATGAGAGTGAAATTATGAGTCCTAGAGTGTTTTGGGACAAGTGGTACGTCTGCAGTCATCTGCAGAACCATGCAGCTAAATTACAACCCCATAATTACAGCGCTATGAAGTCGAACAGTCGTGGGAATTTCATTTCCTGAAGTACACGGTGAGATCCAGCTGCAAGGGTCCGAGGCTTTTAAAGCATCTGCGGATGATTAACTTGATTAAGAGACAGAAAGATTAAGGCATTTAGGAAGGAAGAGAGAATTAATTTACCGTGCAATGGCTTTGATGATGTCTTCAGCAAGGATATTGCTGTCGCAGTGAATAATAGTTTCAGGAACAATAGTTTAAGGAATAATAGTTCAAGGAATAATAGTTCAGGGAATAATAGTTCAAGGAACAATAGTTTAAGGAATAATAGTTCAAGGAATAATAGTTCAAGGAATAATAGTTTAAGAGGTGTTGGTTAAAAAATGTATTAATAAAATATTTTTAGGCCCGGAATATTCAGCAGCTTTAGTTATTCCAAACCATGGTTAGTTTAAGGAATAATAGTTTCAGGAATAATAGTTTAAGGAATAATAGTTTAAGGAATAATAGTTTAAGAAATAATAGTTTAAGAGGTGTTGGTTAAAAAATGTATTAATAAAATGTTTCTGGGCCCGGAATATTCAGCAGCTTTAGTTATTCCAAACCATGGTTAGTTTAAGGAATAATAGTTTCAGGAATAATAGTTTAAGGAATAATAGTTTAAGGAATAATAGTTTAAGAAATAATAGTTTAAGAGGTGTTGGTTAAAAAATGTATTAATAAAATATTTCTGGGCCAGGAATATTAAGCAGATTTAATTATTCCAAATCCTGGTTAGTTTAAGGAATACTATTTTAAGGAATAATAGTTTAACTAATAATAGTTTAAGAAATAATAGTTTAAGAGACGTTGGTAAGAAAATGTACTAATAAAATATTTTTGGGCCCCGAATATTCTACAGCTTTATTTATTCTAAACCATGGTTAGATTCTCGTTTGTGAGATTTCTAGTCGATTATTTATACATAAAACGTCGCCTGGAATGGTAATACACTGGAATGAAAGGTATATATTTATAATATTAGGCACATCACTTTCAAAGCTGTTACTAGATTTCAAAATCAACACGATTATTCTCTGAGGGTTTCATAATTATTATTATTATTATTATTATTATTATTATTATTATTATTATTATTATTATTATTATTATTATTATTATTATTATTCACTAAGCTACAAACATAATTGGAAAAGAAAGAGCCTATAAGCCAAGGGCCCCAATAGGGGAAATTGCCCAGTGAGGAAAGTAAATGTGGAAATAGATAAACTACAAGAGAAGTAATTGAAAAGCAAAATAAAATATTCTAAGAGCAATGATCATCATCATCTCTTCCTACGCCCTGGACGCAAAGGGCCTTAAAAAACAAGAGGAATAGAAATAAGATAAAATAATGTGCCTGAGTGTACCTGCAAGCAAGAGAAATCTATCAAAAAAGTATTATTTTATTCTGCATATGATGAATATATATATATATATATATATATATATATATATGTATATATACATATACATATATATATATATATATATAATTAGAAATATACTAAGAGAAATATATATTAAAGTCAAATCAAAACGATATTAATCAAGGACAATATTGTTTAACTCCATAGCTACCAGCACTATCAGCTTTATGATTATAAACTAAAACAATTGCTGAATTCATATATCACCAACAAATAAAAACTGATAAAACATTCGTGAGGGAAAGTGTTTAGGTTGATCTTAAAATTCATAATCTTATTCGCCAACAATTCAATTACGAATTGCTTATTTTTTATACAAATATGAATATCAGTTACTAAAGTACTGTGTGTGCAATAAAGGACAGAACAGAACTATCTGTCTATCTATCTATCTATATATGTCTATATATATATATATATATATATATATATATACATATATATATATATATATATATATATATATATATATATATATATATATATATATATATATATATATATATATATATATATATATATATATATATATATATATATATATATATATATATATATATATATATATATATATATATATATATATATATATATATATATATATATATATATATATATATATATATATATATATATATATATATATATATATATATATATATATATATATATGTATATATATATATATACATACATATATATATATGTATATGTATATAATTTATATATTGTATGCAAGTTGGGTATACTCAAACACGAGCAATGTGCAATAGTTATGTATTCACAATTCAATACATGGTGAGCAGCAATGCAATAACAATGTTGAGGGCACGCTTGCTCCAGCGAGACTGCCCCAGATTCAATATCTCCCGCCTTTAATAGATTATGGCGGGAATACAAATAACTTTCAAAGTGCATTATATGTAAACATCCTACATCCCCTCTCTAAAATAAATGTATTACATTTTTCATGAAATTGAGGGTTTATCAAGTAATCATACAGCAAGAGAAGTATAAGGCATACTGATGACAAAATGGTGTTATATAAAAGATAACACAAATCATATAAGTGGAGCGCGATTACGTGCTCATTGCAAAGCAAGACGACATTTAGTTGCATGAAATTATCAAATTATTACAAACTGGTCACATATTCAGTACAAAAAAAAAATATCAAATTGTGCATAATTAAAGAGAAACCAAATTGTACATAATTGAAAAATCATAAAATATAGTCTTCATGCCAACTCGGAGGATTTATTTTCCTGGTCCCTCTTCTGGGTTGGGGGTCGGCACACGAGTCAGCGGGGGAAAGTGAACGAGTAGGTGGGGGGAAATCCTGCACTCTTATTTCCCGAAGATGTTTTCTGTTTCTCGTTGATATTCTTCCACTACCATCTAGTTTTATGACATATTGGCGGTCTCCTTTCATTTCAACGACTTTTGCAATACGATCCCAGGCCTTAGAGACAACATTTTGCACTGCTACTGTGGTACCCGCTTGCAAGGGGCGGAGTCTCTTTGCACTAGAATCATGACGGAACTTGACATTTCTCAGGTGTTTACCCATCTTCTCCTCTCTGTCTATCATAATGTCTGTCCACTGTTCTGTTATCTTATGATAGCTTTTAATCATGGGGACTGAGTCCCTGAGTTGTCGTCCCATGGCTAACTGTGCCGGCGATTTATCGATGTCTCTTAGGGGCGTATTTCTATATTGCAAAATGGCTCTTGCAAAACTATCTGTGTCGAGGCTTCCGTCGCTTCTTGTGTTATCTTGAATGGTTCTCTTTGCTGTACGTACTGCTGCCTCTGCCCTTCCGTTGGATTGGGGGTAATGGGCTGAGGATATTCTCATCCTAACCCCCCATTTCTGTAGGAAACTAGCCATCTCAGTGCTTACCAAATTGGTGCCACCATCGAGGGAGATTTCTTCCGGGGCGCCCCACTGCATGAAGTATCGTTGGAAGAGGGGAATCAACTTAGCAGAAGTGGCACCATTTGGAAAGAAGGCAATTTCCAGCCAACCAGTAAGCCTATCTGCATATACCAGATATTGTTTTCCACACATTTGAAACATATCCGTGACCGTTTGTTGAAAAGGATATTCAGGGGGTGGGGTAGGCAATAGCGGTTCCCTTTGTTGGGACGGAGCGATGACGTCACATGTTCTGCACTGCATCCTCTTGAGTTTCAGTTGACCCTCCATCCCAGGCCAATACACAGCCTGTCGTGCCCTACGAATCATTGAATCAGAACTTTGGTGGCCTGAGTGTAGGTTAGAGACAACTTGGTCTCGTAGTGACACAGGTATTGCCAGACGTATGTGCCCGTCATCGTATGAATACACCACCAGTTCGTCCACGATGCCAAGTCGATCCCGTACACTAAAATACAGCTTTATGCTGGAGTCGACTAGATTTCTCGATACCGGCCAAGAACCTGCGGCTACCATACTCTTTAGTAGCTGATAATCCACATCGCTTTCAGCAGCCCTTTTAACAGAATTCCAGTCGAGGGTTATGACGTCATCACTCAGCAACGTCATCAGTGCTGCAACACATGAATTCTCAACTTCCTCCCCCATCTCACGGTCACTCGCATTTATTGGGCTTCTGATTACTGGATATCTCGAAAGAGTATCGGCTGCTGAGTTTTTCTTCCCAGGGATGTATTTTACTGTGAAACTGTATTGTAATGTTTTTTCCTTTAATCGAAGCAAACGAGGATTTGCAATGTCTTTCAATTCTCTGTCCCCAAACACTTTGACTAGCGGACGGTGGTCAGTAACAAGGATAATATTGGGACACCCCAGTAAGAATAATCTAGCTTTTTGAAAGCACCATACCACGGCGGAAGCCTCTCCTTCAACGACTGCATAATTAACTTCTGCCGAGGTTAAATGTCTGCTTCCACAGAGGGCAAGCTTCCACCCCCCTTTGCAACAAAATGGGACTTTATCCTCTTCGCAACTGCAATGTTGTTGTAACACCAGAAATCCCATCCCATCACGCGACCAGTCAGTGATTACTGCAGTTCGCCTGGATTTATCATAGTAGGCCAATCCATCCCCAATCAGATTGCATAAAATTTCTTTAGTCTTTTCGAACGCATCCTGTAACATTTCATCCAAGTATACCTTTCGACTAGTAGACTTTTTTAGGAGGTCTCGAAAGGGTTCCATTAGTTGAGAGGTAGCAACAAATGGGGCCAATTGGTTTACGAGGCCAAACCAAGATCTTATGTCAGTGATGGTTGGTTGATTTGGCATTGGGAAGTTCTTGATTGCAGACAACTTTTCCTCACCTGGCTTGAAATTGTCCCAACCTAATTCATAACCCACAAAGTCTACCTCGCGTTGGCAAAATTGAAATTTTTCAGGATTGAGGGTAACTCCGTTCTCTTCACATACTTGCAAAAAACTTATCGTATGATAGAACGCTCCTTCCACAGTATCATCATAAAGGAGAACATCATCGACACACTTAGATTTTCTCGGAATGTCCGCTATTACATCATCAAAGCGCTTTGAGTATGCATCCGAGGCAGAGACATGTCCCATTGGGGTCCTACAATACTGGTACCTACCCCATGGGGATATGAAGGTAGTCAAGTGCCGACTTTCTTCATTTAGTTCCACTTGGTGAAAACCAGAATAGGCATCTATTACAGTTTTGTATGAACGTACAGGTACACCGGATGCCATGTCGAACGGGGCAAAAGTGTGATGAGTTTATCTTTTGCAAAATTTGTTTAGCCTTTGGTAATCCACTGTTCTTCTTGGGTTTCCATTCCTTTTAGCAACTACCACCATTCGCGCACACCAATCGGTTGCAGTTCCTGTAGGAACGGGGCGGATTATTCCCAGTTTTACATCGTCGTCCAGCTATTTTTTTACCTCTTGCTCCCAATGTTTGGGAATTGGAATTGGCGTATGGCATGCGTATGGGACTGCATCAGGGAGAAGGTGGATATGGTGTGGCTTTCCCTTCATTACCGGTAAAGGATTCCGTTTAGTATTGAATACCGTACCAGAGAAACGCTCCAAAATCCACCTTTTGAGCTTAGGTACGTTGGCCTCCTGAGAGGAGAACGGCAACTCTATGACGTCATGGTTGTTGCCCACATCACTGGTGACGTCATTGACATCCACACTATTGGGCCGTTCCCTACCAATATTATTTACTGATATCCCGTCTACCTTAACATGATGGGGAAAATGCGCATCCACTAATCCCAAACATTTACATACATCTATAGATAGGTATAGCCTAGAGACACCGCACACTACTAACACCTCTATATTTAGAGCAATATTTCTACATAATGTTATTGTACAACGCACACTACCCAGTACTCTCATGGGTTTTTCGGCTGCATGATTGACCCTGGTGTTCGAACGATGCAACTGTTTCACGTTCAGTCCTAATTGATGCAAAACCTTTTCCCCCATAATACAAACTTCAGCCCCAGTATCGGCAATGGCATCAATAAATGCCTCATACATTGGTACATCACGTCTCATTTTATGTTCAATTTTTACGCGTACATACGGTAGTTTTCCCGACAATGCTGTCACCTGCTGGACCCCACAATGTTGCACTAATGTGCATGCCGTCACTGACATAGTGTCGTCATCATGGTCGACTTCAATGCCTGCTGCCTTGTTATTCACACGTTTTTTTCTGCAATATCTAGCTAAATGACCCGTTATACCACAGTTGTGGCAACACACTTCATTTGCATAGCAGCTAGATTTATTTTTCTCATGAATGCGCCCACAATTATCACATCTCTTACCTGACATGAGCAGCTTACTATCCTTCTGTCGACGAAAGTTCGATTTTACTGCCGCAACATCACTATGTTCTATTTCATTACTATTATAGGGCAGCAATTCCTTCCCCACCTTGGCGGTAATGAGTTTCTGGTTAAATTTGTTTGCCCCACTGTCCCTTTCAGCTGCCTCATATATTTCACACTTCTGTAGAATTTTGGCGACAGTGTTATATTTCTCGTAGTCCTGGAGTATTTCTTGTTTCAATCCACAGTTATTTAAACCACTGGCTAACCTGTGGGTCAGCATATAGTCACTCATGTCATTTTGGCACTGAGGGCAGCGGAAAGCACAATCTAAAGCCAATTCCTGACACCGATGTACATATGTCTTCGCGGGTTCCATAGGCCCTTGCTGTGCACTAAAAAATTTATCCCACAGAATTGCACGATTTACAGACTTTTGAGTCACTTCATGGACGGCATCCAATGCCTGATGTAAAGAAAGGGCTTTCCATTCATCGGCCGTATAACAGGCGTCTAATGCCCTTTGCAACTGATCATCGCAGTTCAAACGAATGCTCAGCACAGCATCTTCAGTTGCAACCCTGCCAATTTGGAACCAATCTGTCATTGACCTACGCCACTTCCTAAATGCTCCTTGTGACATTTCGTACGAACATTTGTCGGGCATAATTGCCCTCATACCTGAGGGGGCACCACTGCTCTGTCGGTGCTGCAAGAAAAGATTTGCCATTGCATTCAGAAGGTCCTCATTCCCACCATTGATGCGGCCACGTGCAGCCCGTCGAAGGGTCCCTCTTCTTGGTGTTGTTGAGTATCTTGCACCCGACATCTTGAAGGCTTCACTGCAATCCTACTCACTGCGCCATGTATGCAAGTTGGGTATACTCAAACACGAGCAATGTGCAATAGTTATGTATTCACAATTCAATACATGGTGAGCAGCAATGCAATAGCAATGTTGAGGGCACGCTTGCTCCAGCGAGACTGCCCCAGATTCAATATCTCCCGCCTTTAATAGATTATGGCGGGAAAACAAATAACTTTCAAAGTACATTATATGTAAACAT
>NC_090725.1:322747272-322749772 GCF_036898095.1 Palaemon carinicauda | reverse complement strand
GCCTCCAGCCAAATTAACCTTTCACCTCAGAGATAGGGACTAACTTGATGGCGTTCATTTTTCATAATTGCACTTTTCATATCCTCTTAAGAAGGAATGAGGGAAAGTGGTGGAAATATAGAGTGTGAAAAGATTCAGAGTCAAGGTTTGCTTTTATTCTAAGAATATTCTAACTAATAGATAAAGTCTCATTATTCTATGCATTTATGTATGTAGATATGTATCTGTTCATATATTTGCCACTCTAGTTAATAGATAAAGTCTCATTATAATATATATATATATATATATATATACGTATATACATATATATATACACACACACACACACATATATATATATATATATATACATATATATATATATATATATATATATATATGTGTGTGTGTGTATCTGTGTGTATGTATATATGTATCTGCGTATCTATTTTCTAATATTGCATTTGCTAAACCACCTCCACACAGTTTATTTGAAGGTCTAACACACAAGGTATCTCTCTCTCTCTCTCTCTCTCTCTCTCTCTCTCTCTCTCTCTCATTGTTGGACCATAGCCCATAGCACCCCACCAATTACAAAGATAACAGTGATAAAACGAGTAGTGAACTGCCGTTAGTACTTACATTCATTATCAATTCTCTTTTAACGTCCACAGCCTGCAAAATAGAGAATACAAAAAGGCTATAAGAGCAAAGAAGAAAAATCCTAAACATTCATTGCCAGTAAAAAGCACAATTTTTACTGTGAAAGGAAATCTAAAACATGAAAAAGCCAGAGGGGCACTCAGTAGAGCGCAGACCTCCGTCACGGTATTTTACTTCTCAACCTGTTGCTCGACCTTGACCTTGACCTTTGCCCTCAACCTGTACTAATTCGCGTGGACTTTCATACAGTGAAATATGAACCAAGTTTATAGTGTCTGTGACAGCGATGTCCAAACATATGAGTAATTGCTCGAATTGGTCATTTTGCTTGACCTTGACATTGACCTTTGACCTCAACTTGTACTAATTTGCGTGGATTTTCATACAGTGAAATATGAACTAAGTTTAAAGTGTCTGTGACAGCGATGTCCAAACATATGATTAATTGCTCAAATTGGTCATTTTGCTTGACCTTGACATTGACCTTTGCCCTTGACATGTACTAATTCACGTGGATTTTAATACAGTCAAATATGAACCAAGTTTAAAGTCTCTGTGACAACGATGTCCACACTTGTGGCTGATTACGTGAATTGAACATTTTGCTTGAGCGTGACCTTGACCTTCCAAAATTTAACCATTCCTAGTATTACATAACAATTAATACCTGCAAGACTCATTACTCTAAGATTAAAATCGCGACTAGGGATGTGTTCAGAAGCACACACACACACAAACAAACACGAAAACACACAAACAGAAGGTAAAACATAACCACCTTCCAACTTTGTTTGCGGAGATAAATACAGTATATTGTTTTCATTCTGATTTTCTTTTCTATCTTACTAATGGGACATTAACAGTTTAGAATACACGAAGGACCCTCACAAACAAAAACGCAAACACACAAAGAGGAGGTAAAACATAACCTCCTTCCAACTGCAACTTTTTTTTTCTTTTTACCAATGGGACAATAACAGCATAGAATACTCGAAGGATCGCCCTCCATCCCAGCCCCTACCCTTGTTTTTTTTTTAATGGGACAATAACAGCTTAGAATACTCGAACGATCGCCCTCCACCCCATCCCCTACCCTTGTTTTTTTTTTAATGGGACAATAACAGCTTAGAATACTCGAACGATCGCCCTCCATCCCAGCCCCTACACCTGCTTTTTTTTTAATGGGACAATAACAGCTTAGAATACTCGAAGGATCGCCCTCCACCCCATCCCCTACCCTTGTTTTTTTTTTTATTGGGACAATAACAGCTTAGAATACTCGAAGGATCGCCCTCCATCCCAGCCCCTACCCCTGCTTTTATTTTAATGGGACAATAATAGCTTAGAATACTCGAAGGATCGCCCTCCACCCCATCCCCTACCCTTGTTTTTTTTTTTATTGGGACAATAACAGCTTAGAATACTCGAAGGATCGCCCTCCATCCCAGCCCCTACCCCTGTTTTTTTTTAATGGGACAATAACAGCTTAGAATACTCGAACGATCGCCCTCCACCCCATCCCCTACCCTTGTTTTTTTTTTTTTTTTTTAATGGGACAATAACAGCTTAGAATACTCGAACGATCGCCCTCCATCCCAGCCTCTACCCCTGCTTTTTTTTAATGGGACAATAACAGCTTAGAATACTCGAAGGATCGCCCTCCACCCCATCCCCTACCCTTGTTTTTTTTTTTTTTAATGGGACAATAACAGCTTAGAATACTCGAACGATCGCCCTCCATCCCAGCCCCTACCCCAGCTTTTTTTTAATGGGACAATAACAGCTTAGAATACTCGAAGGATCGCCCTCCACCCCATCCCCTACCCTGGTTTTTTTTTTTAATGGGACAATAACA
>NC_090725.1:322720485-322722985 GCF_036898095.1 Palaemon carinicauda | reverse complement strand
CTCAGAGATAAGGACTAACTTGATCCCGTTTCCTTTTGCATAATTGCATTTTTCATATCCTCTTAAGAAGGAATGAGGGAAAGTGGTGGAAATATAGAGTGTGAAAAGATTCAGAGTCAAGGTTTGCTTTTATTTTAAGGATATTCTAACTAATAGATAAAGTCTCATTATTCTATGCATTTATATATGTAGATATGTATCTGTTTATATATTTGCCACTCTAGTTAATAGATAAAGTCTCATTATACATACATATATATATATATATATATATATGTGTGTGTATATAAATATATATATATATATATATACACACACACTTATATATATATATATATATATCTGTGTGTATGTATATATGTATCTGCGTATCTATTTTCCTATATTGCATTTGTTAAACCACCTCCACACAGTTTATTTAAAGGTCTAACACACATGGTATCTCTCTCTCTCTCTCTCTCTCTCTCTCTCTCTCTCCTCTCGCTCATAGTTGGACCATAGCCACAGCACCACACCAATTACAAAGATAGCAGTGATAAAACGAGTAGTGAACTGCCGTTAGAACTTACATTCATTATCAATTTTCTTTTAACGTCCACAGCCTGCAAAATAGAGAATATAAAAAGGCTATATGAGCAAAGAAGAAAAATCCTAAACATTCATTGCTAGTAAAAAGCACAATTTTTACTGTGAAAGGAAATCTAAAACATAAAAAAGCCAAAGGGGCACTCAGTTGAGCGCAGACCCTCATTCACGGTAGTTTACTTCTCAATCTATTGCTCAACCTTGACCTTGACCTTTGCCCTCTACCTGTACTAATTCGCGTGGATTTTCATACAGTGAAATATGAACCAAGTTTAAAGTGTCTGTGACAGCGATGTCCAAACATATGACTAATTGCTCGAATTGGTCATTTTGCTTGACCTTGACATTGACCTTTGCCCTAGACATGTACTACTTCACGTGGATTTTAATACAGTCAAATATGAACCAAGTTTAAAGTCTCTGTGACAGAAATGTCCACACTTGTGGCTGATTACGTGAATTGAACATTTTGCTTGAGCGTGACTTTGACCTTTGACCTTGATCTTCCAAAATTTGACCCTTCCTAATTTTACATAACAATTAATACATGCAAGACTCATTACCCTACGATTAAAATCGCGACTAGGAAGGTGTTGACAAGCACACACACACACATAAACAAACACGAAAACACACAAATAGAAATTAAAACATAACCACCTACCAGCTTTGTTTGCGGATATAAACACAGTACATTGTTTTCATTCTGATTTTCTTTTCTATCTTACTAATGGGACAATAACAGCTTAGAATACACGAAGGACCCTCACAAACAAACACAAAAACACACAAAGAGGAGGTAAAACATAACCTCTTTCCAACTGCAACTATTTTTTTTTTTTACCAATGGGACAATAACAGCTTAGAATACTCGAAGGATCGCCCTCCACCCCAGCCCCTACCCCTGATTTTATTTATTTATTTTTTTTTTCTTAATGGGACAATAACAGCTTAGAATACTCGAACGATCGCCCTCCATCCCAGCCCCTACCCCTGCTTCTTTTTTTTTTTTTTTTTTTTAATTGGCCAGTAACAGCTTAGAATACTCGAACGACCGTCCTCCATCCCAGTCCCTACCCCTGCTTCTTTTTTTTTTCTAATGGGACAAAAACAGCTTAGAATACTCGAAGGATCGCCCTCCATCCCAGCTCCTAACCCCCCCCCCCCTTTTTTTTTTATAATGGGACAATAACAGCTTAGAATACTCGAACGACCGCCCTCCCTCCCAGTCCCCTACCCCTGCTTCTTTTTTTTTTTTTAATGGGACAATAATAGCTTAGAATACTCGAAGGATCGCCCTCCATCCCAGCCCTTACCAATGTTTATTTTTTTTTTTTTTTTTTTATAATGGGACAATAACAGCTTAAAATACTCGAACGATCGCCCACCATCCCAGCTCCTACCCGCTTTTTTTTATAATGGGACAATAACAGCTTAGAATACTCGAAGAATCGCCCTGTAACCCAGCCCCTACCCCTGTTTTTTTTTTTCTTTTTCTATAATGGGATAATAACAGCTTAGAATACTCGAAGGATCGCCCTCCATCCCAGCCCCTACCCCTGTTTTTTTTTTTCTTTTTTTATAATGGGAAAATAACAGCTTATAATACTCAAAGGATCGCCTTCCATCCCAGCCCCTACCCTTGTTTTTTTTTTTTTTCTTTTTTAATGGGACAACAACAGCTTAGAATACTCGTAAGATCGCCCTCCACGCCAGCCCCTACCCTTTTTTTTTTTTTTTTTTTTTTTTTTTGATGGGACAATAACAGCTTAGAACACTCGAACGATCGCCCTCCATCCCAGCCCCTACCCCTGCTTTTTTTTTTTAATTGGCCAATAAGAGCTTAGAATACTCGAACGACCGCCCTCCATCCTAGTGCCTACCCCTGCTTCTTTTTTTTTTAATGGGACAATAA
>NC_090725.1:322710485-322715485 GCF_036898095.1 Palaemon carinicauda | reverse complement strand
GCCGGTTGGGCGTCACCTGACAGTTGGGCACGGCCGTTTTGGCACCATCTAATTTGGCTTTAGCCATACTTTACGAATAATAAGTTTATAAATTCATAATCATTCGAAACTTCATAAATTTTATCGAAAAGTAAAACGAGGGGCCATAAAATGTAAAAAAAGACACTACAAACTAGAAACCATAATATTCAGGTAATAAAGATTTTGGCAGGCATAACAACTTTTATTTGTGTTCGATCTACCGGAATCCAGACATGGATGATTCTATCTTCGATTGTCTTCTTACCATTATGGCTAAGATACAAGAAGATAATAGAAAGGCTTCTTTTGTCTTTTTTGGTGATTTTAATGCTCACCATAGGGAGTGGTTAAGTTCTATCTCTCCTACCGATCACCATGGCTTAAGAACTTTAGACTTTGCCTCTGAATCAGGCTGTGAGCAAATTATCAATGAAGCTACTCACCGGTCTGGTAATTGCTTGGACCTCGTATACACTGACTCCCCTGGCGATATAACTAGTAAGGATGGTTCTCCAGTCGGGACATCTGATCATGCTTTGGTTTCATTGTTAGTGAAGACTAAGCAGGTTGTCAATGATATATCATATTCTTGTAAAATTTATATAAAATCCCAAGCAGACTGGAATGGGATTTTATATGATCTTTTGTGCTTGAATTGGTCACAATTATATAATAGTGTAGATCCTGTTGTCCCTTTGAATGCAAATCTAGTCAACATAATTGATAGGCGTATCCCTTCTCGTGTGCTAAGGTACCGAGTGAAGGACAAACCGTGGCTCAATGATGACTGTAGACGAGCTTTTTTTGGAGAAGCAGGAGGCCTATCACCTATGTAAGGGTACCAGATCAGATTTGACCTGCAACAACTATACTCAGCTTCGAGCTTTTGCTCAGAAAGTTTATGCCTCAACTGAAAAGGAGTACAATTTAACCATAAAAGAAACACTCTCTGGTACAACTCAGGAACATAAATGGTGGTCTACCCTTAAATCTGCACTCTTTGGTGTAGATGCAACAGTTCCTCCTTTACTTAAACCAGATGGCTCAGTCACTCACTGTCCAAAGGAAAAGGCAACCCTTTTGGCTGATGTTTTTGACAGTAAACAGAGTAATGAAAAACTTGAACTTCCTCATTCCTGTTTTCCTGAGGCTAAACTAACTAGTTTAGCTTTTCGATCTCGTGAGATTAAAGCTCTGTTGGTGGCCCTTGATGCTTATGGAGGTGTAGACCCAAATGGTATTTTTCCTTTGATTTTTATAAAGACAGCAGATTTC
This sequence comes from Palaemon carinicauda, assembly GCF_036898095.1. Lineage (NCBI taxonomy): Eukaryota > Metazoa > Arthropoda > Malacostraca > Decapoda > Palaemonidae > Palaemon > Palaemon carinicauda. Next base: position 322,714,189 of record NC_090725.1, on the reverse strand, counting down.
TTAGCTCCAAAGTTATCTGTTATTTTACGCAATTTAGCAAGAAGAGGAGTTTTTGGCACTAGTTGGAGAATTGGTAATGTTACTCCTCTATGTAAATGTGTTTATGGTAGCTCAAGTCTCACTGATTACCGCCCAATTTCCATAACTCCCATATTTTCTAAAGTTTTTGAACGTCTTCTAGCAAAACGTCTTAATAGGTTTGCTGAAGGTAATCATCTACTCCCTAGTTTGCAATTTGGTTTTCGTAAAGGCCTTGGAGCATGTGATGCCCTTCTTACACTCTCCAATGCTGTATAGAAATCCCTTGATTGTGGTCGGGAAGTTCGTATGATTGGCCTTGATTTTAGTGCTGCCTTTGACCGTGTTAATCATGAGGCCCTTGTTTTCAAACTGAAACAGTTAGGAGTGGGTGGGTCGTTTCTTAGTAACATTATTGATTTTTTAAATAATAGATCTAAAAGAGTTGTTGTTGATGGGCACCACAGTGAGTATAGGAATGTGATTCCCGGTGTTCCACAGGGTAGTGTTCTTGACCCATTACTTTTCATACTATATACACATGACATGTGGTTTGGCCTAGAAAACAAGCTTGTTTCATATGCAGATGATGCTACTCTCTTTGCATCAATTCCATCCACTGAATGTAGATCTAGGGTTGGTGAATCCCTTAATAGAGATTTAGCTAGAATTGGTTCATGGTGCAAATTAGTGGGTATGATGTTGAATCCTAACAAAACTCAAAGTATGATTGTAAGTAGGTCAAGGACAGTGGCTCCTCAACATCTGGATCTCAGTATTGATAATGTTTCTTTGAATTTGTATGACTTTCAAAATTTTAGGTGTGATTCTCGACAGTAAATTTACTTTTGAGAAACATATAAGGTCTGTGTCTTCTTCAATTGCACAAAACATAGGGTTATTGAGAAAGTCTTTCAAGATTTTCGGTGATCAATCTATTCTGAAGAAGTGTTTCAATTCTTTCATTCTACCTTGTTTTGAGTATTGTTCTCCTGTCTGGTGTTCAGCTGCTGATTCTCATCTTAATTTGTTGGACAGAAACTTACGGTCATTTAAATATTTTATTCCTGATCTAGATATTAATCTCTGGCACCGTCGTTCAATTAGTTCATTATGCATGTTGCATAAGATTTTTTATAACTCTGACCATCCTTTACATTCAGATCTCCCTGGAGAATTCTATCCTGTTCGTAATACTAGGCAGGCAGTTAATTCTAATAGTCAGGCCTTCTCCATCACGAGGCTCAATACTACACAGTACTCTAGAAGTTTTATTCCAGCTGTGACCAAGTTGTGGAATGATCTTCCTAATCGGGTGGGTGAATCAGTAGAACTTCAAGAGTTCAAAGTTGGAGCAAATGCTTTTTTGTTGACCAGGCGGACATAAGACTTTTTATAGTTTATTTATGACATATTTGTTTTTGATGTTGTTAATAGTTTATATATGACATGTCTGTTTTGACGTTACACATTTTAAAATGATTTATTGTTAATTTGTTCTCTTCATTTATTTTTTTTCCTTATTTCCTTTCCTCACTGGGCTATTTTTCCCTGTTGGAGCCCCTGGGCTTATAGCTCCTTGCTTTTCTAACAAGGTTGTAGCTTGGATAGTAATAATAATAATAATAATAATAATAATAATAATAATAATAATAATAATAATAATAATAATAATAATAATAATAATAATAGAACTCTATCTAGTTTATCTGGTAATTATGGGCAAGGGTTCTCAAGTATTCGACAACACCAATGCTTTCAAATTTAGGAACAGGTTCATGTATTGTTCTGTCTACATCTCCATACTTTTTTTAGTTTTGTGTTGGTTCATGACCTACCAGTAACCCTTCATAATATGCATCTCTACCTATCTGTACTTTAAGCAGGGCATTTAATAATTTCCATATGATGGAATGTGTGTGTGCCAAGTTTGTATTTCAGTCGACGGTGGGTTGCCTCAGCATTATTGTTTGGGCAGTGTACCCCATTTAACGTTCTCTGATAAAGATTCCAAATCTCAGGGAAAAATAGAGGAGGTCGTCGTTTCCTATTTCCTCAATGGTTCTAATGACTGACTGACTAACTTATCTAGCACGTCGCTAGTTGGCAGGAACAAGTGCCTGAGCAAACAGCTAAACGAGGAGAGATCAAGTTTCCCCTGTTTCTAAATATGTATATCATCTTTCAATTTTTAACTGAAGTGTTGAAATTTTGGGTATCCATTAAGACAGAATTATAAATAAAATATGCTCTTAAGATTTATGAATATAATAAGATCTATAAATAAAACCGGGTTTTTAACGCCAATCGGCCAAATAAGCTGGCGCCAAAAAGGCCTTGCCTAAACGAGCACGCCAAAACAGCTGCCCCAAAACGTACCCTACCCCTCTTCAATGCACAAATAAAATATAAATAAAATCCCTATTAAACTATTATATTTACACTACACTAGATCAGATTCGTAAGAATATATATATATATATATATATATATATATACGTGTGTGTGTGTATGCGTGTGTGTATCTGTGTGTGTGTGTGAAAAAAATGAGACTAAATTATGTTTTAGGTGATTTTAATGCTAAAATAAGAAAAGAAGTGAGGAAAATCAGCAGTAGGGAAATTTGGAGTAGGCACAAGAAATGAGATTATAGAGTTTGCTGAAATGTACATAGTTAAAACATAAAAAGTGAAGATAAAATAGAGTCATTACGTCGAGTACAGAGGAAATGGAATAATTACTCAGATAGGTCGAAATTGGTGTACACTGAAATTATATGACTTTCGAACTAAACTTTCAGCGAAACATCTTAATCACTGACTATTCTATCTCCAAAGCGAACTCCTTTGCAGACGTCTTAAGAGAAGCTTTGCTAATTGTTCGTCTTTACTAAAGAGCACGCGAATGTAAAACAAGACATTATTCACGGCTTCATTCATCTCTTGACATTTTTAATCTAAGATGAAAGGATTGAGCTCCTAAGGAACAAAAACCTTTATAAGGAACAGATGAGAGATTACCCTGCTCGAAAGAAATAAATATACGGTCAAAATTACAAAAGCAAACACGCACAATTTTATATATATATATATATATATATATATGTATATATATATATATATATATATACACATATTTTTATATGTATATATGTATATATATATTATATTATTATTATTATAAATATCTATGCTATAACCCAAGTTGGAAAAGCAGGATGCTACAATACCAGGAGGCCCAAGAGGGAAAATAGCCAAGTGAGGAAAGGAAACAAGGAAATATAAAAAATTTCAAGAACAGAAACAACATTAAAATTAATATTTCCTATATAAACTATAAAAAACTTTAACAAAAGAAGAGGAAGAGAAAATACACAGAATAGTGATCAACAAAGCTGTACTAGTCAAGGCCAACCATACTAAGTTGGTTTGCGGTGAGTGATCGAACGAAAATCTCCAACCGTGACCAATCCGCACAGTTTGGTGGGGTGATGAAGGCTTGCCAAGCTCCTCACATGAAGTGAAATGTCTAAGGTTTTTGTCCTCTAGTCCACTAAACATGGTTGCATTTGTTGTTGTTGTTGTTGTTGTTATTGTTGTTGTCAATATATATATATATATATATATATATATATATCTTGGGTTAATGTCCTCTTGCTTGAGGGTATACTCGGGCATACTATTCTA
>NC_090725.1:322697985-322702985 GCF_036898095.1 Palaemon carinicauda | reverse complement strand
ATATGACGTCAGACAAACTAATTCGTCATACTAGCCCTACAACCTATGAAGTGTTTTTGGGCCATATCGTCCTGATGGAAGTTCCTTAAAGTAGCTTCCTAAGGGATATATGTACTACAATGATATTCCCAGAGCATTTTATCTTCAGGTATCCAGAATTCTAACTCCTGGCACGAATATCCTTAAATTTTCTCTCAAGGATACCGCATAAATATCAGAGGACGTATTCTTGACACGCTACATTGCAATCAGCACCCCTAATAGCGTTTACGCTTCGAGCAGGTGTGGCAAAATAAAAGGGAGCTGTATCAAGGCTACCCCCGTTCTCGTACTACTATTGAGTATAACAACAGCGCCATTCCCACGATGGCCGGACATTCCTTATTTTGTAGCGATTTCGCTCGGTGGTATTCCCTGTTGATCTAACTTTTCGATCGTTTTACAGGATTATACTTATGCTTTCTCCATCTTTTTCCGCCTCTGGAAAGTTGAGTATCGGGTCTTTACTTTGAGTATGATTTAGCTCCTATTTCACAATGAAATTGGAGTATTTTATTGAGCCTAAAAGCTAGGCCAGTTATTGGAGGCGCCATGGGTGCCGTTGTTCGTTAGGCATGTGTTATTTAGATAGCAGAATAACTTCCAGTTTTAAAATAGCTTTATTTAATTATTTTTATTGTTTAGCTATTTAGGCAATTATTCTCGTAAAGATTTTGATAATGTCCATAATTTTTCCTTTTCTATGTCGATCGTATAGTTAGAGTTTCGGTGATTAGGGTAACCGAGATCTCGTCTAGCCTAGGTAACCTAACCTAGGCATTTTATTATACATTCAGACATTCCCCGGTTACCCTCGTGTATTGTTTTTTCAATTCAAGTGGAGACTGATAACTCCTAGAATTATATGAAACATTGCACGTCTCTTTGAAGATTTAAGGGTAATCTCTTTTCCCTCTGAGTGTAGCTTCAGGCTACAACCCTAATAGCCGTGCCATGAATCTTATTCAGACATGACTAACCAGGGGTTTTTTCATGCCTCTTCCCTTAAACCGCTGGTTGTGGGTATACCAGCAGGTTTTGGGATTTAGTCAGAATCTCAGAGTATTTAGTCTTATGTCGGCGACCTGTCGGCAGGGTGAATGGGTTGTAGAATACCATCATTCCCCTGCTGGCTAGGCTGCCGGCAATAGAGGTTAGCCCTCATTAGCCGCACTTGAAGTTATGGTAGGATACCATCTTCTCCTTGCGACTAGAAGACTAGTCCTGTGCCCCAGTCCCCTAGGCTGAAGAGTGATCTTCTTTTGCCTAGGATGACGCAGCACTGGGACTCTGTTTCTCCCTTGTTGAGAAGAGATGGCAATGCTGCCATCCCCTTAACTATGTCGGCAATCTCTAGGGTGGAGAACTGAGACTCTCCTGTCACCTAGGATTCTGCCGAAACTGAAACAGAGTTCTTTTAAGAGGTGGTTGGACTGACAATTTTGCCAGTTCCTTTCACACACTATACAGGACCCTGTTCCCTACCCCTCTGCCCACTTTTGATGGCCGAGCCATTGTCTTTTTTTGAGCCGGCTTCTTGCAACCTTACCATTGCCGCTAGGTTGCCAGAGCCAGCCAGACTCCCTCTCTAGCCATTACATCTGTCGGCAGCTATGTTGAATGTCAGTATCTATGGCTGACGGCAACGCATACTGCCGGCAGTCACATCATCTGTTGGCAGTTATGTTCCCTGCCGGTAGCTGATGACTGTCGGCAGCCACGGCTGCCGGCAACTGGCGGCTGCCGGCAACTGGCGGCTGCCCGGCAACTGGCGGCTGCCGGCAACTGGCGGCTGCCGGCAATCATGGTGGCTGTGAGTTAGAAGTCCTTTTCTATCCCAAGGTTCTTCAGTCCTCCCTTGGACTGCTATTCACAAGTTCTGTTGCCGGAATGCCGCCGGCCAGGCTGGTGCAGATAAGTGCTGACTTAGATGGCAGCACGCTGACTTTACTGATACTGCTGGATGCTAACCCGCCGGCAGTGTATTGGCGGCACCTTGCCGGCAATAGTACTGTAGCTGGATGGAAGCCTGAATGATACATTCTCCCCCTTCCATTAGAACCTCCTTTTCTGGGGAAAGGCAGTAAAATTAGACTTTTACATCCTTAATTACTGTATACATACAGCATACTAGATATGCTGGCAAGACCTAGTTATGCCGGGGCAACATGCCAACTGAACTACAGTATATGTTATACAGGTAGCAAGTATATCTACTGTATAGAATATACTGCAGATAGAACACTAACTATATATTTTATACTAGTAGTTATTTCAAATATATCTTGGATATCCAACAAAGGCATTTGCTGAACCCAATCCTATATTGAATGAATATAATTTCTTCAATATCCTGATTAGAAATCAGTATTTGGATTACCTTACAATATTAAATAGCTTCAAGGCAGGGGTGATATACCCCTAACCCTTAAAGGGTAGAGCCTTTTTCTTTGAGTCTCCCCTGATCAGGAAACTATAATTTAATATCATAAGGAAGGCGACGGCAAATAGGCTGAGTGGGATACACAAATATATGTCTTTATTTTCCCTAGTCCAGCTACCCAAGTTATTAATATATTTCATAAATTTTGTCTATCACAGATCCAGATAAACTATTAAAGGAATTAGATTTGCTCCAAAGAACTCTTTGAAACAAAATTCACGATGCTGATGGTATCAAAAAACGTCACATAAAAATCTGTTATGGGGAAAAATTTAATAAATAAATTGATAGACATCTCAATAAAGTTGAATGTGAGACTACATGCTTTGGGATAATGAAGTCCTACATCTCATAAACAAAGATGCCAATTGTAAATTATTGAGGCTATTAGCTAATAAAATTCTAGAATGTGTGAGTGCAAGTATTCAAAACCCTGCATTGATCAATCCTATAACTGAGTTGAGTTATACAACAAAGGTGCATTTTCATGTTCACCTATGTTTTACTTATATCAAAATTAGCTAAACAGATTAGAGAATGATTTGTTTTAAAAAATATGAAAATCCAGAAGATGCAGTAATAGGTTTTCTTCGTATCTACTGACATCAAGCTTCAACGTGTCGAAAACTAATTCAATTAATTTTGTGTATAACCAGCGAGTAATACTATGGTAAAATTAATATTTTCTCTTTTACCTGCAGTTAAAACAAAACACAAATGAAACTTGATCTTCTGGACGCAATCATTTTAATCTGAATATATCGTGAAATCTAGATCTGATGCAAAGATTTATAATGCACGAGAATGTTAATTGAAATTAAGACAAAAGTTCTTTATTCCTATGGCAGTATAACTGAAGGGGCTTCTTTTATTATATCCATTTACTTTGGAACATTTGTGAAAGCAAAGGGTCACATAAAAATAGCAATTGTAAGTGTATATTAAATGTGATTTCTCAATAAGGTAACATTGGTATAAAATACACTCTATAATGAAGTGATAAGGTAGAATATTAATATTTCAATGGCTTTTTAACATGAAATCTCATGGTTATTGCAGTGTGGAAGAAACCTTTTTGTATATGTGTCGCTTTCTGTACGTGCATTCCATGGCTCGTCTCTAAAGCAGACAGGCATGTTAAAGAGGGGGAACTGCCCTAGAGAGTCGTACTGTTGATGGGTCATCTTGCTTTAGATGATCAATGATAATCCAACCTTATTTAACACGAACGTTTAGGAGGAAGCTTCCGGTGTGTGACAGTTGTCAAGGAATGGGTACATATATGGGGCCACCAGAAATGGTTTGCAATTATCAGTGCGTATGAAGAAGTACGTTACATTTCTGTATGTCTTGCATTATATACTACTTTGCTGGGGACTTGTAAGTGTGATAGTAGGTGGTAAATTTTCCCACAACGTGATGTAAGTGCTTGAGATCATCGAAGGAGGTGAAAACAGGAATGTATTTCGCAGGGATGAGCAACGGATTGTGGTTTACCATTTCTGCTGCAGTGACATCTGTGATGTCCTTTGGGAGTGATCCTCAGTCCAAGGAGGACCCAGTGAAGATGTGAAAACTAGCTAGCATCTGTGCAAACGGACATCAAAGCTACTTTGAACTCTAAACAGAGAAATAGGATATTTAAACCAATTGCTTAAAAGTGGAGGAAATGTTCCACCATTTCGATGGCTGTAGGGTTGTAAAAGGTAGTCTTTTAGGGTCACACCGAGAAGATGCCCTAATGATGTCCATAAATGAGAGGAGAGAGTGTCACTTATGATGGATATAATGTGCTCTGGGATGCCAAATAATGCTAAACATCTGGAAAGTTAGGCGGATGTTTCATCATACATGGGAAAAGTTTCAGGCCAATGATTGGAGCAATCATTTGTGGAATCGGTTGAAATATACTATTTAGTCTGTTTTGAGCTCGGGAAATTTATTTATTTTATTTTTATTAATAATGAGGTCATTTAATCTCTATTTCTCCCATTTACTTTTTAATATGGACTGTTATGACAGAAGACAAAATAAGGTTTGTGGTGTTGTTATATCAATATCACATTTATTATTATTATTATCATTATTACTATTATTATTATTATTATTATTATTATTGAAATGGTAACAAAACTAACCACATCACTTCTACATATATATATATATATATATATATATAAAAAGATATATATATATATAAAAAGATATATATATATATATATATATAAAAAGATATATATATATATATATATATATAAAAGATATATATATATATATATATATATATATATTTATATATAAAAAGATATATATATATATATATATATATATGTATATATATATATATATATATCTTTAAAAACTTTACTACGTAATTGGAAAATTAATACAAAGCATAATTATCTTATTTAATGAAACCTTCATAAAATTATGAACTTTGAAAACTTTAATTAAACGAAGAAATTGAATATATAATAAAAATGGTTTCATGTATTGCTGCTCAAATTAAAACCAATGC
>NC_090725.1:322682488-322687488 GCF_036898095.1 Palaemon carinicauda | reverse complement strand
AATATTCCCTATTTATGGCTTTTCAAAAACAAAAATGTTTGTGAACCCACAATGGCAGACATCTCATCTCTGTCAAGATTTGTCCTTTAAGGAATTCGGGTCCAAATATTTACGACAGGGGAAAGGCAGCGGTTAAGAAACACTGGACGAATCTGAAACGTCGCTGTATCTTTGGAAATTACCATTTTCGCCATGAGAGAGAAAGACAGATAGAACTCTTTTATTTCTTCTTCTTTAGATTCCTCCTGTCACGTATCTCATGTTTTGTGTGGTGGCACTAGCCTTATTTTATTGGGATTTTCATTGAAAATTGTAATCATGAAAATTTTTTTTGTTATTTATGTTGATATCTTAATTTTTTTTTCTAGTAGTAGTAGTATAACTTTTACTAGAAGTGATGTGGTTAGTTTTTTCATCATTTCAACAATAATAATAATAATAATAATAATAATAATAATAATAATAATAATAATAATAATAATAATAAATGTGATATTGATATAACAACACCACATACCCTATTTAGTCTTATGTCATAACAGTCCACATTAAAAAGTAAATGGGAGAAATAGAGATTAAATGACCTCATTATTAATAAAAATAAAATAAGTAAATTTCTTAAGCTCAAAACTGAAAAAGTAGGATATTTCAACTGATTCCACAAAAGATTGCTCCAATCATTGGCCTGAAGCCCTTCCCATGTATGATGAAACATCCGCCTAACTTTCCAGATGTTTAGCACTATTTGGCATCCCTGAGCACATTATATCCATCATAAGTGACACTCTCTACTCTCAATTATGGACATCATTAGGGCATCTTCTCGGTGTGACCCTAAAAGACTACCTTTTACAACCCTACAGCCATCGAAATGGTGGAACTTTCCTCCACTTTTAAGCAATCGGTTGAAATATTCTATTTTTCTGTTTAGAGTTCAAAGTAACTTTGATGTTCAAAGTAACTTTGATGTTCAAAGTAGCTTTGATGTCAGTTTGCACAGATGTTAGCTAGTTTTCACACCTTCACTGGGTCCTCCTTGGACTGAGGATCACTCCTAAAGGACATCACAGATCTCTCAGCAGCAGAAATGGTATACCACAATTCATTGGTCATCCCTGCGAAATACATTCTTGTTTCCACCTCCTTCGATGATCTCAAGCACTTACATCACGTTGTGGGAAAATTTACCACCTACTATCACATAAGTTCCCAGCAAAATAGTATATAATGCAAGACATACACAGTGTAACATACTTCTTCATACGCACTGATAATTGCAAGCCACTTCTGGTGCCCCCATATATTTATCCATTCCTTGACACCTGTCACACACCGGAAGCTTCCTCCTAAACGTTCGTGTTAAATAAGATTGGACCGTCATTGATCATCTGAAGCAAGATGACCCATCAACAGTACAACTCTCTAGGGCAGTTCCCCCTCTTTCACATGCTTGTCTGCTTTAGAGACGAACCATGGAATGCACGTACAGAAAGCGACACATCTACAAAAATGTTTCTTCCACACTGCAATAACCATCAGATTGCATGTCAAAAAGCCATTGAAAAATTGAAATTCTATCTTATCACTTCATTATAGAGTGTATTTTATACCAATGTTAACCTTATTGAGAAATCACATTCAATATACACTTACATTTGCTACTCTTATGTGACCCTTTGCTTTCAAAAATGTTCCAGAGTAAATGGATATAATAAAGATGCCCCTCCAGTTATACTGCCATAGGAATAAAAAACTTTTGTATTGATTTCAATTAACATTCTCGTGAATTATAAATCTTTGAATCAGATCTAGATTTCACGATGTACTCATTAAAAGGATTGCGTCTAGAACAGTGGTTCTTAACCTTTTCCAGTGTTCGCACCCTTTTCAAATCAGCAGTCAGTTCTCGCACCCCCCCCCCCCCTCCCCCGAATCTGAATATATGAAAAAGCTAAATATACAAATTTGATGTAAGTATAAAACCCTTTTTTTTATTCAATATTCATTCATAGAGCTTAAAGTTCTTTCAAGAGAAAAAAATTATGAGTATGTATCAACAAGAAAATTTATTTCAATTGGTTCAAAATTGCATTATATTTCGCCTGTACAGCACTGTAAACCTAGTGACTTCATTATTGCTGTTTTTTCTCCATAATGGCATCAAATCTTGGTGTCTTAGTACCGAGTGCTACTCGCATGTCATGTTCAGAATTCATCCGATTTCTACTTTTCGTTTTGATGTGAAGTAGATAAGAAAATCCTTGCTCACATAAGTAAGTAGTTGCAAAAGGTACTAGCACTTCGAGTGTTTTCGTTGCTAGTGCAGGATATGCTTCCAGCTGAGAAGCCAAGAAGTGGTCCAGCTGACTATTGGTGAACTCCATTTGGATTCCACGATTGTGTCTCATGTCGATGAGATCTTCCTTGATGCTGCCATAATCATCAACATCTTCCAAATTCTGCATGAAAGGGTTCAAGATCCAGTTATTACAGGTTTGTAACTCTCCACATGAGAAGTAACCATCAAAGGAAGTACACAGCATCTGCATATGTTCAACAATTTTTGCAACAAAGTTTGGAGGCAGGGTAGAATTTTCTATGACTGTCTCTTCCAGGCAGGGGAAATTTACCAAATTCCCCATCTTCACACACTTTATCCACAAGACTAGTTTTTCCTTGAATGCAGCCAATTTCTCGCTTGCAGTCACAATGTTAAGTCCCCTTCCCTGAAGAGAGAGATTGAGTTCACTGAGTGCTAAAAACAAAACAGCCAAGTAGGCAAGCATCTGAACAAAACAGGGGTCATTAAAATGTAGTTTTTGTACCCATTCATTGAGAAAATGGTGAATTTCTCCTCGTTCATCCAAATCATATACGTGTACCCCGGACTCGAGTTTGTTGCAACTTTATCCATTCATTAGGAAAATAGATTCAGGTATATGTCTTCGAACACTGTTTAAGACTAAGCAACAAGTTTTTTTCTTTTCTTTTTTTCAGGGAAAAATATAAAGCGTAGGTAAAAACATATATTTTCTTCAATATTTCACAGGCATCCTCGCACCCCTTAGGAACCAGTTTCGCACCCCAAGGGGTGCAAGCACCCCCGGTTAAGAACCCCTGGTCTAGAAGATCAAGTTGCATTTGTGTTTTGTTTTAACTGCAGGTAAAAGAGAAAATATTAATTTTACCATAGTATTACTCACTAGTTTGATACACAATTAATTGAATTGATTTTCGACTCGTTGAAGTTCGATGTAAGTACTATTATTATTATTATTATTATTATTATTATTATTATTATTATTACTTGCTAAGCTACAGCCCTAGTTGGAAAAGCAGAATGCTATAAGCCCAGGGGCCCCAACAGGGAAAATAGCCCAGTAAGGAAATGAAACAATGAAAAATAAAATATTTTAAGAAGAGTAATAGCATTAAAATAGATATTTCCCATATAAACTATAAAAACTTTAACAAAACAAGAAGAGAAATCAGATAGAATAGTGTGTCTGAGTGTACCCTCAAGAAAGAGAACTCTAACCCAAGACAGTGGAAGACCATGGTACAGAGGCTATGGCACTAGCCAAGACTAGAGAACAGTGGTTTGATTTTGGAGTGTCCTCTTGGAAGAGCCGCTTACCATAGCTAAAGAGTCTCTTCTACTCTTACCAAGAGGAAAGTAGCTGCTGAACAAATACAGCGCACTAGTTAACCCCTTGAGCGAAGAATTGTTTAATAATCTCTGTGTTGTCAGGTGTATGAGGACAGAGGAGAATCTGTAAAGAATAGGCAGACTATTCGGCGTAACCAGAGAGAGGGATCCAATGTAGTACTGACTAGCCAGTCAAAGGACCCCATAACACTCTTGCGGTAGTATTTCAACGGGTGGCTGGTGCCCTTGCCAACTACTACCTAGTAGATACGAAGAAAACCTGTTATTGCACCTTCTTGATTTTCATATTTTTGAAAACAAATCATTCTCTAATCTGTTTAGCTAATTTTGATATAAATAAAACATAGGTGAATATGAAAATGCACCTTTGTTGTATAACTTAATTCAGTTATAGGATTGATTAATGTAGGGTTCTTAATACTTGCACTCCCACAATCTAGAATTTTATTAGCTAATAGCCTCAATAATTTACAATAGGCATCTTTGTTTATGACGTGTAGGACTTCATCATCCTAAAGCATGTAGTCTCACATTCAACTTATTGAGATGTGTATCAATTTCTTTATTAAATTTTTCCCCATAACAGATTTCTTATATGACGTTTTTGATACCATCAGCATCGTGAATTTTGTTGCAAAGAGTTCCTCGGAGTAAATCTAATTCATTTAATAGTTTATCTGGATCTGTGATAGACAAAATTTATGAAATATATTAATAACTTCAAAATCTCTCTTTATGGGTGTAGCCAGTGTAAAATACAGGTTAATGATTTTATCATAAAATGCATATCTTTACTAATTTGGCTTTGAATTTTGCATTGGCTGGGACAGTGCTTTCTCATGATGTGAAATATTCGACATCAATTTAACATTATAGGGCCATTTAATTTTAGATGCCTTCTGAAAAGGCAAGGGATATGTTACCTACATTCACTCTGAATGTCGATATAATGTCTCAGATATTAATTTACGGTCTTCTTTACATAAGCAAGTTACTCTTCGAGATATAAAGTGGTGTCTCATTTAAAGGGAATCCCTGGCTAGACGAGAATTTTTCAAACGTATGCTGAATGCATCAAGCTAATAAATGAATAAAACACTATTTATTTAGTTTGAATCCAAACAGAATTTTTAGATTTAACTCCAAAAGTAGCTTCATCACTTGCAAATTCAATACATTCTTCAAAGATCATATCCTTTTGCACACAACTTGATCTGCAGTAGCTCAAAAAAAATTTTTGCTGATCGTTGAGGGAGTTAAAAGTAATTTCGAAACCTATATCTTCAATGAAGTACATCAGCAGTATACATTGTTGCCTTTTTACTGCAAC
>NC_090725.1:322674988-322677488 GCF_036898095.1 Palaemon carinicauda | reverse complement strand
AGTGTGGGACATCAATTTAATACCCCTGTAATTCCCACACTCTTGGACATCCCCTTTCCCTTTGAAGATTGGGATCATTATACTCCCACGTCACTCATTTGGTATCTTTTCCTGCTCAAAAATCTTTATCATGAGATCGTACAGTATATCCACTCCTTCATCTCCTAAGGCTTTCCATGCCTCCACAGGAATCATGTCTGGTCCAGTTGCCTTCCCATTCTTCATCTTCCTCAGTGCATGTATTACCTCTTGCCTAGAGAAACTTATTACCATGCCAAAATTCACCAGTCCATCCTCTCTTAATAATCTATTATTTTCTTCATTCAACAGCTGTTCAAAATATTCTTTCCATCTCTTTACAATGTCTTCCTCCTTTCTAAGTACTACACCATCTTGATCTTTTATTTGTTTGATGTGTGTAATATCTCTGTTGCTCTTATTTCTAGTACTCGATAGCTTGATCATCTTGTTTAATCCTTCCTTTGTCCCCAGTTCATTATACACATCATCATATGCCTTAGCTTTAGCTTGGGCTACTACCTTCTTCACCACCTTGTTTTTCTCTTTGAACCTCTCTCTGTCTTCCCCTGACTGTGACTCTTCCTATATCTTCTTTGCCTCCTTCTTATCTTTTACAACTTTCTCAATTTCTTCACTCCACCACCAACTCTCCTTTTCTTCCCATATGATACCAGATATCTCTCCTAGCAGCTCCTTCCCATGCCTTCTCATTACTGCTGCATTTCGTGTCCACCATTCTTGAACATCTTCAATTCCTCTATCAATATCCTCCAAAACCCTTCTCTTAAACTCTCTCATCTTATCTCCTTCTACCACTAGTTTGCACCATTTAATTTTCCGTATCCCTTTAGCTTTAGCTTTTCTTTCCCTTTTTAGGCCTAAGTTCATACATAGCAGTCTGTGTTGGGGGGCTACATGGTCACCTGGGATAACCTTGCAGTTCTTGACCTCCACCAGCTTTATCCTTTTATACAGGAAGTAGTCTATCTGGGAGCATCTTCCCCCACTCCTATAAGTTATTAGGTGTTCCCTTTTCTTCTTAAAAAAATGTGTTTACTATTGCCATGTCAAATGACACAGCAAAGTCCACAACACTCTCTCCTTCTGGGTTTCTCTCCCCAATTCCATGGACCCCATGCACCCGGCCAATTGCCTCATTCTCACTTCCAACATGGCCATTCAAATCTGCCCCCACTATGACCCTCTCCCGTTCTTCCAGTTCTTGCATTACTCCATCCATGTCTCTCCAGAAATTTCCCTTCTCCTCTTCTGTGCAACCAACTTGAGGTGCATATGCACTTATAATATTCAGAATCTCTCCTCCACAACACATCTTCAATCTGATGATACGGTCATTCTTTCTATGCACCTCTATCTCTGCATTTTTCAGCTCACCAGACAGTACTATGCCAACTCTAATCCTACCATGTTTATTTGCTCCGCTATAATATAGCTTATATCCATCTCCCAACTCTTTAGCTTTATTTCCCTTCCATCGCGTTTCCTGCACACACATAGCATCTACTCTCTTTTCCCTCATCAAGTCTGCCACTTCTCTACCTCTCCCAGTCATGGACCTAACATTAAGCTGACATATTCTGAGTCCAAAGCGAGCTCGCTTCTTTAGCTGCACCCGCTCCTGATGCAGTAGCCCTCGCCTTATCACAGAGTTAGGGCGATGTCTCTGTGCGTCGTTTACGGAGTACGCCCTAGCATTACCTCTTTCCCTATTTCGGCTCATTCCATTTAAGGTTTTGGCACAGGTTTTTACGGCCGGATGCCCTTCCTGACACCAACCCTCCCTATTTATCCGGGCTTGGGACCGGCACCCATTTGTGGCTAAGTTTATATATGTATATATATATATATATATATATATATATATATATATATTTATATATATATATATATATATATATCATATATATATATTTATATATATATATATATATCATATATATATGTATATATATATATATATATGTACATAAATATATATATATATATATATATATATATATATATATATGTATATATATATGTATATATATATATATATATATACATAATATACATACACACCAATATGTGTGTATATATATATATATATATATATATATATATATATATATATATATATATATATGTATATATATATATATATATACGTATATATATATATATGTATGTATATATATATGTGTGTATAGATAGATATATATCAATATATATATATATATATATATATATATATATATATATATATATATATATATATATATATATCAATATCAATATATATATATATATATATATATATATATATATATATATATTCATATATATATATATGTATATGTAGATAGATAGATAAATCGATAGATATATAGATAAATATATGTACTGTATATAAACAGCAAGATCCCTATAGATTTTTGTGAATGATAATCTATAGTTAAATATGTACCCAAATACTCTA
>NC_090725.1:322652374-322657374 GCF_036898095.1 Palaemon carinicauda | reverse complement strand
GGTTTCTATATCCTCGATACCATTTCCAACCGTAGACTCATGGTAGACACCGGCGCAATACAGTCAACGTTCCCACCTTTCAAGTCCGACCTAGACAGTGATCCAAACAAAAACGCTCCCTCTCTCATCGCCGCCAACGGATCTCCCATACGGTGCTATGGGATTAGGACCCTCAAGATATCTATCATGGGCCGTTCGTGTTCTTGGCCCTTCGCCATCGCTGACGTCAATCGCCCCTTCCTCAGTGCGGATTTCCTCGCCCACCACAGACTCCTCGTCGATGTCGCTAACAAACGTCTCATCGACACGGGAACATGCCAGTCCCGCGCCCTAGAACACGGCCCTGCAACAATGTCTGTATCCGCCAAAACGACGCACCCCTACTCCGACCTCCTACAAGAATTTCCCAAGGTTTTCAAGCCCGAGCTCCGACACTCGCCAGGTTCCCCGTCCAAGCACGGGATCTACCACCACATCACAATGACAGGACCTCCTACTCACGCCAAATTCCGCCGCCTACCGCTCCAGAAACTGAAGGATGCCAAACGTGCCTTTGAGGACATGGAACGCATGGGTATCTGTAAGAAAGCATCGAGCCCCTGGGCATCGCCCCTACACATGGTAAAAAAGCCGTACGGGTCCTGGAGACCTTGCTGCGACTACAGGCACCTCAACCTCATCACAACGCCCGATCACTACCTGCTGCCCAACATGCAGGACCTAACGAATGCGTTGCACGGCGCGAAGTATTTTACCAAGATGGACCTCCTCAAGTCTTACTTCCAGGTCCCCGTATTTCTGGAAGACAACCCGAAAACTGCCACTGTAACGCCGTTTGGATCCTACACCTTCGCATACTCAACCTTCGGTCTACGCAACGCCGGAGCGACCTTCCAACAACTAATGGATAGCATTCTGGGTGACCTACCTTTCTGTGTCTGCTACGTCGACGACATCCTGATATTCTCGAAAACCGAGGAGGAACACCGGAGGCACATCCGCACCGTCCTCAAACACCTACAGGAGAACGGCCTGGTCGTACGTTTCGACAAATGCACGTTCGGTGCGGAAGGAGTGGATTTCTTTGGTCACCGCGTATCCTCGTGCGGGGTAAAACCCATGACAACGAAGGTCGACGCCATCAGAAAGTTCCCGATACCTACAACCATCCACCAACTTCAAGAGTTCCTGGGGATGGTCAATTACTATAGGCGCTTCATCCCCAACATCGCACAAACCCTGTCACCCCTCGACAACATCCTGAAAGGAAAAGCGAAAAAACTTGAGTGGGGTTTGCCCCAGCAACAGGCATTCGCCCGGACGAAGGATGTCCTCGAGAATGCCACCACCCTGGCTCATTTCGACGACAACGCGCCCCTGCGACTAACGACCAACGCCAGCAACGTCGCCTGTGGGGCTGTGCTGGAGCAACTCGTCGATGGTTCTCCTCGACTGCTGGCATTCTTCAGCAAGAAATTGAAACCCGCCGAAACAAAATACAGCACCTTCGATAGGGAACTCCTCGCCGTCTACCTCGCCGTCCGCCACTTCAAGCACATCTTGGAGGGCACTCCCTTCACAATCGCGACGGACCATCAACCCTTCATACACGCTTTTACGAAATCGACTGACGCAGGGTCCTCCCGACAACAACGTCATCTCGCAACAATCACCGAATTCGGGTGCACCATACGTTACGTCACAGGAAAGAAAAATCCAGTCGCGGACGTCCTTTCAAGGATTGAAATTGACGCAATCCACCTGGGAATCGACTACGCCAATCTCGCAACCGAACAACGCACCGACCGAGAAGCACAGGATCACCTGACGGGGCCATCCGCGCTCAAGATAAGTGCGATTTCCCTCAGACCAGCAGGAGTAACTATTCTTTGCGACACCAGCACCGGCCGCCCACGTCCCTGGATACCAGCCTCCTGCAGAAGGAAAATATTCGATATCATCCATGGACTTTCACACCCCTCAGGACGCACCACAGCTCGCCTTCTGTCTGAGAAGTTCGTCTGGCCAGGGATAAAAAAGGACGCCCGGGAATGGGCGAAGTCATGCATCAACTGCCAGTCAAGCAAAGTCAGCCATCACACCAAATCAGGGGTAGGCGATTTCCCCCAGCCAAAAAGACGTTTCGGTCACATACACATCGACGTCGTGGGACCATTGCCCCCTTCTGGATCTGCTCGCTATCTACTTACGATCATCGATTGCTCCACAAGGTGGTTGGAGGCATCGCCGATGACCGAAGCTACGACTCAAGCATGCGCCGAAGCCCTCCTGTCAAGCTGGGTGAGCAGGTTTGGCATTCCTGACGACATCACGACAGACAGAGGCTGCTTTCCTCTCAGAAATATGGCTCACTTTGGCGAACCTGATGGGGACGACGCTCCACAGCACCACGGCATACAACCCCGCGGCAAACGGCATGGTCGAAAGAACTCACCTCGCCCTCAAGGCGTCCCTGATGGTGAGCTGCACCGACGGGGACTGGAAATCACGACTTCCTTGGGTACTCCTCGGCCTTCGCACAGCCCCTCACGCAGACGGCGAACCTTCGCCCGCCGAAAAGGTTTACGGGGAGGGGCTCGCAGTTCCTGGCGAATTCTTTCCCTCATGAACCGACGACACGCAGCTGGATCACCTAAGGGACATCGCCAGGAAGTTCAGGCCATGTCTCAAAACTTACCAGGACAGAACCAAGCACTTCAAGCCAAAAAAAAACTTGGTTGACTGCAGGTACGTTTTCGGCCGTGTCGACGCTCATCGACAACCACTAACTAGACCTTATCGAGGCCCCTACCGCGTAATTAAGAGGACAACGAAAGCCTTCCTTCTCGACGTCCATGGCCAAGAGGACTGGGTCTCAATAGACCGCGTGAAACCAGCATTTCTCGAAGGAAGCGACACCGCTTCCGCCGGACCTGGCAGATCCAGAGTTCCAACTCAAAACAAGGCGCCCAACGAAAGGAAAATTATCAAACGACGACAAGAGGAAGAGATCCTTACGCCGACCGCCGGCGCGCCCCTCCGTTCAAAAACAAGAGGAACCCTCCGACGCCCGAAAAGATACGAAGATTGATCACCAGCCCTCTACGCTGCCCGATGTCTTGGGGGGTGGGAGTACTTGTAAGGACACCGCTCCCTTCGTCGTCCAGAAAATCAACAAACTGCTCATTTATTTGAATTCTCCTCTCGCCACACCGTGGTTTCCCATGTATATGTATTCCGCTCTATCAGAGCTACATTTTGACATATGTATCATTTCATTACATGTTTCTGTTAACTCATAATTCGTATATTTGTAAGTGTAAGAAAACACATATATTTTGGCAGGCAATTCATTCTGATTTGGCGCCAGCGCCATCCTACCTTTCCGTCCGCACCTTGTAATATACTCCCATGCACATTTGAATAAAGCATCAGTTGATCTTGGTGACGCTTGTCTCACTGTCCTTACAATATATATATATATATATATATATATATATATATATATATATATATATATATATATATATATATATATATATATATATATATATATATAATATATATATATATATATATATATATATATATATATTATATATATATATATATATATATATAATTAATGGCATTTTCGCTTCTAGAAAGCTTGAGGTTTAGCAGAAAGGCGAAAGAAAGCAGATACTTCAGCATTTGGACAGTTTATTGGCTAAGCTTTCGGGAACAACATTTCCCATCATCGGAGCTAAAAAAGGAATGTAAAACACATATCAATAGACATTACGTTAGTCAATGAAATTCTGTTAAAAAGGCAAGAATTATAACAAATAAATCGAAATACTTAAAAAATGAAGTTGAGGAAATATACTAAAAAATAATAAATTAAACCATATAAATCAAATTAAAAATTAAAACATTAAATGAATGCTATAGGAAAAGAGCAATATCCAAATCAGAACAAATACACAGAAAACTTTAAAGAAGAATTCACAAAACATCATAAATATGGAAATCAAAACAATAATACACAGAAATAACCTGGAATAAAAGAAAAAGAAAAAAAAACAGACAAAATAAAATAAACTCTGGATAAGAAAGAAACACACCTAGTATGGAAAAATATCCAAGACTGAGACATGGAAGGACGGGGAGGTTTAGACGTTAGAGCGAGTAAGTGATGGTTTGAAGATTAAGTGGTTAAGTTGTTAGGCAATATGTAAAGGAACAGAGGTTGTTGAGTGATTGAGAGTAGGGGATAGCTGTTTAATGAAAAGTGATTCTAGGGTAGGTAGAGAATAGCTATTGGGTGATTGGGCTAGTATTTTGAAATTAGAATAGTTAATTAATTGCTTGCATTGTTGAGCGTGATTACGTATGGAAGAAAATTCTTTTTTATTTAAAATACAACCTGTACGGTGACTGACTCCTCTATGAGAGTCAATGCGGATCCTCAAGAGACGGTTGGAACAACCAACATGGTTCCTAAATTACATTTAGGACAATTGTATAAGTAAACAATTGAGGACCGCATCAGATCTGGTAGAGTGTCTTTGAATGTGAACATGCTGCCTATGGATAGTGGATTTTTTAATACAAACTTAAAATCAACATAAGGATACAAATTAGAAAGAGCTTTATCAAGTTTACATTTAACATTTTTATATTTTTATTTAAATTCTAAGTACAAAAAACCTAAATTCGGCCGGTATAATTACAGAAGAATTGTCATTGACTTTTATCTTTCTTATGGCCAAGTGATATGTCACTGTACATACAAATTTCGTGGACCAGGGTTCGACACCCAGCCTGTCAGAAGCTATTGCCTTTGTCTGATTTCGCCTTGGGCTCTGATCCCGTGGTCGTTAAAGAATCCAGACATTACTGTATCAACAATATATGACTTATTTGAATATGAAAAACACACCTATATATATATATATATATATATATATATATATATATATATATATATATATATATAGAGAGAGAGAGAGAGAGAG
>NC_090725.1:322637107-322649374 GCF_036898095.1 Palaemon carinicauda | reverse complement strand
CCTGGACACCAACCGCCCCTTGAGACCGCTCGAGAGTTATGGGGCCCTTCGACTAGCCAGACAGTACTACATAGGACCCTTCTCTCTGGTTACAGTTGTACCAACCGTGTTTCACACAATTGTACATAATTCCTTTTGTATATATTATGCTTGTATCTGCGCTCTTCCCTCGCACTAAAAGGAACCTGAATGATCATGTCTCCGTTTTGCCCTGTAACATTTGTCTGTCTCTCGAACAGGTCATGTCCTGTTGCCTTGAGGTTTTCTATATAAAGAAGAGTGTTCCTTAATAAATAACTCAGTCGTTTCCAATCTGCCATTGAGTTCACATCCTCTCTCGGCCCGTCACATTGGTGACCCCGGAAGTCGACTCGCTCCCACCGCCTTCCACCCCCACCCCCTTGCCCCTTCATCGTTGGTACTATGGCGGACTTTACGGCAGTTGGTGCTGCGGCCGCGCCATTCAAACTTTCATCGTTTGCCAGCGGAGAGGCGTTTGCTTGGTTTCAGCGCGCAGAAGTCCAGTTTCGTATCAGGGGCGCGACTCGCTCAACCACCAAAGCGGATTATGTTCTCGCGGCGATACCCGAGGACACCTTCCCAGAAATATCCGACTGGCTTTGTGAACAAAGAGACACACCAATAGCATATGACGACCTCAAATAATACCTTCTGCAGCAGTACTCGCCGTCGCCAGCCGCCCGTATAGCAAAGCTTTTTCAGCTCTCGCAACAACCGTTGGGGGACCAAAGGGCTTCGCTTGCCCTCAGGGAAATGACCAGTATCGCTCGCCTTCAACCTGCCGCAGACGGCTCTCCTCGTGAGGTGAACCTACTCCGTGCCCTTTGGATACGCCGTTTACCTGAACCTGTGCGCGCTGCCATACCCGATGTCGATAGTTTACCTATAAAGGACTTGATGACCAAAGCCGACGCCCTTATGGACAGCCACTTCAAGACCTCCATCAACGCCTCCACCCCTGACGAAGAGGATGCCTATTCAACGTCAACCGAAGCTGACATGAATGCCGTAGGATATACACGCCTACCCCGTGACGTGCCGAAGCGGCGACAAAGCCGCCCACCACCCACCAATTGCTCGCGCCCCAACGAACGACTTCTACAGCCACTTACTACCTCCCATCCACCGCAGTTTTGCTACTACCACTTCAGATTCGGGGCAACCGCGAAGAAATGTGCCAAAGATTGTCAGTGGCCAAAAAACGTGAAAGTAGGCCATCGCTTGTGGCGGTGGCCTCCCATGTTTCTAATCTTTTCTTTTTACAGGATGCAGGAACGGGCGTGCGATTTTTGGTAGACACCGGTGCTTGTCGTTCTCTTTTGCCAAGGAAACTCTTCAAGGCACAACGTAGTCTGTCTACATCTGCCGACGTCCGCTTGGTAGCTGCCAACGGATCTGCGATACCCACCTACGGTTACGAGAACCTCACATTATCGTTCGGAAACGGTAAATTCAATTGGAAGTTTCTCGTTGCTGACATCACAATGACAATCCTCGGTGCGGATTTCCTCTCTCATTTCCACCTTCTGGTCGATGTCGCCCACCGACGATTGGTCAACGCAGACTCTTGCTTGTCGACACCTCTTCAACACGCCCCCTCTAACCTCGCTCTCCACATTAGCGCACCCACGGATGCCTACGCCCACCTCCTCACGTCGTACCCGGAAGTTTTCCGTCCAGAACTTCGCCAAACGCCCACGGTTCCTGCCAAGCACTGTATTTATCACCATATCAAGACGACGGGACCCCCAGTCTTCGCAAAATTCAGACGTCTGGCACCGGAACAATTGGCAGCCGCCAAACAGACGTTCGCCGAAATGGAGAAAATGGGCCTTTGCCAAAAGGCCTCCAGCCCATGGTCGTCACCCTTACACATCGTTCTGAAGAAAGACGGCTCCCTCCGTCCGTGCGGGGATTACAGGCGCCTGAACATGCAAACAGAAACGGATCACTACCCCCTCCCAAACATTGCCGACGTGACCTCCTACCTGCAAAAAGTGAAGGTTTTCTCTACGCTCGACCTCCTGAAGGGGTATTATTAGGTGCCTATGAACCCAGAAGACATCCCCAAGACCGCCATCACCACTCCGTTTGGCACATACACCTTCAATTACTCCTGTTTTGGCCTTCGTAATGCTGGGGCAACGTTTCAACGTCTCATGGATGGCATCTTAGGGGACCTCCCTTTCTGTGTATGTTATGTGGACGACATACTTGTGTTCTCCTCCTCAAAAGAGGAACACCTCCGTCACCTGCGCCTCGTGCTCGACCGCCTGCAACAAAACGGCCTTGTAGTCCGGTACGACAAGTGTACCTTTGGCGCCAACGAAGTGTCGTTCTTAGGGCACCGTATCACTCCTGAAGGAGTCCATCCCCTCCCTGAGAAGGTAGCAGCCGTTCAGAATTTCCCCACGCCCTCGACCGTCAAAGCTCTGCAGGAATTCTTGGGCATGATCAACTATTATCACCGTTTTCTGCCAGCCATTGCCGCCACTCTTGCTCCCCTCTACACCTCCCTCAAGGGCAAGCCAAAGGACCTGAAGTGGGGTCCCCTTCAAGAAGCAGCCTTCTGCAATGCAAAGAAGGCCCTATCAACTGCTGCGGCTCTCACTTTTCCTATCCCACACGCCCCTCTCCTTCTCTCCACCGATGCCAGCGACGTCGCTATTGGTGCAGTACTCGAGCAGGTGGTCAAAGGCTCGCCCCGCCCATTGGCCTTCTTCAGCAGAAAACTGTCCAAGGCAGAATCGGGTTATTCTACCTTCGATCGAGAATTGCTGGCGGTGCACTTGGCTGTCCATCACTTTCGCCATTTCTTAGAAGGTACGCCCTTCGTCATTCGTACAGACCACATGCCTCTGGTGCACGCCTTCACTCGACAGTCTGAGGCCTGGTCCGTCCGTCAACGCCGACATCTCTCCGCCTTGGCTGAATACAATTGCACCCTCCAATACGTCCCTGGGAAAATGAATCCCGTTGCCGATGCCCTGTCAAGAAACACGTTGGCTGCCGTTCAACTGGGATTGGATTACAACGCCCTGGCTGAAGCCCAACGACAGGATCCAGAGTATCAAGCTTGTAGGACATCCTGCACGTCCCTCCGTTGGGAGGATTTTCCCCTCGAAGACTCCAACACCACCCTCCTCTGTGACGTCAGTACTGGTAGACCGCGACCTTGGATTCCTGCTCCCATGCGCCGACAGGTGTTTGATTTCATCCACGGCCTTTCACATCCCTCGTGCCGTTCTACTGCACAGCTGCTGAAGGCAAAGTTCATTTGGCACGGCATTTCTAAGGATGCTAAGGATTGGGTCCGCCCCTGTACTTCTTGCCAAACTTCCAAAGTACATCGACACACGGATTCAGGAGTGGGCACCTTTCCTCAACCACAGCGTCGTTTCGCACACATTCACGTCGACGTTGTAGGCCCCCTACCCACATCACAAGGACATCGTTACCTGTTTACCGTCATCGACCGCTCCTCTCGTTGGCCTGAAGCCATTCCCATGGAAACTGCAACGTCCGCCTCATGTACATCTGCCTTACTCTCTGGATGGATTTCAAGATTCGGTATCCCTGAGCATATTACTTCTGACAGGGGAACCACTTTCACCTCTCAATTATGGACGTCATTAGCGAATCTCCTGGGCATCACCCTACATCAGACAACGGCCTACAACCCCGCTGCCAATTGAATGGTTGAACGTTTTCATCGCACCCTCAAAGCAGCTTTGATGTCCCGCTGCAAGGATTGCAACTGGTTTACTCAGCTTCCCTGGGTCCTCCTTGGACTAAGGACCACTCCTAAAGACGCCCTCGACGTCTCGGCAGCCGAAATGGTGTATGGCGACCCGTTGGTCGTCCCTGCCGAATTTTTTCCTTCTGCAACCTCCTCCGACGATCTCCAGCGCATACGTCACGTCGTGGGAAAATTTACTCCGTGCCGCCAGACTTACAAGCCCCCAGCGAAGCATCACATACCAACGGACTTGCACCCTGCAACGCACGTCTTCCTGCGCAATGACACCAGCAAGCCACCACTAACGCCCCCTTACACGGGCCCTTTCCTTGTGATTCGACGCAGTCCAAAAGCATTCCTCCTAAACATTCGGGGCAAAGAAGACTGGGTCTCCATTGATCGTCTAAAACCTGCTTATCTCCTGCCAGATGACCCGCCTACAGTTCGCCTCTCTGGATCAGGGCGCCCTATTTAACATGTACAGTATGTCATTTTTAGGGGGGGAGCCATGTACCAACCGTGTTTCACACAATTGTACATAATTCCTTTTGTATATATTATGCTTGTATCTGCGCTCTTCCCTCGCACTAAAAAGAACCTGAATGATCATGTCTCCGTTTTGCCCTGTAACATTTGTCTGTCTCTCGAACAGGTCATGTCCTGTTGCCTTGAGGTTTTTTATATAAAGAAGAGTGTTCCTTAATAAATAACTCAGTCGTTTCCAATCTGCCATTGAGTTCACATCCTCTCTCGGCCCGTCACACAGTTTTTTCCCTTTGCCTACACAGACACCGAATAGTCTGGCCTATTCTTTACAGATTTTCCTCTGTCTTCATACACCTGACAACATTGAGATTGCCAAAAAATTCTTCTTCACCCAAGGGGTTAACTACTATACTGTATTTGTTCAGTGGCTACTTTCCTCTTGGTAAGGGTAGAAGAGACTCTTCAGCTATAGTAAGCAGCTCTTCTAGGAGAAGGACACTCCAAAATCAAACCATTGTTCTCTAATCTTGGATAGTGCCATAGCCTCTGTATCATGGTCTTCCACTGTCTTGGGTTAGAGTTCTCTTGCTTGAGGGTACACTCGGGCACACTTCTATCTAGTTTCTCTTCCTCTTGTTTTGTTAAAGTTTTTATAGTTTTTATAGGAAATATTTATTTCAATGTTGTTACTATATTCAAAATATTTCATTTTCCTTTATTTCCTTTCCTCACTGGGCTATTTTCCCTGTTGGGGCCCCTGGGCTTATAGCATCCTGCTTTTCCAACTAGGGTTGTAGCTTAGCATTTAATAATAATAATAATAATAATAATAATAATAATAATAATAATAATAATATTATTATTATTATTATTATTATTATTATTATTATTATTATTATTATTATTATTATTATTCTGCTCAACTCTCCTACATTAACATTTGCCGAAAATAGTTCAGGATCTCTTCTCGCCTACGATGCTATTAATATATCAAAAGCAGAATGATAAATACTTTCAATGCAAATGGAATAGGATTTAAAACTTCCATTAAAAAGGTATTTACGAATAGATATATATTTTATTTAGAAGCATATTTAGATAAATAGTAAAAATCTCAATTAGTTCATGGTCTCTGCTAGCCTACGATGCTATTAATACATTAAAAGCAGAATGTTAAATATGTTTAATGCAAATAGAATAGGATCTAAAACTTCTATTAACAAAGCATTCACGACTAGATATATTTCTGATTTAAAAACATATTTAGATATACAGTACAAATTTTAATTGTGAATATACTATAAGTAAAAATATACTATGATGTATATTTGTTATAAATTGTATGATTGTTAATGTGTATTTCATAATAAAAGATAAAAAAAAGAAACGGCAAGTGTCTAAAAACAAAATAATAGAACTAAATGGTTATGTTTCACAACATGATCAAAATTTGTTTATTATTAAAGGAAATAGGTTAAATTGATAATTGCATATGGTTTCTGTTGCCTGATTGGTAGCGTCTCTGCCTGGTGTTTGCCAGACTGGGGTTCGAGTCCCGCTTAGACTCGTTAGTGCCTTTAGTGTCTACAACCTTACCATCCTTGTGAGTTAACGATGGGGGGAGGGAGCCTATAGGTCTATCAGCTAAGTCAACAGCAGCCATTGCCTGGCCCTCCATGGTCCTAGCTTGGGTGGAGAGAGGGCTTGGGCGCTGATCATATGTATATATGATCAGTCTCTCTAGGGCATTGTCCTGCCTGATAGTGCAATGTTACTGTCCCTTGCCTCTTCCATTCATGAGCAGCCTTTAAACCAGTGATTCCCAACTGGTGTGCCGCGGCACCAAGGGGTGCCGTGAGATCTTTCGAGGGTGCCGCCAAAATTCAGAGGAAAAAATTGCATTAACTTCACTCTCTCTGCTTCTGCTGCTGCTGCTGCTGCTGCTGCTGCTGCACAATTTAGCGATCGAATTTTCAACTTAGCTACTTTTCATTGAATTTGTATAATAATACAAATTACTAATTATATGATTTTGCTGTTTAATAATTGTACGGACACTGGAGAGAACAGCTTGGCGGGAGAGTGGGAGGGAGGGAGGGGAGTGAGGGTTGTAGACTGACGCGTATGACACACGTACATTGGCCCTGCATGCAACATAATTATAGAAACAATGCTTGGCAAAGAAGCTCAGGAACAGATTTCGAAAGTACCTCTTTCCAATAACACCATCAGCCGCAGGATATCTGAAATGTCAACAGATATTAATGAAGAAGTTGTGAAGCAGATAAAATCAAAAAGAAAATTCGCATTGCAAGTAGATGAGAGTACTGACATAGCTGAAAAATGCCAACTGGTTCGGTTTTGCAAATTCATTTGCAAGGATATTGTGGAACAGTTTATGTTTTGCAAAGAATTACAGACCACAACCACTGGAGAGGATATCTTCGCGTCTGTAAATTCGTACCTCACTCAACATGGTCTTTCATGGAATTATTGTTGCGGCATATGTACTGATGGTGCACCATCGATGATAGGAAAGTACAAAGGCTTCATCACCAGAGCATTGAAAGAAAATTCATCTATAATTACAACTCACTGATTCCTACACAGAGAGGCGTTAGTAGCCAAGAAATGTGGAGAAGAGTTGACTGAGGTCTTAAACCAGGCTGTCAAGATGGTTAATTTCATCAAATCCAGGCCACTGAAAAAAAGGGTTTTTCAAAAGATGTGTCAAGAAATGGGTGCGGTTCATATTTCACTGATTTTGCATACTGACATAAGGTGGTTATCAAGGGGTTGTGTACTGAACCGCGTTCTTGAACTCAAAGAAGAATTAAAAACCTTTTTCCAAGAGGAGAGACATGATATATTCATAAAGCTGCTTGAAAATTCTACTTGGTGTTTGAAGCTGTCATATTTGGCAGATATTTTCATGAAGCTGAATGAACTAAATCTCTCAATGCAGGGGAGACTTGAGGGAATTGTAACATCAGTTAACAAGATGAAAGGTTTCCAGAGAAAGTTAAAATCATGGAAGTCGGCTGTTCAGAAAGACGATGTGTCAAACTTCCCTTCTCTTCAACAACCATGTTATAAAGGTCTGGGAACCGTAAAAAATCTTATTCTTAATCACTTGGAACAACTAATAGAAGCAGTTGATAAGTATTTTCCATCGCTTTCTACAGAGAAACTCGATTGGATTGTATCGCCCTTCGAATTGGCTGACATGGCTGAAGAACTGGACTTCACGGCAATAGAACGGGACGAATTTCTTGATATGTCTGCTGATTCAACACTGAAAGTCAAATTTGAGAAGAGTGACGTGACACTGGCAGCCTTTTGGCATGGAACATTGGGGGAATATCCTAATTTGGCTAAGAAAGCTATTTCTCTACTTTTGCCTTTCTCCACATCGTATCTGTGTGAGCAGGCATTTTCTGCTATGGCAACAATAAAATCGAAACAAAGAAATAGACTTCTTTCACCTGAGGATGATATGCGGGTGGCATTATCAACAATAAGACCTGATATCAAGAGTTTGTGTTCCAAGCATCAATCGCAAGTTTCACACTAACTATGGTTCACTTTTGCCTATTTGTGTGTATGTCTTGAATCATAGTGTAACACTGTAACAGTGTAACTACTTGAATACATTGTGCAACTAATGTAAAACTTTTCGCAATTACATATTTGTATTATTATACCATTTTTTGTAATAGCAGGATCAGTGTAAAAAAAATTTTCATATCTATGTATAAGGTGTTGTTAAATCAATGCAAAATGTCGAAATGCAAAAAAAAAAAAATATATAATAAAAAAAAAACAACGGAGATTTTAAATATGTATTTCCTTATAAGGGTGCCGGGAACTTTTGAAAGGCTTGCCAAGGTTGCCGCAAACTAGAAAAGATTAGGAACCACTGCTTTAAACCTTTAAACCATAAACAGGATTCATGCACAGAAAAGTAACCTTCATGGTCCCTGGTGGCCATATTTTATATTTAATTTACATGAAATTATTGATGTTTATATTAGGAATAATTTTTGAGGTTGTTGTCATATTAGTATAACCTATTGAAATATAGTGATTTGAAGTACGTTTTTATTAAGAAATAATCGTTTTTTAACAAATACAATAGGAAAATATGTATTTTGTTTAAAGGGATTATTGTGTGGGCTACATGGAGCATATTCACAATTGTATTTCTTTACTGTTTTTTTTTTTTTTTTTTTTTTTTGTGGAAATATTTTTATATTATTGCAATGTTACGCTAATTAACTAGACATTGATATACATTCTTTATTATATAAAAACTCAGTTATGATTAAGGAATACTTCCTTCGTTTATATAAAATTCTAGAAATATATAATGAAATATAGTAGATAAAAAGATTAAGGTGGAAGGTGGCAACTGTAAGAACTAAAGTATGGCCAGTATGGACATCTGGTGAAGAGAGAGAGAGAGAGAGAGAGAGAGAGAGAGAGAGAGAGAGAGAGATCTATGAAGCCAAAGATATTTGCCATATTTTTTTTAATGATATTTTACATCAGGAACGCCAAAAAAGAAAGTAAAAATACTGTGATCAAATACTGGGTCTTCCAACTCTTCGGGAGCCTTTTGAAGCCCAGTTAAAGGTTTGGTGAACTGATCTTTCTTGGGGACGGTGAAGAGCATGCCCAAACCATATATAAGAACGGTTGGAGATTTTTTTCATTGGCATACCATATATATATATATATATATATATATATATATATATATATATATATATATATATATATATATATATATACATAAATATATATATATATATATATATATATATATATATATATGATTATATGTATATATATATATATATATATATATATATATATATATATATGTATATATATATATATATATATATATATATATATATATATATTATATATATATATATATATATATATATATATATATGATTATATATATATATATATATATATATATATATATATATATATATATATATATATATATATATATATATATATATATATTCAAATAAGCCATATTTTTTGGATACATTAATGTCTGGATTCTCTAACGACCTCGGGATCAGATACCCAGGCGAAATCACACAAAGATAAGAGCTTCTGACCGGCCGGGAGTCGACCCCTTGTCCGTCAAACTTGTATAGACAGTTACTTAACCACTTGGCCACGAAGTGGTTCAGTCACTTTCTATAAAAGTTTGCCGGACCAGGGGTCGACTCCCGGCCGGTCAGAAGCTCTTATCTTTGTGTGATTTCGCCTGGGTATCTGATCCCGAGGTCGTTAGAGAATCCAGACATTAATGTATCCAAAAAATATGGCTTATTTGAATATATATATATATATATATATATATATATATATATATATATATATATATATATATATAATCATATATATATATATATAATCATATATATATATATATATATATATATATATGATTATATATATATATATATATATATATATATATATATATATATATATATATATATATATATATATATATGATTATATATATATATATATATATATATATATATATATATATATATATATATATATATATATATATATATATATATATATATATATATATATATATATATACATATATATATATATATATGTATATATATATATATACGTATATATATATATGTATATATATATATATATATATATATATATATATATATATATATATATATATATATGGTATGACAATGAAAAAAATCTCCAACCGTTCTTATATATGGTTTGGGCATGCTCTTCACCGTCCCCAAGAAAGATCAGTTCACCAAACCTTTAACTGGGCTTCAAAAGGCTCCCGAAGAGTTGGAAGACCCAGGCCTACGCGGATAACGACTATGAAGCATGATGTAGGAGTTGGTGTGTGTTTGCCTATCTATCTCAATACATAGTTGTCTTTTTTGACGGGTCGCGTATACTATTGTAGGAGTAATAAAGCAAATTAAAGAGTAGCTATATAGGAATCAAGTGTTATAAGTAGGCAAATAGAAAAACAAATGAATTAACGAATAAATATATAGATAAATTAAATAAACCAAAAGAATTGGCTGTACCAATAACCAAGCATACTAACCACCATTTAAAAACCACATAAAGGTTTAAAGGTTTAAAAGCCGTTCATGAATGGCAGAGGCAAGGGGCGGTGACATTACCCTATCAAACAGGACAATGTCCTAGAGACTGACCATATATGCATATGATCAGTGTCCAAGCCCCTTCTCCACCCAATTTAGGACCAAATAGGGCCAGGATATGGCTGCTGATGACTCAGTAGATAAACCTCTAGGCTCCCCTAAACTCCCCATCCTTAATTTACTTGGAAGGTAGGTTGCAGCGACCAAAGGAACAAACGAGTTTACGCAGGACTCGAACCCCAGTCTGACGTTTACCAGTCAGGGACGTTACCGCATCGGCCATCACAACCCTTTATATATAAAGGGAGCAAATAGCATTTACCCTCATCAAAATATTCCTAACTTTATCTTCTTCTCAAAACTTGAAACAAACTTAGTATAACTTATTAATTTGACATTCCTTAAAGGACTAAATCTTTGTTCTCTAAGACTAGTTGCTGGATAGCTTATAACCACGGTTACGGAGATCCAAAATTACAGAAAAATAAGAAATCTATAGATAGACAAAACAAAATCCTAAATTCTATTTTACATTTGTTTTAAGTTTGCTTATCACTCTATACACGAATGCCTCCTACATGCAACAATTGTGGTACGATTGTCTACACACAATGCATGTATATGAAATGCCGAGCTTGGTAAAAAAAAAAAATTTGGTGTACCGCACGTGTTTCACACACGGTTGTACACTGTAAAAGTATTTCAGTTTATATATATATATATATATATATATATATATATATATATATATATATATATATATATATATATATATTGCTCGACTTGCACCGATAACAATCTGTTTAGACCTGTCTGTTTATGAATTTTATGAATTATAATGTTTTAATTGCTGTGACGTTCTTGCTCGGAACTGCTTGTATATAAACCCATGATCTGTTGAAATAAAGTTAGTTCCATTCGCCTCGCATCTTAGTTATACGAGCGGTACATTTGTCAACTTTGTTATGGAGTCAATTCATTTGATTGCATATGTAATATCAAAAGCTTATTTACTCATCTATATAGTCTGAGCTTTTAGTTTCTTTCCATACTTTGTTTTATATATAATGATAGAGGTAAAGGTGTCTAGTTTCAGTTCCAGTTTCCTTAGAATAGATGCTCACCAAAACGTTAGCCGGGTGAGCCCAAACCCCCCACTGTGGGGCCTAACCACAGCAACGACCACCCCAGTAAAAAGCTTAAACTCAGGGTCCCGGCATGGGATCGATCTGCTACCATGCGAATGCTAGGCACTTTACTAACCAGGAGGGTTTATTTGATTTTAATGGCAATAACCTATATTCTTTTAAAATCTTAAAGAAATACAAAATTGATAGTTGATTGATATATTTCAAGTGTGCTCATAACATTTTCCAGAATTTCCATTAAATTTCGAATTGATAGATTATGTAATTTTTTCAAACTATCATGTGTGAGAAACCAGTGGTAAAATGTTCGAGATTATGTCATATCATCATAATCTCTGCATAAAAAAAAAAAAAAAAAGTTTGCTGCTAGATACGCCGTTTAGATTGATATTCCTCTTTATAAAACCAGTTGATATATTTTGTAGTGAAGTTGTTTGTGATCAGTCTCTGAGTACCGAAAGCATAAATATTTTCATCAGTGATAATTATGTCTATAAACAATCTTTTTCATATAATGCTGCAAGAAATTGATCAATGAATTTTTCCATATACCAAAAGTTTATCTATGAAAGTGAGATTTATTTGATATTTGTTATAGTCGCCGCAGAGATTCCAGGAAAAATAAGCCCCACTTCCACCGATGGCACGTTAACAGCAGTCACAACAT
>NC_090725.1:322624607-322629607 GCF_036898095.1 Palaemon carinicauda | reverse complement strand
TCTTAGACACGTTCCCAAGAACACGTCTTCATCTTAACGACCTGAGGAAGTCCTGCCCAATTAATGCCACAATGAGCCAATTGAGTCATTAGAGATAGAGAGAAAAGGGGTGAGAGCAGTTGCTATCAACGAGAGAAAGAAGCTCTCATGTTAAGCCGAGTTGATTTCCTTGGGAAATGACATGGTCCTTTTCCGGTTATATAAGGAAATGTTGATTTGGTGATTTATTTATCTTTTTCAAGTATTTGAATCCATCTCTCTCTCTCTCTCTCTCTCTCTCTCTCTCTCTCTCTCTCTCTCTCTCTCTCTCTCTCTCTCTCTCTCTCTCTCTCTCCCTCTCTTTATATATATATATATATGTATATATATACATATATATATATATATATATATATATATATATATATTATATATATAAATATATATATATATATATATATATATATATATATATATATATATATATATAATATATATTATATATATATAATATATGTATATATAAATATATATGTATATATATATATAATATATATATATATATATATATATATATATATATATATATATATATATATATATATATATATATTGTGTCGTTATTAATAACGATCTGTATGTATGCTTGCAGTTCAACATGATTTCTAGATATTTTTTCGATTTACCAAAGAAAACTAAATATAGACCCATATAAACATGTAGGTGCATATTGGATAAGGATACCAAGTGCTTTCCCTCAAAGTTCTGGGTAAAATTTTGCTGAAAACCAATATTCCTCCAAGGTCAAATAGGATTATCAATGGTTTTCACACATCCTGAAGAGTTATCTTGCACCCTTAGATACTCCGGTTGGAAACCCTGTTTGCCCTATAATAGAAAACGTTCAGAAAGGAAGTAAAAGGCACATTGACCTTATTCGTTAGCCACCATAGAAGTAATGATAGGAACACAGTGAATTCGAAAATATAATTAATATATATGAAAACCGCTTCTTTTATGATGTATCTATTCATTTGGGATATAATTTGGAAATCCTTAAACTCTCTTCCTGAAGATGCAGAAGATTCCCAACCATACAGGCTAATAAGAAACTAGAACTAGCACTTGGTAGAGTACATACCTTCGCCTATAACAAGTTGCATATCGGTCTAGGCAACTGAATTTTGCTCATTGTGGATCTAGTTTCATGCAATTCAGATAACAATTGGCCTTAATATGGCAAAAAGACGTTTTTGGCCTTTTCGTGGCCTTAGCCGTGAATTTTAACCCCATCACTCTCAAAATCTAATCAAATAGTCCTTGGTTCATGAGTGATCATCCCATCAAATTTCGTAAGATTTGGTCAAATAGGTTTTGGGTTATGCGAATCATAAACACACAGACAGACACAAATAAACACACTCTTATCAAAACATAATCTTCGCAACGAAGTTGGCGATCGTAACAGTAGCAACATGGTGAATCGAAGATATAATTAAAGATAAAAAAAAACTCTTCTGTTATGATGCATCTATGCGATCAGGATTTATGTATCGTAATTCCTTAAACTTTTTTCCTTCAATCTTCATCACTAAAAAAAAAAAAAAAAAAAAACAAAAAAAAAAAAATATAAGAATTCCAAGGCACTGCATCAATAATTACCGTCCTAATGCGATAAGTCGTCCTAGAGACGACTCAAAAAAGTTTTTAATCTATTTTTCAAGCGCTCATCTCTTCAATTCTCTTTAATCCTTTTACGAGAAAAGAAGTAATCCGTGCAGGGATTGAGTGATCTTATTTCGTTTATGAAAGGTTATTTTCCAGGCTATAATAGTCGATTGTTTTTCTCCTTGCCTTTTCAGACATTTATTATTATTATTATTATTATTATTATTATTATTATTATTATTATTATTATTATTATTATTATTATTATTATTATTATTATTAGCTAAGCTACAACCCTAGTTGGAAAAGCAGGATGCTTTAAGTTCCAGGTATCCATCAGCAAAAGCTAACCCAGTGGGGAAAGGAAACAAGGAAATAAATAGACTACAATAGATGTAACGAACCATTAAAATTAAATATTTGAAGAACAGTAACAACAATAAATTATATCTTTCATATATAAACTATCAAAACATAAAGAAAAAAAAGATGAAATAGATAAATGATTTAGAATAGTGTTGTTGAGTGTACCCTCTAGCAAGAAATATATTAAAAGAAATATATGAGAATGAGCTTTGGAAAGATATCAATCACATTATATATCAGCTGTTATGGTCCTTTCAGAGCCTTGGTTTGGTATAACAAACTTTATTTTTTCTTAATAACATGACAATGGTAAAGAAATATACACTTATTGTCTCATATGGGAATAGATAAATTTCTATTTTTTTCCAGCATAGATTTTTATACAAACTTGCAAAAAAAAAAAAGAACATTTGATGCAATTACTAACAATTACTAAGATGCATTTCCTTGCATATTTGATATTGCATATATAAGACTTTATTCCTTTATCAGTAAGAAGATAATGAACCGACATTTAATCATTAACACGAAATAGAAACTTCCCTACTCTATCCCTTTGTTGCTTCATATTAAAAGTTTAAAGACTTCTCGTGAATGGCAGAGGAAGGGACAGTGACATTGTTCTACCAAGCAGGACAATGCCCTAGAGACATATGATCAGCGCTCAAGCCCCCTCTGCATCCAAGCTATGACCAAGGAGGGCCAGGCAATGGCTGCTGATGCCTCAGCATGTACATCTATGAGCTCACCTAAACACCCCAACCCTACATCACGAGGCTGATGAGTTTACAGCGACCAAAGGAACTAACGAGTCTGAGCGAGACTCGGACCCGTCTAGCGATCACCAGTCAGGGACGTTATCAAATAGGCTAACACAATCTCTCATCCTCCTGG
The DNA here is from genome assembly GCF_036898095.1 of Palaemon carinicauda. Lineage (NCBI taxonomy): Eukaryota > Metazoa > Arthropoda > Malacostraca > Decapoda > Palaemonidae > Palaemon > Palaemon carinicauda. Next base: position 322,626,700 of record NC_090725.1, on the reverse strand, counting down.
TTGTCTTAGGGGAAATATACTTTATTCATGCAATTATCCAGATAATATCAGGAACAAAAATATTCTTGTGATTAGATGTACATATAAACAGGATTACATTAATAAATGTACAACGACCCCCCCCTACCTCCGAAAAAAAAAATAGATATAAAAAGACATTGTGAAATTCGTTGATCAAGCTCAACATAATCCTTTAAGTTGATATAAGTAGGACAGTTATACTCACTCAAGGCCTTGACTTAATAAAGTAACTTGCTCAGAATAATGTCATCCAACGAGCTGATGTTTGGCTCTAACGTTCCAAACTTCGTTGGGGGAGAAATGTCCGGCAAATAAGGTGTAAGCTAAAGAATATTTAGGAGGAGATGAAATTATTCTTTAATAGACTGGCTATATTCAGATGTGCTATGGAAAACTAGCAGAAATATACAGTATAGCAATGAGAAATAGAAATTGGTCTGGTTTTTACCGACCAATGTTGTCATTGCATCAAGCTTAAAGGTTTAAAGGCCACTCATGAGTGGCAGAGGTAAGAGACAGTAACATTGCCTTAACTAATAGGGCAATCCCCTAAAGACTGACCATATATACATATGATCAGGCTCCTAAGCCCTCTCTCCACCCAAGCTGGGACCAGGGAGGGCCAGGCAATGACTGCTGATTACTCAGTAGGTAGACCTATAGACTCCTCCAACCACTCTATCCTTAGCTCACAAGGATGGTGAGGTTACAGACACGAAAGAAATTACCGAGGTTGAGTGGGACTCGAACCACAGTCCGTCGAGCGCCAGGCAGATACGCTCCCTATAGGTCACTCCGACCCTAAAAGTCAATTATTTTTTGGGGCAGTTAATTGATATTGGTGTGTTTTTTCATTGACAAACTTAGGTAGTTCATACGTTCGTGTATTTTTATAAAGAAATTTAGCGAATATTCAAATGGAAAATATTTTGTGTTTACCCTATACTGAGCTAGAGGAATTTCTACTCACAACACTAACTGAAAATAAATGCCCACATATCTCTTATATGAATTTTGTCATACTTTGTTTTAGTGATAGCGAGTCTTCATTACATGTAGCAGTTTTAATGTCAAAATGAAAACTGATATATGTCACGTAACCATAATCTCTTTTGTGATCAAGGTGTATTTATAGATACAGAAATATTTCACTAATGGCATTTAAGTAATACGTTTCACATATATTTTGTAAACTATCAGCAGAATTTTTACTCGTTTCCAGAGTTCTCTTGTAGAGATATGAACCTATTGTATATTACTCTGAATTGGACAATCCTTGTTCAGTCATATATATAAACAAAAATACCAGTTTTCTCCAAAAAAACTCCAACAGAGAAAACTGCTTCTCCCCAGAGCAGATAAAAAGCTTATTTCTCCTTCGACAGGATTAAAGAGCAAAAATAATTTCGAGGTATTACAGCTATAAATTCTTTCCCAAGAAAATGAAGTCATAGCATGAAGATCTGTAAGAAATTATTACATTACTTTTTTTTTGCCAAATATTTCAGAGAAATAAATATATCTAATTGTAAACTGATAAATGCATTCATGTCACTGCGGCTTTGTGACGTACACTTTTTATGTTTTTTTTTTTCACTTATGCTTTTTAGCAATATTTAGACATTACTCGTGCACTTACAAAAACACGTACGCACACACACACACACACACACAGAGAGAGAGAGAGAGAGAGAGAGAGAGAGAGAGAGAGAGAGAGAGAGAGAGAGAGAGAGAGAGAGAGAGAGAGAGAGCCAATTTAGAAATTATTTGGAAGGTTTGATTACTTTGGAATATCCTACTAACAGTTCAATTTCTTTAAATTCTGGGGCCTACTTACAAATGCCCAAAACGAATAATCCCCAATTGTATTTCTGTAATATTTTTTAAAGTATATATGATGGTTCAACCACCTTGAAAATATAAAAAGATACTTTTTTTACCACCTTGAAAATATAAAACGATATACTTTTCTCATCAAAAATCAGGAAAATTCTTTAATAGATTTTCGAACACGTTTCACTGGCACATTTCACTGGGCTGATGACATCACTAGAGTGATGAACCCCCTGAAC
>NC_090725.1:322614467-322619467 GCF_036898095.1 Palaemon carinicauda | reverse complement strand
AAAAAGACAAGGAGAAACAAAATTGAGAAATAGGAAGAGTAGCCAAGAATAGATATACTCCTTGTCAATATATGACAGGCGCCATATAAATAAAATAGAATGTCGACAGAAATACAGTAAATAAAATAGGGAATTACAAGAAATAAATGTCATAGGCAATTGAAGCTATAGGCTTATAGAATTAAAAGAAATATGTTGTTGTTAGGCACAAAGATTTAAGATGAAGATATAGGCATATGAATAATAAATGAGCTATGATATTAAGTAAAAAAAGTCTGATCAGTACTGAAAATATAAAAAGCTAGAATTTAGCTAGAGAAGTCATAATGATGCCTGAATAAAAATAACCCGCAGAGATAAAGAAGATAGGTTAGCTAAAAATAGGATGCCAGAGTCTGTCAAAAGAGACAATATTGCAGTTCAGAGGAAGGAAAATTAAGCACACTAATTAATTAATACTACTCCGAATAAAACAACTCATCTGAATGGCGGGTAATGACTTCTAAAATAAAGGAGTAGAGATTACAGTTAAGTAATCAGAAAGGGGCAAAATTTACCATAAAGAGCATAGAAGTAGGGATAGATGAGAAATAGGCAGAGATTAGCCATTGCAGGCGATAGGTTAGGCAGAATAGAATAGAAACATCGGCGCCAGAGAACCTGCCAAAACTTGTTAATACTTTTTAAATACCGGTATGAATCATGAAATATTACCTATCAGCCAACGCCCCATAACGAACACGGTGAGTGGTAGAATGAATCAATAAGTCTCCTTATAAATCTCCCGAGATATATTTCCCAAAGAGGACAGAAGTTAGACTAGTTAGATCATCAAAAGTAGAATATAAATGGCATGTCTATCCCGATAAATAAATAATGTTTGGCTCGATTATTGAGGAGTAAAATACATAGATAATATTGTAAGTACCATGGTCAAAGAATACAAGCCATTCACAGCTATTAGCATTTCGAAGAATGTTAGAAATTAGAGTGAAGTCGACGGGGTCACTCAGCTCCTCTAACTATTGACAGAATGATGATCGAAATTTGGAGACAATGAACAAGCCTATAGAATGATGTTACTAAGTTTAGTAAGAATATAGAGCCATAAGAATAATAGAACTAACCTAGAATAGGGAGAATAGCAGGATAAAGAGCCAGATTAAAGAGTGACCCATCCCTAGATTTGAATAGGGTAAGTAAAAAGAGTAGATAGGTTTAAGATATGTAAGGAAATAAGGGTTAAAGTGGAAATCCTGCTCCACTAAGATTTGACAGATGTAGAAGTTTTATGGGGAATCATAGGATCTTAGGGATAATAAGCAGTATTTGCTAAATTACCCAAGCCTTAAAATAAAGTTAACCTAAAAATATGTAGTGTGCGAATGAAATAGAAGGCTATGAATAATGAAGAGAAATGAACTTTGATCCTACATTACCTTAACCCGATCTCTTAACAAGGAGTTATAAAAATAATGTGTGAAGCCTCATAAATATAAAAAGAAATGTCTCATTGAAAAGGTGAAACCCGAAGAAGAGTAAAGAAACATGAGAGTAGTCTTAAATTGAATGAAAAATAACCGAGTAGGATAGATTATCCAAATAATGGTCTAGAGAAGTTTAAAAATTTTTTTAGGGCATAGAGTATATGTGCTTATTGCTCATAAGAATGATTGTGATTTTACAGTCCAAGAAGGACTATTGTGGATGAAAGAATAAAAGGAATCTTAGGAGCCTTAAAGTACTGGATGTTTGTCCAGGATAAATCACTTTATTGGTAGGTTTATGATGATAAAAGAAGGATTATTTAAAAGGACAGGAAGATGTTAAAAGGAAATATAACTACCAATATTTTGTTTCAGTTCTCAGGTAAGAAACCTAGAAATAAGAAGAATTAAAATAGAACAAGAGAAACCAAAGGTTAATAGAAATGATGTAGATGAATTACTCCCAAAAATAGGAATCATATAACAGGATTGCATAATGCTTAAAGGAATACATACAGAGAATAGGGAGAAATATTTGTTTAAGAATAGAAATTCCTGATGTACTAACAAAAACTCATGCTCAAGTTAGTAGGACATCCAGAAATCAAAGAATGAATTTAATGATGAATTAATTTTTGACCTAACATAGATGTTTGATATTGTAAAATTAAAGCCTACCTATAAGAAGTATAAAGGTCATATAAGGGTAAGAATCCTTTAGAAATTACGATTGCATTTTCTCAATCCCATAGTGGTGGTACCAATGGATTACCAGGGGCTCTGTTCCCAGAACTTGACAAATGATAAAAACATACTGGTCTACATAAAACTTGATTTAACAAAGAAAGGGTTGATGAGTCTGTAACAGAATAATTTGAGACCTGGACATTCATGTTTCGAGATATTCTCTTGGGTAATGCATCAGAATTTACTAGTGATTAATGAAAACTGTGCAATATTTTTCTTGCAGTAAGAAGGGTGAAATAAGCCATGATAAGTCAAGTTCAAATAGAGAAAAAGGGGCAAATAAAATAATAGCAAGGGGTTGAAGATGTCCTGCGAACTATATATAGACCAACATAGAAGACTAATAACAATTACTTAAAGAGAACAAATTTACTTTGAAATAACTTGGTATATGGGAAACAGATTTTTTTTTCTTAGGTAGATTTAAGAAAGACTACTAAACTCCTTTGGAAATGAAATGAAAATATCTGGGCACTCATACGAATATTGAGGGTAACAAAAGAGTGAAATCTTTTAATTATGTAAAGTGTGTTATCCTAGAATTTGAATATGTATTCCGTAATCAACAAAGAAGGTCCAAATCATAAATGTCTCCAAACAATTAATTAAGGGACCACAGACATGAAAAGTTTTTGATAAAGTTATGGGTAATGAAGACAGATGAAATGTGAACCCAGAGGTGATTGGAGGTTTACAAATGTATTGATTTTGTTTGGAAGTTTGAATAAATAATGATGCCATAAGAGCAAAAGAATTATTGCTGTATTATATAGGCTATGCATTGATTAATATTTGTGTGTGTGTGTGTGTGTGTGTGTGTGTGTGTGTGTGTGTGTGTAACACGTGTAACAATGATAAACATGTATGTATACAATGAATTTTATTATGTTCTGATGATGATTAAGTTAACTTAAATAATTATGAAGAAAAAAAGATTTAAGTAATTAAAAGATAAAATGTGCACCAATAATGAACTTAGAAGTTGAATGTCACAAAGGGATATTTTAGGCCCATAATAGTTATGCAGGTAATAGTGTAAAATTAAGTACATATGGAAAATTATAATCATTAAGTCTTTCATTTTGAAGTTAAAAAGAGTGAGTGTGGGAACACATGAATTGATTTTTATGCCTGAGTAGTAGAAGGATCCTTGGAAGAAAAGATAAATAAGGTGTTTTAATTGAGACAGTCTGCAATTGATTTCTTCAAAGAAAAGTTTTAACATTGAAATGTAAGTTCCTGTCACTTGAATTTTATGAATATCCTTCTGGATGCAATATATATAATTGAGAATTGAAGTTCTTAAGATAAAAATAATACGCAGACAAGGTGTAAATAAGATTCAAATTTATAAACATGTCTTTGTTTTGTATTGAATATGTTTTTTTATTATGAAATGATTATGATGTTTGATAATTTAAGACATTGATATATTTGAGTTTTGATTTTACTCATTATTTTATGACAAGAGTTTGAAAACTTTTTGATGCATTTTTATGAAGAAGGTGAGAAATATTTCTTTTGATGCCATTAAATAACAATGATTTATCATGATAACATTGATGAGTAAATAAGGTACCATAATGATGTTTTACAAATGTTTATTGGTACTGATTGCAAATGGGTAATACTCTTGATGAGTTATGATGTGCATGACATAATTATTTTTTTATTGGAGAAATATTTTGATTAATTTGAATTGATGTTATGTATGTTTGAACATTTATTTTCTGACATTTATTGCATTGCATTGAAGAAATTATTTTTGTGTTTGCATCAATAAGACCGAGATTTTGAGGTCATAGGTAATGGAAAATATGAATTGAATAGAAGTTAAATGTAAAGGCATTTCCTCGTTGAATGCACAGTTGAACAGAGAAGACATTATTAATTTTGCCTTACGTACCCAGGGAATTAAGGGTTAAATATTCTATTATCAAGAATTAAGAAAAATAATATGTTTATATATTGTGTTGAATTATTTGAAGAGAACAGGAAGTTTTTCCTAAACATATATTGATGATAAACGTATGCAATTGCATTATTTTAAAAATGTTTGATGATAATTTTCTTTTGATGATGAGGATTTTGATTTTTTGTGTTAAATGCATATTATTTGATGATGATGATTTTGATTTATTGTGTTGAAATGCATATTATTTGATGATGATGATTTTGATTTATTGTGTTGAAATGTATTTCTTTTGGTGATGATGAATTATTGATGAATTATTTTTGGGTAAACCATGAAATGAGTTAATAAGTTGTGAATTCCACAGGAATTCAGGTATATGACCGAGTGGTGTCATGTAAAAGAGAAAATATCACACTAAATACGGTGATATGTGTATTTGATTAAGTATTTTATGAATTTTGTTCGTTAGTTAAACTATAGAGAGACATTGAATTAAAGAGAGAGAGAGAGAGAGAGAGAGAGAGAGAGAGAGAGAGAGAGAGAGAGAGAGAGAGAGAGAGAGAGAGAGAGAGAGAGAGGAGAAAAAAGAAGTTGAAGCGAGGTGGTACTTGAGAGGCACTGTTTGTGAAAAGTGCTGACATAAGCGATAAATTGGCCAAAACAAGTCAAATGGAATGCGCGCCGGTTAGCTTGCCGAGAAACCGGAAGTGACATATGTATGATGTTACCATTACGTCAGAAGAAGGGACCAATACAACACAAGAATAGTCACATGACGTGACGCAATTACAACGCCCTTATTCTAAGCTACTTAAACAGTTGATGGCATAGAATAGGCGGCTCTTCCCTAC
>NC_090725.1:322604467-322611967 GCF_036898095.1 Palaemon carinicauda | reverse complement strand
ACCAACCCCAGATCTACATTCAGGGATGGAATTGATGCAAAAAGAGGAGCATCATCTGCATATGCAACAAGCTTGTTATCTACGCCAAACCACATGTCATGAGTATATAGTATGAAAAGTAATGGACCAAGAACACAACCCTGTGGAACATCGGATATCACATTCCTATACTCACTATGGTGCCCGCCAACAACAACTCTTTGAGATCTATTACTTAAAAAATCAATAATAATGCTAAGAAACGACCCACCCACTCTCAACTGTTTCAGTTTGAAAACAAGGGCCTCATGATTAACACGGTCAAAGGCAGCACTAAAATCAAGGCCAATCATACGAACTTCCTGACCACAATCAAGGGATTTCTGTACAGCATTGGAGATTGTAAGAAGGTCATCACATGCTCCAAGGCCTTTACGAAAACCAAAATGCAAACTAGGGAGGAGATGATTACCTTCAGCAAACCTATTAAGACGTTTTGCCAAAAGACGTTCAAAAACTTTAGATAATATGGGAGTTATGGAAATTGGGCGGTAATCAGTGGGACTTGAGCTACCACAAATACATTTACATAGAGGAGTAACATTACCAATTCTCCAACAAGTGCTAAAAGCTCCTCTTCTTGCTAAATTGCACAAAATAACAGACAACTTTATAAAAAACAAAGGAAAAATTCCTTTTGGGTCTACACCTCCAAAAGCATCAAGGTCCACCAATAGAGCTTTAATCTCACGAGATCGAAAAGCTAAACTAGTTAGTTCAGCCTCAGAAAAACAGGAATTAGGTAGTTCAAGTTTTTCATTACTCTGTTTACTGTCAAAAACATCAGCCAAAAGGGTTGCCTTTTCCTTTGGACAGTGAGTGACTGAGCCATCTGGTTTAAGTAAAGGAAGAACTGTTGCATCTACACCAAAGAGTGTAGTTTTAAGGGTAGACCACCATTTATGTTCCTGAGTTGTACCAGAAAGACTTTCTTTTATGGTTAAATTTTACTCCTTTTCAGTTGAGGCATAAACTCTCTGAGAAAAAGCTCAAAGCTGAGTATAGTTGTTCCAGGTCAAATCTGATCTGTTACCTTCCCAAAGGGGATAGGCCTCCTGCTTCTCCAAATAAGCACATCTACAATCATCATCGAACCACGGTTTCTCTTTCACTCGGTACCTTAGCACACGAGAAGGGATACTCCTATCAATTATGTTGACTAGATTCTCATTCAAAGGGACAACAGGATCTACACTATTATATAATTGTGACCAATTCAAGCACAAAATATCATGCAAAATACCATTCCAGTCTCCTTGGGATTTCATATAAATTTTACAAGAATATGATATATCAGGGACAGGCTGCTCAGTCTTCACTAATAATGAAATCAAGGCATGATCAGATGTCCCGACTGGAGAACCAACCTTACTAGTTATAACGCCAGGGGAGTCAGTGTATACGAGGTCCAAGCAATTACCAGACCGGTGAGTAGCTTCATTTAACATTTGCTCACTGCCTGATTCAGAGGCAAAGTCTAAAGCTCTTAAGCCATGGCGATCGGTAGGAGAGATAAAACTTAACCACTCCCTATGGTGAGCATTAAAATCACCAACAAAGACAAAAGAAGCCTTTCTATCATCTTCTTGTATCTTAGCCATAATGGTAAGAAGACAATCGAAGATAGAATCATCCATGTCTGGATTCCGGTAGATCGAACACAAATGAAAGTTGTTATGCCTGCCACAAACTTTTATTACACGAATCTTATGACATCCACATTGATAGTAGGACATATGAGAAGCAGGGTACTCGGTCCTAATATATACCGCCATTCCCCTGGCCCTAGGGATGGCATCACGTTCCAACATTGTTGGCTTCTTAAAACAAGTTATAAGGAGCTCAGATGAGTGCCTCATATTATAAACCAAAGTTTCTGAGCACAAAATAATATCATACTGTCTGGACGCAACTGTAAGGTCTTGGATATTTGGATGAAGACCACGAATATTGCAATACAGAAGACGACATTAACGAAATCTAGGATGTACTGGTCCCGGATTTCGCTCAATGTCTCCAGACAGCATAAGAATTAATAGAAATAAAAAAGAGACGTAATACTTAAAAACTAGATTAACAAGAATTATAACAAAAACAATATGTACAGAATTATAAAAAAAGTGATTGATTATACCCATAGACTATAGTAAAAAGTCGGAAAAACTGGTCAACATGGAGGAGCCGATAAACCATGTAAAGGTAAATACCCTCCAGGATAGCCACTTCAACTGAAGGGAAGACAGTAAGGATAGTTTTGAGAAGAAAAAGAGTCAGAAAAAGGAAAAGACAACCTCTTGATAAACCACCAGGTATCCATGGTCCTTCTATTATGCCTGCCCAACACACCATTTCAAAAAAACAAGAGGAAGAAAAAAATAATAATAAGATAGAATAGTGTGCCCGAGTGTACCCTCAAGCAAGAGAACTCTAACCCAAGACAGTGGAAGACCATAGTACAGAGGCTATGGCACTACCTAAGACTAGAGAACAATGGTTTAATTTTGAAGTGTCCTTCTCCTAGAAGAGCTGCTTACCATAGCTAAAGAGTCACTTCTACCCTTACCAAGAAAAGAGTACACTGAACAATTTGCTGAACACTAATTAACCCCTTCGGTGAAGAAGTGTTAAGTATCTCATTGTTGTCAGGTGTATGAGGAAAGACGAGAATATGTAAAGAATAGGCCAGACTATCGTGTATATATATATATATATATATATATATATATATATATATATATATATATATATATATATATATATATATATATATATATATATATATATATAGGCAAAAGAAACAGACTAGTTTCATGATACTTCTTCAGAGGAAGTATCACGAAACTAGTCAGCACTTAATCTTAAATTTCGTATTTCTATTTTCCTTGTGGTTCTTACGTTTCCCTGTGATTTTTACGCATGTATATATATATATATATATATATATATATATATATATATATATATATATATATATATATATATATATATATATGTGTGTGTGTGTGTGTGTGTGTGTGTGCGTGTGTGTGCGTATATATATATATATATATATATATATATATATATATATATATATATATATATATATATATATATATATATATATATATATATATATATATATATATATATATATATATATATATATATAAAGGAAAATGAGAAATATACGTGATCTCTAATTAGTAGGTTTGCCTCAATTGCAAGTAAAGGAAAGTGAAAAACTACGTACCGAGTACTTCCGTAGCATTGGTACAAATATTCCGATAAATTTAGGAAGGTGGATGAAAGCTTTTCTTAATAAAAAAAAAATGGAATATCATGTATATATAAAAAAACCGTTAAAGTCAACTATAAAACTGCTTGAAAGACCCATTTCTACGCGCAAATAACCTAAACAATGTTATAATACAAATCAACTGTCACAAAAGGAGACCAACATAATTGATTCTTACTTTTACACAATGCAGCTATCAGAAAGAATTATATCAACAATTGAGACATATGGAAAAGTGAATTGAACATAAAGAAAGATCTTAATGCTTATAGAACGTAATAGATCTTGCAAGATAGAAGGTAATGGTGAGGTTTGTGTCAGGGGTTCATCACTCTACTGATTGTCATCTTCCCAGTTTAATTCCATCTTTTCTATCAGTTTGAATGTGCCAGTGAAACGTGTTCGAAAATCTATTAAAGAATTTTCCTGGATTTTTGATATGAGAAAAGTATATCGTTTTATATTTTAAGGGTGGTAAAAAAGTATCTTTTTATATTTTCAAGGTGGATGAACCATCATTATACAATTTAAAAAATATTACAAAAATGCAATTGGGTATTATTCGTTTTGGGCGTTTGTAAGTAGGCTCCCAGAATTTATAGAAATTGAACTGTTAGTAGGATATTCCAAAGTAATCAAACCTTTCAAATATTTTTTTAATTATATATATATCTCTCTCTCTCTCTCTCTCTCTCTCTCTCTCTCTCTCTCTCTCTCTCTCTCTCTCTCTCTCTCTCTCTCTCTCTCTCTCTCTCTCTCTGTGTGTGCGTACGTGTTTTTGTAAGTGCACGAGTAATGTCTAAATATTGCTTAAAAGCATAAAGTGAAAAAAACATAAAAAGTGTACGTCACAAAGCCAGTGACATGAATGCATTTATCAGTTTACAATTAGATATATTTATTTCTCTGAAATATTTGGCAAAAAAAAAAAAGTAATATAATAATTTCTTACAGATCTTCATGCTATGACTTTATTTGCTTGGGAAAAAAGTTATTGCTGTAGTACCTCGAAATTATTTTTTCTCTTTAATCCTTTCGAAGGAGAAATAAGCTTTTTATCTGCTCTTTGAGAAGCAATTTTCTCTGTTGGAGTTCTTTGGAGAAAACTGGAGTTTTTGTTGATATATATGACTGAACAAGGATTGTCCAATTCAGTGTAATATACAAAAGGTTCTGCTGATAGCTTCCACAATATAAGTGAAACGTAGTACTTAAATGTCATTAGTGAAATATTTCTGTATCTATAAATACACCTTGATCACAAAAGTGATTATGGCTTGTGCAACCTAAAAGGGAAATAATGATAAAAATAAGAATATGGTTACGTGACATATACCAGTTTTCATTTTGACATTAAAATTACTACATGTAATGAAGACTTGCTATCACTGAAACAAAGTATGACCAAATTCATATAAGAGATATGTGGGCATTTATTTTCAGTTAGTGCTGTGAGCAGAAATTCCTCTAGCCCAGTATAGAGCAAAGACACAAAAATATTTTCCATTTGAATATTCGCTAAATTTCTATATGAAAATAAACGAACGTACCAAAATACCTAAGTTTGTCAATGAAAAACATACCAATATCAATCAACTGCCCCAAAAAATAATTGACTTTTAGGGTCGTAGTGACCTATAGGGAGCGTACCTGCCTGGCGCTCGACTGACTGGGGTTCGAGTCCCACTCAACCTTTGTAATTTCTTTCGTGTCTGCAACCTCACCATCCTTGTGAGCTAAGGATAGAGTGGTTGGATGAGCCTATAGGTCTACCTACTGAGTAATCAGCAGTTATTGCGAGGCCCTCCCTGGTCCCAGCTTGGGTGGAGAGAGGGCGTAGGAGCTGATCATATGTATATATGGTCAGTCTTTAGGGGATTGCCCTATTAGTTCAGGCAATGTTACTGTCTCTTACCTCTGCCACTCATGAGTGGCCTTTAAACCTTTAAGCTTGATGCAATGACAACATTGTTCGGTAAAAACCAGACCAATTTCTATTTCTCATTGCTATACTGTATATTTCTGCTAGTTTTCCATAGCACATCTGAATATAGCTAGTCTATTAAAGAATAATTTCATCTTCCTCCTAAATGTTCTTTCGCTTACACCTTATTTGCCGGACTTTTCACCCCCAACGAAGTTTGGAACATTAGAGCCATACATCAGCTCGTTGGATGAAATTATTCTGAGCAAGTTAGTTTGATTAAGTCAAGGCCTTGAGTGAGTATAACTGTCCTACTTATATCAACTTAAAGGATTATGTTGAGCTTGATCAAGGAATTTCCCAATTTCTTTTTTTATCTATTTTTTTTTCGGTGGTGGGGGGGGGGGACGTTGTACATTTATTAATGTAATCATGTTTATATATACATCTAATCACAAGAATGTTTTTGTTCCTAATACTATCTGGATAATTGCATGAATAAAGTATATTTCCCCTAAGACAACCAGGAGGATGAGAGATTGTGTTAACCTATTTGATAACGTCCCTGAATGGTGATCGCCAGACGGGTTCGAGTCTCGCTCAAACTCGTTAGTTCCTTTGGTCGCTGTAACCTCACCAGCCTTGTGATGTGGGGTTGGGGTGTTTAGGTGAGCTCATATATGTACAAGCTGAGGCATCAGCAGCCATTGCCTGGCCCTCCTTAGTCCTTGCTTGGATGGAGAGGGGGCCTGAGCACTGATCATATATCTCTAGGGCATTGTCCTGCTTGGTAGAACAATGTCACTGTCCCTTCCTCTGCCATTCACGAGAAGTCTTTAAACTTTTAATATGAAGCAACAAAGGGATACAGTAGGGAAGTTTCTATTTCGTGTTATTGATTAAATGTCGGTTCATTATCTTCTTACTGATAGAGGAATATAGTCTTATATATGCAATATCAAATATGCAAGGAAATGCATCTTAGTAATTGTTAGTAATTGCATCAAATGTTCTTTTTTTTTTGGCAAGTTTGTATAAAAATCTATGCTGGAAAAAGTATAAATTTATCTATTCCCATAAGAGACAATAAGTGTATATTTCTTTACCATTGTCACGTTATTGAGAGAAAAATAAAGTTTTTTATACCAAACCAAGGCTCTGAAAGGACCATAACAGCTGATATATAATGTGATTGACATCTTTCCACAGCTCATTCTCATAGATTTCCTTTAATATATTTCTTGCTAGAGGGTACACTCAACAACACTATTCTAAATTATTTCTCTTTTTCATCTTTTTTTTTATGTTTTGATAGTTTATATATGAAAGATGTAATTTATTGTTGTTACTGTTCTTCAAATATTTAATTTTAATGGATCGCTACATCTATTGTAGTCTATTTATTTCCTTGTTTCCTTTCCCCACTGGGTTAGCTTTTGCTGATGGATACCTTGAACTTAAAGCATCCTGCTTTTCCAACTAGGGTTTTAGCTTAGCTAATAATAATAATAATAATAATAATAATAATAATAATAATAATAATAATAATAAAAGTCTGAAAAGGCAAGGAGAAAAACAATCGACTATTATAGCCTGGAAAATAGCCTTTCATAAACAAAATAAGATCACTCAATCACTGCACGGATTACTCTGTTTTCTCATAAAGGGATTAAAGAGAATTGAAGAAATGATCGCTTGAAAAATAGATTAAAAAGTTTTTTTGAGTCGTTTCTAGGATGACTTATCACATTAGTACGGTAATTATTGATGCAATTTCTATATCTGATTTATTTCCTTTTTTCTTTTCTTTTTTTTTCAGTGATGAAGGTTGAAGGAAGAAAGTTTAAGGAATTACGATATATATATATATATATATATATATATATATATATATATATATATATATATATATATATATATATATATATATATATATATATATATATATATATATCCTGATCGCATAGATCCATCATAACAGAAGAGGTTTTTATTTATCTTTAATTATATCTTCAATTCACTGTGTTGCTACTGTTACGATCGCCAACTTCGTTGCGAAGATTATGTTTTGAAAAGAGTGTATTTGTTTGTGTCTGTCTGTGTGTTTATGATTCACATAACCCAAAAATTATATGACCAAATCTTACGAAATTTGAAGGGATGATCACCCATGATCCTAGGACTATTTGATTAGATTTTGAGAGTGATGGGGTAAAATTCACGGCTAAGATCACGAAAAGGTCAAAAATTCCTTTTTGTC
>NC_090725.1:322591967-322596967 GCF_036898095.1 Palaemon carinicauda | reverse complement strand
CCACAAGGAATTTTGCGATAAATCTTTACTATTTACTACCTCTGGATAGAATATCAGCTGGATTATCCTTAGAGGGGGTATACCGTAGGGAAACTTGAACTCATTAATTTCAGTGACTGTTTCGTACATAGGGAATTTTACTATTATTGTTCTTCACCCAACAAATAGAACCATGGAGTCACCCCAGAGAGTGCAAGAACTCAATCTTAAATGCTCATTCTGCATTAATCTTCCAGCAAGTTTTCGCACCCAAGGACAAGGCTGTCAATTCCAAACGCGGAATAGTCTGTTTAGGGTTTGGTGCCACTTTACACTTACTGACCAGTAAATTGCTTACACTTCTCTTGGAATCAGTCACATAGGCAGCAGCTCCATATGCCTTGTTAGATGCATCACAAAATACATGTAAGTGGGAACATTTCAGGATGTACAACACACCTAGGAAACCTTAAACTTTCTACATTTCTAAAACACTTACAAATTTCTTCAAACCTTGAACATAATGATTCTGGTAAAGGGTCATCCCACCCGTAGTTACTCCACAAACATTTCAGAAAAAAATTATCTCTCACCTGTATTTTTGACAATAATCCTAGAGGATCAATATCCGAGCTACTACTGATAAAACCTTTCGTTTGGTTAAAGGTCCTTTATGCTCACAATTTACTTCCTTCAGTGACATCTCATCTTGTGCCAGATACCATTCTAAAACCAAAACGTTTACTCTTTCTTTGCTAACGTCTATGGTTCTGTTGAAACTCTGAATCATTACTGACCCATTCTTGTAGAGGCGTATTAGCGTCTTCAAGAATCTCACTTATTACTGGATACTCATCCATCAAGACCGACACATCCTTGTAACTTTTACTAAAATTATCTACATAGAAATTCTTCATCAGAGATGATGCAAGAGGATTATCATGTAAAGATAAATGATGCAAGAGGGTTTGCTGCAAGAGAAAGGGTGAGCACGTAGCTCCAAAACAAACTACACAAAACCTGTAAGTTACAGTTGATTTCAAATCTGAGGGATCAGTTATCCATAGAAATCTGCAATAATCACGATAATCAGGTGAAATGCCTATCCTTAAAAGGGCTTTACTGATATCTGAAATTACAGCTTCTGGGTTGCTACGGAAACTCAACAGGGCATCGAAAAGTTTAGTAGTTAATGAGGGACCAGTTAATAAACAATAATTTAAGGAAAGTTCTCCTTTAGTCTTGAAGAAGAAGCATTAAAAACTATTCGAATGGGGAGTAGTTTTGGAATCCTTCAATACAGCATGATGGGGGTAAATAATGCCCGATAATAGGGGAACCTGCAGGAATTAATTCTATAAACCCAGACTGAACGTAATCTTTGATAATTTTCATCATATTTAGCATACAAGGAGGGGTCAGATTCAAATCTATGTAACAAGGAATTTAATTGACCAATGGCTATTTTATAGTTAATAGGTGGTCTACTTTCGTCTTTAAATGGTAAGGACACTTCATATTTATTGTCAACCCTTTTAACTTTATCCTTAAAACACTTAACTGATTCTGTTTCTTCAGGACTAATTTCAGATTGACGAATACCAACACTTTCTAAATCCCATAATCTTTTAACTTCACAACAAGAATTAATAGGAATTTCCTCTACTTCTATTCTGGAACAACATATATTTGATGTAGTAATCTAATTAGATTCCACGTCATCATAAGACCAACTAGGAAGGGGTCCAAAAATTAGTGCACCACCAGAACTATTCAATATCTGTATTCCAGAGCAAATTTGACTGTTCTGGATGAATTTTCCATAATAATCAGCCCCAATGACTAATTCTATACCATTTACTTCATCTGAATTTAAATCATTATCTGCTAATTTTATGCCTTTACTCGTCAAGAACGCAGCTGACTTGCATAATCCTGAAGAATAAATTCTGGAATTAACTCTATCGAATGCAATGGCATTAATGACAGTACGAATTTTACCTAGTCTCACCACAACTCTTATTATATCACAATCAACTTCCATGGCATCACTGCCAAATGGTTTTATCTTTAAGGCTACCGTTGCTATAGACGATAGATTAAGCTTATGGGCTAATTCCGTTGCAATAAACGTTCTTTGCGCACCAGAATCAAAGAGTGCTCTCTCAAAAGAACGATGTCCATTGCCTGACACAATTACGCTAACAGTAGAAAGAGCAGTCGAAACAGAAATCTTATTATTCTGAGAATGATCAATTCCAAAAAAAAAGCAGTCATAACTACGGGGGAATCACCTTTACTAACAGTACCTTTTGGATCCTTATGAGAATCCCCACTAACATTTGATTGAATAACAGCACCTTTCGGATCCTTATTACGACACCCAAAGTTAACATTTGATTTACTAACATTAGTGCTATTTACACTCAACTTTGGTGAAGCAGGATTTACAGGGTTTTCTGTTTCCTTACAAATCATCGGGTAATGAGGACCATCACATATATTACATTTAGGCTTATTCCCACATTCAGAGAATAAGTGACCTCCTTTCAGGCAAGCAAAACACAATCTTAAACATTCAACTCTGTCCCTTCTACTATCAACGGATTTGAAAGTCTTACAATCGCGAAAAGAATGGTTCAATGAGCAAAACACACAATTATTGTAACTACTATTACTAGGTTTACTGTTACTTGGTTGTGCTCTCTGCACGTTTATGCACATTTGAGGGAATTACTTTAGAATAGTTGCCCTGATCCAGTTTTCTTTTATTAGAATTCTCACCTTCGTGACAAAATCCATCAATTCACAAACATATTTCAAACCTGAGGAAATTTGCTTTAAATCAAGAGACATACTATTATGTTTATCAGCTATAGCCTTACGCGTTTCAGGTAATAATTTCTCGCATATTAGACTAGAGAAAATGGGGTTCATGGCTTCTACATCTAAATTCAGTGTTTTCATCTGTGAAATAATTTTTTCATAATCCAATTTAAAAGTGTTCAAATCCTCTATTGAATGACTGGGAGGGACTAAAAGTGTTAATTTGGACATGAGTCTACGTTTCAAGTTTTCCTTATTATCATACTTCTCCTTAAGGGTCTGAATAGCTAATGAATAATTGGCAATAGTGACAGGCAAACCTTCTATGGCTTTGAGGGTGTTGTCCCTTAAACTTGCTCTGAGTATAGAAAACTTAATTACGATCGTGAACCAAACTGTTGAATATATCCCAAAATGCAAGCCATTGCTCTTCCCCACTGCTAAATTCAGGTATCTTAATTTCTGGGAGTTTAGGGGGAGGGAGAGGATTAACGGGAGCCGAAGAAGGAGGCATAACGGGCCGTTGATTTCTATCTCGAGCGTCAATCTCGCTCATAGTTTGCTGAGTAGCAGCAATAGCTTTCCTTACACATCTAGTTATAGCTCTATAAATTCTACATAACCTGTCATATTCACTATCCTGTGAAATAATCGTCACATTCTGTGACCAACAATCTTCAAAATGCCGTAGTCCCTCAGTAAGACAACGTTCATACATTACAAGAGTCGATTTTGGCGTATCGGTATCACCAATGCAGCTACCTGACTCGTCGAGCAAATCTTGTAAGGAAATATTTTCCCCTTCAATAACTACCTTAACCTTAGACTCCATTATCTCGTTAATGAATCAATAACAAACTTGAACAAATATCAGAAAATATATGGCAAATTATCTAACCCTGATTCAAATATAACATTCACTAAATGCTAGACAATTTGGCCACGTGCTCTTAAATACATCTGATCACGAAACCTAAGTTCAAACAAATGGCAACGAAATTCAACAAAATTTCTTCACAGAGTAATTAACGAACAGATAATGTTCCATACAATAGATTACTTGGTAAAACACTCCAAGTAATTCAATACCTTACCCTGCTCACCAAATAACTTTGGACACGTGCCAGCTATACTAGAATGACTTTGACGACGACCATCAACCACGTGAATTTTATCGCAATTTATCTTTAACATCCCAGAAAATTCTTTGTGAATCGTTATGGCATCCGGTTCGAAGGACCAGAATATGGTGAAACACTGGAATCTACAACCACATATGATAACTTTCTTTTACCTGTAAACCCTCGTGCACCAGCTTTGCACGAGGCCAAGTTACAAAACTGAGAAACGAACTTACTTAAGAGACATCTGCCGTTTACCTTTGATTCAGACTATATTTCCTGCACCGATTCTTTTAGGGGTGATGCCACACGGGTTCACAAAGACTCAATTAAAAAGTTTGACATATATTTAATATTTAAAGTACACAAACAAAAATCATCAGAGTTACGTTAAAGAGCGAACATTAGCATTACCACAAATGAACAAAAATTTACGTTACTTGATAGAAATTAAACAAATATCGAACGGAGTTATAGAGTATTCCTATAAGAACATTGCTGCAACAATGCGATGGTTCACAAGATGATGATGGTGGTCGGATTCAGGAGAATATCTTCTAAGTACTTGCCTTTTGGAGTCCGCTGGTAGAAGCCCGCCTGCGTCACATTTCCACCCTGGATGAGAACTCGGGAGAAGTACAATGTTGTCACATTTACAAATTTGCAAGGGTTACGTAACAAACATCAAGTGATTTAATTGTAACCCAACATACAAAAAAAAAAGGGGTTTCGTCCAGAAGGCAAGTTTAAATTACTGGCATGTGCCCTTACAATAATCAAACAATATATATAATCTCCACAGGAAGAAGTTTGACAACAATGGGATGATACGTTATCTTATCTGATCTAGATGGATAAAATTTGCAAGAAAGGTAGCTTATTACTTTAAACATTATTATATTAATTCATACAAACTCATTGATACAGTTAATATAATAAAACTACTTCTGTGGAGAAAAATAATCACATTCAAACACATATTCATAGAAACTGAGAAATATCTTTGAAACAAATACTCGTAAACTAAAAATATTTTTATTCAAGGGGAATAAATGTCAATTTTTGACAGTACAT
>NC_090725.1:322566967-322576967 GCF_036898095.1 Palaemon carinicauda | reverse complement strand
AAAAGTGTGCGTTCAAGCACATATTTGAGATCCGTAGACCATTTCCAAACGATCTTATTCTATACAAGATAACAGTGGGAGCGATAATAAACAAAATATGGGGGGGTGGCTGTAGCGCTACAAACTACCCTATATATATATATATATATATATATATATATATATATATATATATATATATATATATATATATATATATATATATATATATATATATATATATATATATATATATATATATATATATATATATATATATATATATATATATATATATATATATATATATATATATATATATATATATATATATATATATATATATATATATATATATATATATATATATATATATATATATATATATATATATTTATTATTATTATTACTAGCCAAGCTACAATCCTAGTTGGAAAAGCAGGATGCAATAAACCCACGGGATCCAATAGGGAAAAATAGGCGACTGAGGAAAGGAAATAAGGAAATAAATAAATGATGATGATAAATTAACTATAAATCATTCTAAAAACAGTAACAACGTCAAAACAGATATGTCCTATATAAACTATCGACAACGTCAAAAACAGATATGTCATATATAAACTATAAAAAGACTCATGTCAGCCTGGTCAATATAAAAACATTTTTTCCAACTTTGAACTTTTGAAGTTTTACTGATTCAACTACCCGATTAGGAAGATCATTCCACAACTTAGTAACAGCTGGAATAAAACTTCTGAAATACTGTGTAGTATTGAGCCTCACGATGAAGAAGGCCTGGCTATTAGAATTTAATGCCTGCCTAGTATTACAAACAGGATAGAATTGTCCAGGGATATCTGAATGTAAAGGATGGTCAGTGTTATGAAAAATCTTATGCAACATGCATAATGAACTAATTGAACGTTGGTGCTACACATTAATATCTAGATCAGGAATAAGAACTAAAATAGACCTAAGTTTCTGTCCAACAAATTAAGATGAGAATAAGCAGCTGAACACCAGACGGGAGAACAATACTCAAAACCAGGTAGAATGAAAGAATTAAAACACTTCTTCAGAAAAGATTGATCACCGAAAAGCTTGTAAGATTTTCTAAATAAGTCAATTTTTTGTGCAATTGAAGAGGACACAGACCTAATGCGTTTCTCAAAAGTGAATTTGCTGTCGAAAATCACACCTAAAATTCTAAAAGAGTCATACAAATTTAAAGAAACATTATCAATACTGGGATCCAGATGTTGAGGAGCCACCGTCCTTGACCTACTTACAATCATACTTTGAGTTTTATTAGGATTCAACTTCATACCCCATAATTTGCACCATACACTAATTTTAGCTAAATCTCTATTAAGGGATTCACAACCCCAGATCTACATTCAGGGGATGGAATTGACGCAAAGAGAGTAGCATCATCTGCATATGCAACAAGCTTGTTTTCTAGGCCCAAACCACATGTTATGTGTATATAGTATGAAAAGTAATGGGCCAAGAACACTACCCTGTAGAACACCGAATATCACATTCCTATACTCACTATGTTGCCCATCAACAACAACTCTTTGAGATCTATTACTTAAAAAATCAATAATAATGCTAAGAAACGACCCACCCACTCCAAACTGTTTGAGTTTGAAAACTAGGGTCTCATGATTAACACGGTCAAAGGCAGCACTAAAATCAAGGCCAATCATACGAATTTCCTGACCACAATCAAGGGATTTCTGTACAGCATCGGAGATTGTAAAAAGGGCATCACATGCTCCAAGGCCTTTACGAAAACCCAATTGCAAACTAGGGAATAGATGATTACCTTCAGCAAACCTATTAAGACGTTTTGCCAGAAGACGTTCAAAAACTTTAGATAATATGTGAGTTGAGGAAATTGGGCGGTAATCAGTGGGACTTGAGCTACCACAAACACATTTACATAGAGGAGTAACATTACCAATTCTCCAACAAGTGCTGAAAGCTCCTCTTCTTGCTAACTTGCGCAAAATAACAGACAATATAAAAAACAAAGGAAAAAAGCCTTTTGGGTCTACACCTCCATAAGCATCAAGGTCCATCAAGAGAGCTTTAATCTCACGAGATTGAAAAGGTCATTTTAGCCTCAGGAAAACAGGAATGAGGAAGCTCAAGTTTTTCATTACTCTGTTCACTGTCAAAAACATCAGCCAACAGGGTTGCCTTTTCCTTTGAACAATGAGTGACTGAACCATCTAGTTTAAGTAGAGGAGGAACTGTTGCATCTACACCAAAGAGTGCAGATTTAAGAGTAGACCACCATTCTTGTTCCTGAGTTGTACCAGAAAGGGTTTTTTTATGGTTAAATTGTACTCCTTTTCAGTTGAGGCATAAAGTTTCTGAGCAAAAGCTCGAAGCTAAATATAGTTGTTCCAGGTCAAATCTGATCTGTTACCCTTTCAAAGATGATAGGCCTCCTTCTTCTCCAAATAAGCACGTCTACAATCATCATTGAACTACGTTTTGTCCTTCACTCTGTACCTTAGCACACGAGAAGGGATACGCCTATCAATTATGTTGACTATATTCTCATTCAAAGGGACAACAGGATCTACACTACTATATAATTGTGACCAATTCAAGGACAAAAGATCATGCAAAATCCTATTCCAGTCAGCTTGGGATTTAATTTGAATTTTACAAGAGTATGATATATCAAGGACAGGCTGCTCAGTCTTCACTACTAATGAAATCAAGGCATGATCAGATGTCCCTACTGGAGAATCAACCTTACTAGTTATAACGCCAGGGGAGTCAGTGTATACGAGGTCCAAGCAATTGCCAAACCTGTGAGTAGCTTCATTAATAATTTGCTCACAGCCTGATTCAGAGGCAAAGTCTAAAGCTCTTAAGCCATGGCGATCGGTAGGAGAGATAGAACTTAACCACTCCCTATGGTGAGCATTAAAATCACCAACAAAGACAAAAGAAGCCTTTCTATCATCTTTTTGTACCTTAGCCATAATGATAAGAAGACAATCAAAGATGGAATCATCCTTGTTTGGATTCCGGTTGATACAACACAAATAAAAGTTATTATGCCTGCCACAAACTTTATTACCTGAATCTCATAACATCCACATTGATAGCAGGACTTATGAGACGCAGGATACTCGGTCCTAATATACTCCGCCATTCTCCTTGCCCTAGGGATGGCATCACGTTTCAACATTATTGGCTTCTTAAAACCAATTATAAGAAGCTCAGATGAGTGTCTCACATAAGAAACCAAAGTTTCTGAGCACAAAAGAATATCATGCTGTCTGGACGCAACTGTAAGGTCTTGGATATTTGCATGAAGACCACGAACATTGCAATACAGAAGACGACATTGACGAAATCTAGGACGTACTGGTCCCGGATTTCGCTCATTGTCTCCAGACAGCATAAGAATTAATAGAAATAAAAAAGAGACACCATACTTAAAAACTACACTAACAAGAATTATAACAAAAACAATATGTACAGAATTATAAATAAAGTGATTGATGATACCCATAGACTATAGTAAAAAGTCGGAAAAACTGATCAACATGGAGGAGCCTATACACCATGCAAGGCTAAATACCCTCCAGGATAGCCACTTCAACTGAAGGGTGGACAGTAAGGATGGTTTTGAGAAAAAAAAAAAAAATCAGAAAAGGAAAAGACAACCTCTTAATAAACCACCAGGCATCCATGTCTCTTCTATTAAGCCTGCCCAACACACCATTTAGAAAAAAAAAACAAGAAGAAAACAAAATAATATAGAATATTGTGGCCGAGTGTACCCTCAAGCAAGAGAACTCTAAACCAAGACAGTGGAAGACATGGTACAGAGGCTATGGCACTACCCAAGACTAGAGAGCAATGGTTTAATTTTAGTGTCCTTCTCCTAGAAGAGCTGCTTACCATAGCTAAAGAGTCTCTTCTACCCTTACCAAAAGAAAAGTACACTGAACAAATTGCAGTACAGTAATTAACCCCCTAGGTGAAGAAGTGTTTAGTATCTCATTGTTGTCTGGTGTACGAGGAAAGACGAGAATATGTAACGAATAGGCCAGACTATTCTGTGTAAGTGTAGGCAAAGAAAAAATAAGCCTTAACTAGAGAGAGGGATCCAATGCATTACTGTCTGGCTAGTCGAAGGATCCAATAAACAATTTTGACATACACAACTAAGTCAAGCATTCTCAGCAAATTATAAGCCAAGCAAGGAAGCAAGCCAACCATGTTCTAAAGACCTTCATTAAAAGAAACACGATGCTCACGCCTACAAATTCCCTTTTTTCCCATCGACTGTTCTAAAATTTTACACGCCCATCAAGGCAGACTTGCTTCAACCATAACCCACATGGACGGAATTCACCTACTCAACTAAACTAATTTCTTTTGTGTCCGCACATACACATAGTTTGAGTCACACATAAAAATCTTACTTTCACATGGTTGGGCCAAAAAGCTTTGTCCTGGTAAGAGGATTAAGATCTATTAGATTTTATCTTAGGAATAACAGTGTTGTAAAATCTTGATAATTGTAACGACTAAATTATTGAGGATACTGACATATTCTTAACCCTTACAATCCCACTGTTGCACTAAAAAATTGGCACTTGAGCCATAGGCCATATTTTGGAGCATTTATCTTTAATTATCGCAATACAAACCGTTATGAAGATAGGACCTTTACAACTTTCATTATTGATAAAAATTTTCTTACTAATATTTTCCATATTTTCCTAATTCATGGGCTATTCTTTCTTTCAATGAAAAAAAGCTTGGCCGTGATAAAAAAAAAAAATCTTAAAAAGATGTAAACAAATTGTTTGCTCCTCAATTAAGCTCTGGTGAAGGAATAACTGTTGGGTAAACAACGCCATACTCAATCCATCACCATCTTGAAACCTCGTTTCTTTGGGGCACAAGTATTTTAGAGAAAAATCCGACCTAGTGTGGGGAGGATTGGAACTTGCATAATTTGCGAGCCTTTACAATAGGATTCCACATGCAACAAGATATTTAAAAAGTGTCTCCCAACACTTTTCAAATTAAATTTTCTAACTATGCAGAAACTTCATATCCTTTACTAATCTCTTTGAAAGGGACAAATGGGATAAAAATTAGTAAATGTCTACTTTAAAATTGTTTTTATCTAAAATTTTGCAACTTGGATTTTTGTTTGAAAGTATCATTTCAGCTGAAGCATGAGAAATCTCCAAATATTCCATTCTCTCTAAAAGACTAATTAAAGAACTAAAACTAACGTTGTTCGAAAACAAGAAGTGTGGGAATCAGGACAGGCTTCTTGAAGTATAATAATGTTTTACCTTTAATAACATCAACAGAACTTTTTGGTTTCAGCAAAGGGCTCTGGATTACTGCCGAAATCTAACCAATTACCCACATAAATCTGCACCCAATTTCTTTCCCGCTTGGTTCCTTACTTGTGACTACTTCATAACCCTCAATTAAACTGAAATATTTTCATATGAACTGATAAATATTTACCTGAAATATAAATTGAGACATTTTCAGGAATCTTGGTGAACTGGAATTGAAGTGCTACTCTTTTGCAAATATACGGTCAGTCAGGCGCATAGAGGACTTCTTAAACTTTCCTTGAACCTTCATTGAACTGAAACGAGTGTGTCCATGGAAAAAGTCTAAAGCTAGGAACATGAATCTAGAAATATCTAGAACTGTTATCCAACTCCTCGTCCCTTTCGGTACATGACACAAAGTGTTTTTAAACCTTGGAGGAACTAAAATCCTTTTATTGTTTCTTTCAATAACAACCATTTTTTCCTGCATAATATCCATGTCTGTATTGTGTTGGCAACAAAAAAGGACTTTGGTGTACTGGAGAGAAGGGGGATTCATCTTGAAAGTCAGTCAGTGAAAATTCCTCGACACTAATATACCCTTGTCTCTAAGGGATACACCGCAAACTGTATGTAACCAAGCTATGTGTCCCCTAATATTTAAAACGGTTCATGTATTGGTTATGTTGTTAATTTTTATACCAGACAAAGACTTTAATCAGACCCATATTTTCCATAATAAACCTAATATTATTCCACTTGCTTCACAGCTGAGGCAGGGAGCAATACCATCCCGAGACGTAGTTAACTACATTATGGCTAAGACCAGCTCCCTAATCATACTGCTAGGTAAAGGATATATACACCAAATCTCTCCTCTTTCAATCACAATGTGTTGAACCCCAAGGTACCCTAATAATGTACCTACTTTGGTAAGTTAATGAAAGATATATGGTAGACAATTCAAAATTTTTTTTTAGAAATTATCATTATTATGTAAAATACAAAATACATAAGTTCGACTTGTGATATATATATATATATATATATATGTGTGTGTGTGTGTGTGTGTGTATATATATGCATATATGAATTTATATATAAATATATATATATATATATATATACATATATATATATATATATATGTATATATATATATATATATATATACATATATATATATATATATATATACACACACACACACATATATATATATATATATATACAGAAGACGTTGAGGACACTAGAATCGTTGGGAGGAAAAAGGGCCTTCTTAGAGACATGACATCAATTACCTCCGCCAACAAAGTTGGAAGGTGGTTATGTTTTAGCCCCCGTTCGAGTTCGTGCGTGTGTGTGTGTGTTTGTTTGTGAACAGCTTTCAGGCCAGACTTGTAATCGTGGAGTAATAATACTTGCAGGGTTATTAATTATGTAGAGAGCTGGAAATTATTATAATTTGGAAGGTCAAGGTTGAAGGTCAAGGTCTCGGTTAAGGAAAATGTGCAATTCACTTGATCAGCCATAGGTTTAGGAATCCTTGTCACAGATAGTTCAAACTTGGTTCATATTTGACTGCATAAAAATCCAAGCCAATTAATACATTTTAAGGTCAAAGGTCAAAGTAAAGGTCTTAGTACGACAAATAAATAACTCTTTACTTAGCCTGCATGATATGTCAAGTTTCTTTGAAACTATACCGATTTCATTCAAATACTCGGGCTCAATCGTAATGGATTCCATTTGATATTGTTCCAGTTTTATCTTCTCATTCAATTTCAATAAATAAAATACATATATAAACTTAATAAACACCAACCTCGAAATAGGTTTGATTTTATAGGCGAAGGGGAGTTTATTCCACCCTGCTTTATGCGATTGTAAATTTTTTCTATTCTATGAAAAAGTAAGGGAAAACAGAAGGGCTTGAATCTCTCTCTCTCTCTCTCTCTCTCTCTCTCTCTCTCTCTCTCTCTCTCTCTCTTGTTACCGGAAAGGTTAAAGGGATTATTTTGGTCTGTGGCTGAATAGAAAATCCTATATCCTTTTTTCTGGAATGAAATGTCAGTGGTTATTTGGTTTTCAAATTTCTACTAGATCGTTTCCAGATCTGCTGTATCGTGAACTTCTAGACTATGAGTCAATGTAATTTTCTTTAAGGCTTATAAAACCACTTGATAAGTGTATCAGAAGACTGAAAGGAAGGTAGAAATTAATCTTTCGGAACTACGGTACCATTCACATGTATATACAATCATTATATATATATATATATATATATATAATCGCATATGCTTTGTTGTTAATTAGTTGTTTATATATATATATATATATATATATGCATATATATATATATATATATATGCATATATATATAGTATATATATAAATATACATACAATATATATATAAATATATGTATATATATGTATATATACATATATATATATATATATATATACATATATATATATATATATATATATACACTTATATCAATATATAGTTTTGGGGGTGTTTGAATGTGCGTGGATGAAGTACGATAGAGTTTAAAAGATGTGAGATTGGAAGTGTGTTTAGGAATAGAAGGATGGATATATTGGCTTTGTGTGAGACAAAGATAAAGGGGAAAGGTGAAGTGATGTTTGGTGAAAATGTCTGGTAGAGTGTCTGGGATTGAAAGAGGAATAGCAGGAGGAGGTGTGGCTGTATTGCTGAGTGAATGGATGACTGGCTAAGTAGTGGAATGGAAGGAGATATTATCTAGGTTAATGTGGGTAAGGGTTAGGTTGGGTAGGGAATATTGGGCTTTTGTCAGTGTGTATGGGTCAGGTTGTGAGAAAAGTGAAGAAGAGCGGAATGAGTTCTGGAATGAGTTAACTAGGTGTGTAGAAGGACTGGGTAGCAGGAATTATGTAGTTGTCATGGGTGACTTGAATGCTAGAGTGGGCGCTAGAGAGGTGGAAGGTGTCATTGGGAAGTTTGGCGTACCAGGTGAAAAAGAGAGTGGTGAGAGACTGGTAGATATGTGAGTTGAGCAAGAGAGGGTGATAAGTTCTAGCTTTTTAAAAAAGAAAGATAAAAACTAGTATACATGGGTAAGAGTGGCAAATGGAAGAGTGGTAGAAAAGGCATTAATGGATTATGTGTTGATAACTAAAAGAATGTTTGGAAGATTGAAAGACGTGCACGTGTTTAGGGGTATGGATAACGATATGTTTGATCATTTTTTGGTGGAATGAAAATTAGTCGGGGAATAGAGTAGGTGGATGTAAAAGGGAGCTAGTGGAGGTCGAAGAGCTAATAAAACCAGGGGTAAAAAGTAAATATCAGGAAAGGTTGAAAATGTCATATGACGAAGTGAAAGTAAGAGAAATAGGTAATTTAGAGTAGTGGAAGTTAGTAAAAGAAAATTTTGTTGGGATTGCAAGTTATATGTGTGGCAAGAAGTTTGTTGGAGGCAGCATGAGGAAGGGCAGTGAATGGTGGAATGAGGGAGTGAAGGTAAAAGTGGAAGAGAAAGCGAGGGCTTCTGAAGAATGGCTGCAGAGTAATAGTGTAGAGAGGTATGAAAGATATAGAGAGAAAAAATATGGATGTAATGTGCAAGGTAAGTGAGGCAAAGAGGGCAGCTGACCTGAGGTAGGGTCAGAGATTTAGGTCATTCATATAAGGAGAATAAGAAGAAGTTTTGGAAAGAAGTGAAGAGAGTAAGGAAGGCTGGTTCAAGAATTGAAGAGACAGTGAAAGATGAAAATGGAAGGTTGTTAAAAGGAGAGGAGGCAAGGAAAAGGTAGGTGGAATATTTTGAAAGTTTAATGAATGTTGAGGATAATAGGGAGGCAGATATAATTGCTGTTGCAGATGTTGAGGTACCGGTGATGGGAGATGAGAATGAGAGAAGATTACAAGACAGGAAGTGAGGAGAGCACTAGATGGAAAAAGAGTATGAAAAGCATCTAGTATGGATGGTATGAGAGCTGGGATGTTGAAGGAAGGGGGTGTGACTGTAATTGAATGGCTGGTGAGATTGTTTAATATATGTTTTGTGTTATCAATGGTACCAGAAGCTTGGGTTTATGCGTGTATTGTACCACTATATAAAGGTAAGGGAGATGTGCAGGAGAGTTGTAATTCAAGGGGTATTAGTTTGTTGAGTGTGGTGGGAAAAGTGTATGGTAGAGTACTGATTAATAGGATTAATGATAAAACAGAGAATACAATCTTAGAGTACAGGGTAGTTTTAGAAGAGGTAGGGGTTGTATGAATCAGATTTTTATAGTTAGGCAGATATGCGAGAAATATTTAGCAAAAGGTAAGGAGGTGTATGTTGCATTTAGGGATCTGGAGAAAGCGTATGATAGAGTTGATAGGGAAGCAATGTGGAATTTGATGAGGTTATATGGAGTTAGTGGAAGGTTGTTGCAAGCAGTGAAAATTTTCTACAAAGGTAGTAAAGCATATATTAGAATAGGAAATGAAGTGAGCGATTGGTTTCCGGTGAGAGTGGGGCTGAGACAGGGATGTGTGATGTCGCCGTGGTTGTTTAAATTTTATGTTGATGGAGTGGTGAGAGAGGTGAATGTTCGAGTTCTTGGACGACGATTGAAACTGGTAGATGAGAATGACCATGAAAGGGAGGTAAAATAGTTGTTGTTTGCAGATGA
>NC_090725.1:322426858-322561944 GCF_036898095.1 Palaemon carinicauda | reverse complement strand
AAGAGGTGATTTCAATGTAATCCCTAAACAACAAAGAATATTTACAAATTTGGGACTAATTTTTTTTACAAATACTGATATGGAAACAAAACTTTATAGGCCTCCCAAATCTCAAGATTTTAGTTTTTTTTTAATTGGAGGTGGTTATACATGCAGATGTCGTGCTATAGACATAGTTCTTTCCATAGGTACATTGGCAATTTGTTGATATCCACGTTATGCTTTCATCTAGCATTAATTTTATGTTATCCTATGATATCAGTGTTAGCGTTTCTTCAAGGAGTAGGTTATGTTGGTATGCCTGCATTCGTGCATATTGGTGGATTGCGTCACCTTTGAGATTGTTTCGCTAGTTCTAGGAAGACGACCATCTCACTTATTATTATTAAACATTTTAGTTTTATTTCGTACGCTCCACCTAGTTTTACATTTGGTTCGAGTGGGACTCGCGTATTTTGTTGTTTTTACTGTTCGATCTACCGCTTCAGTAACTAGGTTGGTACCCCTGCTTTCCATCTGCTGATGGCGTCATGCTTCCTCCGTTACCACTCGCCCGAGTCCCTCTCTCGCCATATTATTTCTGCATGCCTAACCTTACTTACGTGATTTCGCTTTTAATTCATTAATTATTTTTATGTATTTGTGCATTGATATTATATTTATTGCTTTACTCCGTTATGATCATATTTTTGGGATTTTCATGTCATGTTGAGGGGATCTCCAGTTGGTAGCCCTGTCTACCACTACGCACTGGTGATTCCCCGGTACCATACCCCCCCCCCCCACAGGTTGGGGAGGCTATTCCATCCCCCCCTCCTCCAGTGTACACCCTTCCTCTCACTCGATGGTTGTTGGTTATGACATACGGGTCAAGTATGCTTGTTCCTCAGTCTTCCCTCAACGTTCCGACATATTGAGGACTGAGTGTACCCACGGGGTGTGACTTAGTCTCATTCATTCATACCGGGCTGTTTCGTCTCCTCCCCTCCCATCGCCCCGATTGGCCATCGGTCGGGGGAGGGGGAGGGCCGGGACCACCGGGGACTATCACCCGTGATTAGTCGGTATGACTGCACCTTGGTGTAACTTTTGCTTTTAGCTATGGTTGTAAGAATGAGCACTTAAATTAGGAGTGTCCCCACCTACGGTACCTCCTGCTATTATCGTCCGCATAGGACTTATTAATATCATTATATTATATTCTACATGAATCATTACCTTCGTCCCGGTACCTCTGGTTGGGTAGTGGGGGTTCCATTGGCTCCCCCGCGCTCTCCCGTGGTACCCTCCCGTCATCAGACATCGGAGCCTCCGAGCTCTTAAATACAAGATCTGTTGACACTGACACAGTTTTGATTATATCCTCCCTCCGGGAGCCCTATTCAATTACAGACATTAGTTTTAGATCATAACTGGAGTTTTCTATTTATGTATTTTAAGGATGTATCTTAGGTTACTTTAAGTTTACTTTAAGTTACTTTTAAGTTTACTTTAAGTTACTTTAAGTTTACTTTACCAACCCTGTTCCCTTTTTATTTTATACCTCCCTGGTAATGACGGGATGGTATATTCCTCGCTATGACAATATTATTTCATTGATAATCTTATCTTATTACGGAATTGTTTCAACATTTCCCCGGTTACTATACCGGTTCGAAATTTTGTTCATAGCCTTTTGTCCCGATTTCATATCGGTCTATTTTAAGAATCCGGAACACCCGGATCTTTTTAGGTTATTAACCTATTATGGGATACTCACGTATCTGTATTTTATTCTATACTTCCCAAGTAGCGACGGGATAGTGTATTTCAAGCTATGACAATATTATTTCATTGATAACCTTAACTTATTACGGGATTGTTTTAACAATGTCAGTTTATTTATAAGTTATTCCCCGGTTACTAAACCGGTCCTAGAGTTGTTCATAGCCTTTTGTCCCGGTTTCATATCGGTCTACTTTAAGAACCCGGAACACCCGGATCCTTTTAGGTTACTAACCTATTATGGGACACTCACGTATCTTTCTTTTATTCTATACTTTCCAAGTAGCAACGGGATAGTATATTTCTCGCTATGACAATATTTTTTCATTGATAACCTTAACTTATTATGGAATTGTTTTAACAAAGTCAGTTAATTTATGATAAGTTTTTCCCCGGTTACTGTACCGGTCTGAACTTTGTTCATAGTCTTTTGTCCCGATTTCATATTGGTCTAATTCAAGAATTCGGAGCATCCGGATCTCTTTAGGTTACTGACCTGCTATGGGATACTTATGTATCTTTATGATATTCTATACTTTCCCAGTACCGACGGGATAGTATATTTCGCGCTATGACAATATTATTTCATTGATAATCTTCACCTTTTATGGAATTATTTTGACAATGTCAGTTAATTTATGAAAGTTTTCTCCCCGGTTATTATACCGGTCCGAAATTTTTTTCATAGCCTTTTGTCCCGGTTTCATACCGGTCTATTTTAAGAATTCGGAACACCCGGATCTTTTTGGGTTACTACCCTACTATGGGACACTGTAGGTGCCCCTGTCGTTACTATCTATAATTATAACTTCGGATATATTATTTTGGGATTTTCATTTTATTTCCTTTGTGATTGATCGATTTAAACATTTATTCTCGATCTATTTATTTTACATTCCCAACGGAGTTACCTTGTTCATTAGTAACGATATACCCTCTTTCGGAGCTCGCAGTCTTCCATGACTTCTACCTTGGCGACTCTTTAGATCTGGGTTGGCGGGTTTGCCTGGAGTGTCAGGGCAAAGAGATCCTGTGTCTCTTCCTTTTAGGGTTTTCAAGGAAGCACGTGGCTGATGTCGGGCCACGTCCCGTTGTCCCTAAAGTTAAAGCTACCTGCCAGCCCTAGCAAAGACTCACAGGTCTTCCAAATCACCAAACCAGTTAAGACTTCTCTTGGGCCGAGAGCGAAGCCCGGCCTGAAACCTACGACCCCGGAGGCTCCCTTCGATCCGGCAGCCCTTTCAAGATTGATGCATGGCCTCTCGTGGCATGGTTAGTTTCAACCTGACCTTTCATTAGAAGAGGCCAGCGACCGATCCCAGGGATGAGGTAGAAATTTATTTCTATTTGAACACGATGTTGTGCTGATATTTATCCATATATATACATATATATATAATTTACGGACCTCTGTAGCTCACTGGCTCAAACCTCGTGTCACATACCGAGTCACCACGATTATAGGATGGAAGATTCCTGGTGCCTCTGTGAACTTGACAATTGAATGGAATTATTGCCCATTAGGGGGAAGTGAGTGCTAAACCAGATAGCCTCATACAGGGTCTCATTTGTTATGGGCTACCTCAACAGCACAATATATCATCCCGGATGCCTCTAGGCTCCCGGAATTCGTCGAAAGCAATCCGTGGAAGGGGGCCTTGCGCTCTCCCTTCAAAGATGGTATGTTAACCATCGAATGGTTTGGCACCCGGACTGTAGAAGATTTTGAATTCTACCCGCCGGGTCTACAGTTCCCTCTCTCTAGTTTCGCATGCCTTACCGAGGAGACACTCGTAAGGTTTGACAAGGTCCACAAAGAAACCAAAATGTACCCAAAGGGGCAGGCTCAGTCCACCTGGGTCCGGCCCTTAAACGAGTGGGAGTGTGTTAACACTACGTTAACACCTCACAAGAGCCCGTACACGATGTTTCTAGTGGAGGAGTAAACCCCTACTCCGTGTGTCACTAAGATATCGGACCTTGCTCGGCAGGCAATAAACGAGGACAAGCCGTTACCGCAGCTGAAGGAAACGCATCCGACCTCCCTCCTGTCCCTGGGGGATCACGATTGCTGGGCTAACGCCCCGGCGACCTTCACATTGGGTAAATTAAGCGCTGACTGTGCTCCCATTCAGTTCAGTGAGTGGCTACCCAGGCTTCCGGAATCTCTGATATGCCTCGAGCTCGAAGACTGTATGCGCCTGAGTGGACCTATCAACTCGGCTACAATGGCAGAAAAGACCTCTTTAATGTATGAAGAAGAACCACCTTTTAAGGTCTTGACAAAGTCATTACTTCAAACCTTACTGTCTGATTCCTACGACTTCTTTGCGGCCAGACGTCGTTGCTGTAGGCATGTCTTGTCTGAGGCCACTATCAGACATGAGCCTAACAAGCTCATTAAAGCCCCAGTCTGGAGCTGCTAGGGTCAATCAGAGCCTCAAGGTTCGATGGGCTTAGTCCCCAAGCACAAGTTCGAACCGGCCAGCAACCAATCTCGAGGTAGAAAGAGTCTGAGATCTTTCCATTCCTTCCAAACCGGCAGTCCCAACAGGTGGTTCAAACCATCCCGGTGGCACAAGGGAGTCAACCTTTCACTTCGAAGGGTCAACCCCAACAGCAATACGTGCTGGTTCCTCAGTCCCAAGTAGCAACTACCTCCTATGCTACTTCCCCAGCCCTTAGGCCCACCTTTGAAACTCAGGGTGCTTTCCAGGGTTACCAGCGCCCCAGAGGCGCTAGCTCGAGAGGAACTTTTCGCAACAGCTACTCTCGAGGCCGGGGAGGTAAATCCGCAGCAAATCATTGAGGGTTCTCAGGTAGGGGTAGGACTTTACATCTTCCGGAACCGTTGAACGTTCAACATTTGGGCTTTCAGTATAATTTGGGCTTTCAGTATAATTTCCAAAGGTCTGGAGTGGAGTTGGATAGAATGGCCCCCTCCACCAACCAGTTTTCATCAACATCCAACGGAAGAGCTAGTCTTATATGAAAACGATTTATTGCAAAAGGAAGCAATAAAGAAAGTAAATCGTTTGTAATTTCAGGATCACTTGTTCAGCGGGCCAAAGAAAGACTCAGAATAGCGAAGAGTAATCCTAGACCTGTCGCTTCTGAATTCTTACATTTAATGCGACAAGTTTCACATGCTGACCATCTCTCAGGTGCGGACCTTGCTTCTCTGTGGGGCCGTCACCTCCCCTATGGATCTTGCAGACGTTTGCTATCATGTTCCGAAAGCAAGGCATTTTCGTCCGTTTCTAGGCTTCAACTAGGCAAACTGCCTCACAGCAACTACAGAGTGATAATCTCTTACAACAGTTTTGGTTCCAAATCAACTTCGAGAAATCTCGTTTAGTCCCGAGGACAAGTTTCAATGGTTAGGATTCAATGGGTTCTATGCTCCCACACTCTGTCTCCCAACAGCCAAGAGGAACGGTATAGCAAAACACAATAAGTTTTCTCAAAGACAAATTGTCTTCCAGAAGAAATCAAGAGAGAATCCTGGGTGCCCTCCAGTTTGCCTCAGTAACAGATATACTACTGAAGGCCAGACTGAAAGATATAAGCCGAGTATGGTGCTCCAGGAAAACGAGTAATATCGAGACAATGGGCTCGACTCCAACCAATTCTGAAGAAAAGACTTCAACCATGGACAAAGGTCAAAATCTGGCAAATCAGTTTCCTTACAATATCCACCCCCAAGCTCGTCTTTTACACAGACGCCTCCCTAACAGGCGGGGGGATACTCTCAGTACACGAAAGTCCTGGGACTATGGTCGACAATATTCCGCCAACTTCATATCAATGTTTTAGAAGCCATGGCGGTATTTTTGACCTTAAGCAACCGGCTCCAGCCAAAAACCAACATATCAGGTTTCTTCTAGATAGATAGTGGCAGACGCACTTTCGAGGACAACTCCGCTGGAGTCGGAGTGGTCACTAGACCCAATGTCCTTCAGTTGGATTCTTTCTCAGGTTCCGGATCTCCAGATAGATCTGTTTGCAACAAAGTCCAACTACAACTAGAGTGCTACGTAGCTCCCAGCCCGGATCCTCGGGCTTACGCCACAGGCGCACTATCATTAGTCTGGAACACTTGGGAGAGAATTTACCTATTCCCACCAATAAATCTGTCGATGAAAGTGTTAGACAAGCTCAGGACTTTCAAAGGCCAAGTTGCTCTAGTAGTCCCCATCTGGCCCAAGCACAACGGGTTTCCCCTTCTGGTGGAACTGGTTCTCCACCTCGACAGATCCCCAATCCAATACAAACACAAGCAGTACAACTCGCTGTGTGTTAGCTTCCTCAAATTCAGAATGCCCTACCTTTCTGGACTTTATGAAATTTGCAGCTCAAGAGGTGCAGATATTGATCCTCAAATACGTTATTTTTAGAATCAGATAAGAGGGGATCCACCCTTCGACAGTATGATTCGGCTGTTATGAAACTTGCCAGTTTTTAAGGGACTCAAAAGTTGAGACAATGACTATGAATCTGACAGTAACCTTCTTCAGAATTTTATTTGAATCAGACTTAGAGATTTGTACTATTACCACAAATTAAGTCACCCTTGAAGGTTTTACAATTGGCTTTAATATTGCCCTTACAGATTCATACTTCTCATCCATCCCGAGAACCTGCGCCAGATTGAAACCATCAACTCACCATAGCTCAGTTTCCTGGTTTCTGAATGAAGTAATTAAATTGGCTTCAGACACTCTTAACGAGACTTGCCATTATATTCCATTGGTTAGGAAATCCTTGTTCTTAATGAACCTGACTTCTGGCGCCAGAATATCAGAACTTTCAGCCTTGTCTAGAGATCCAGGTCATATTGAATTTTCTCTCGTCAGGGGAAGTACTCCTTTCCCCTGACAAAAGATTTTTAGCGAAAATGAGGACCCCCAGGACAGACGGTTCCCCTGGAAGATTGTCCCACTTCCGCAGGACCCATCTTTATGTCCAGTAAACACTCTGGAAGCCTACTTAAACATATCTCCCGTTCAGTCCTCGGGGCCCTTACCCATTAGAGAAGGTGAAGAACCATCATCCTGAAAGGACTCAGACAGAAGATTCTGCATTTCATTAACGGGCTACCTAGAATCATTCCCACATCACTCCCTTACGTCCATGATATATGAGCTGTAGCTACCTCAGTTAATTACTATGAACTTCACTGGACTTACTAAATATACAGGCCGGAAGTCTCCAACAGTATTTAAACGCCACTGCTTAAAACCTCTGGAAGCCTTATATTTGCTACAGTGGCAGCAGGGAATGTGATTCCTCCTGAACATAGTGAACCTTAATCAACTATGTCTTGCTATCCTCTTACCTGTTATTTTGGATTTTGTTACTTCCTCAGGTATTGTTCCAAGTTTTGGGACCATTTCTCTGGTACTATTTCACTGCGCGGCACAGGTCGGAGCCCAGAAAAGGGATTTTGACGAAGGAAAAATCTATTTCTGGGCGAGAGACCTGTGCCGCCCAGTGAACCCTCCCTTGACTTCCCTCCCAACATGGGCCCCAAACCTTGGGTGCTATGAGGAGTGACGTCACTGGCGTGGGTTGGGTTAGTGGTAGTAGTGTTGAACGGCACCTCGCTGTGGCGGGGATTTTGAAGAGGAGATATCTAAATAGTGCGAGACCTCTGGTTGTGAATTATCACGCCCCAGTATTTTATACCGACACCTTATATAGGTGAGCGAGCTGGGTTCAACCTGGCATTCCTATGCTTTTTTTCTCTGGTAATATATAGCAGTTATATTCCTTAGAAATAAGTGCTCTAGGAGTATTTCACTGGGCGGCACAGGTCTCTCGCCCAGAAATAGATTTTTCCTTCGTCAAAATCCCTTTGTTGATATCCACATGAATGCTCTCGGCAGTCAGTTCTGAAAGCACACGAGCATACTTTGAAACGTCCAAGTTCTGTCAGTTTAGTTTTTAATGATTCTAGAAGAGTTCATTTGATATCAGTACTCCAGTTGTTTCTTGATGAATATATTAGATTTCTGTACTCTGGTTTAGATCTACACTGCACTTATCGTATCCCCCAACCAGAAACATCTTATAAAAACATAAGTTTTTTTTTTTTTTTCCAAGATCATCATTGTGTCTAAGGCAGGTTTGTTTACAATCAAATATCATACCAAAAAATTTAATTTTTCTTTTTTGGTCAGTGATGGTGAATTTCAAAGTACTGTAAATTGTACCTTTCTAAGTTAAAGTAGGTACCACTCGAGATGTCTCTATCTAATACATCTTCCTCTTCGGTTTATTCCCATCTCTATATGGGGTTACACTTTGGAATAAGCCTTTTCAATCTATTTTTATCTACATGAACCTCCTCTTTCCTCATTAGATGTCCATACCATCTCATTCTTCCTTTTTGCACTTTCCTTCATGTTACCACAACCTTTGTCGATCCTCTTGTTTGGTCATTCCTAGTTTTATCCTCTTGTCGCCCCAGACATCCACCTAAGCATTATCATTTCCGCTACATTCATCTTTTTCTTATCAGTTTTCCTTAGTCTTACTGTCTCTCTACCATAGAGTATTGCTGTTCATAAGTGTCTGAGATTTTCCTTCTTCCTAGTGGAACACACTTGTTGCAAAGAACTCCAGTGGCAGTTCTCCAGGTGTTCTAGCCTGCCTCCATAGGACATTTTACTATTCCATACATTCACCTCACATACGTGAGGCAAAGAGGGCAGCTGACCTGAGGTGGGGTCAGGGATTGGGTCATTCATATGAAGAGAATAAGAAGTTTTGGAAAGAAGTGAAGAGATTAAGGAAGGCTGGCTCAAGAATTGAAGAGAGAGTGAAAGATGGAAATGGAAGGTTGTTAAAAGGAGAGGAGGCAAGGAAAAGATGGGCGGAATATATTGAGAGTTTACTGAACGTTGAGGATAATAGGGAGGCAGATATAATTGCTGTTGCAGGTGTTGAGGTGCCAGTGATGGGAGATGAGAATGAGAGAGAGAGAGATTACAATAGATGAAGTGAGGAGAGCACTAGATGAAACGAGAGTAGGAAAAGCGTCGGGTATGGATGGTGTGAGAGCCGAGATGTTGAAGGAAGGGGGTGTGACTGTACTTGAATGGTTGGTGAGATTGTTTTAATGTGTGTTTTGTGTTGTCAATGGTACCAGTAGATTGGGTTTGTGCATGTATTGTACCACTATATACTGTAAGGGTAAGGGAGATGTGCATGAGTGTTGTAATTCAAGAGGTATTAGTTTGTTAAGCGTAGTTGGAAAAGTGTATGGTAGAGTAATGATTAATAGAATCAAGGATAAAACAGAGAATGCAATCTTGGAAGTACAGGGTGGTTTTAGAAGAAGTAGGGGTTGTATGAATCAGATTTTTACAGTAAGGCAGATATGCGAGAAATATTTAGCAAAAGTTAAGGAGGTGTATGTTGCGTTTATGGATCTGGAGAAAGCGTATGATAGAGTTGGTAGGGAAGCAATGTGGAATGTGATGAGGTTATATGGAGTTGGTGGAAGGTTGTTGCAAGCAGTGAAAAGTTTCTACAAAGGTAGTAAAGCATTTGTTAGGATAGGAGATGAAGTGAGTGATTGGTTTCCGGTGAGAGGGGCTGAGACAGGGATGTGTGATGTCGCCGTGGTTGTTTAACTTGTATGTTGATGGAGTGGTGAGAGAGGTGAATGCTTGAGTGCTTGGACAAGGATTAAAACTGGTAGACGAGAATGACCATGAATGGGAGGTAAATCAGTTGTTGTTTGCGGATGATACTGTACTGGTTGCAGACACAGAAGAGAAGCTTGGCCGATTAGTGACAGAATTTGGAAGTGTGTGTGAGAGAAGGAAGTTGAGAGTTAATGTGGGTAAGAGTAAGGTTATGAGATGTACGAGAAGGGAAGGTGGTGCAAGGTTGAATGTCATGTTGAATGGAGAGTTACTTGAGGAGGTGGATCAGTTTAAGTACTTGGGGTCTGTTGTTGCAGTAAATGGTGGAGTGGAAGCAGATGTACGTCAGAGTGTGAATGAAGGTTGCAAAGTGTTGGGGGCAGTTAAGGGAGTAGTAAAAAATAGAGGGTTGGGCATGAATGTAAAGAGAGTTCTATATGAGAAAGTGATTGTACCAACTGTGATGTATGGATCGGAGTTGTGGGGAATGAAAGTGATGGAGAGAGAGAAATTGAATGTGTTTGAGATGAAGTGTCTAAGGAGTATGGCTGGTGTATCTCGAGTAGATAGGGTTAGGAACGAAGTGGTGAGAGAGAGAATGGGTGTAAGAAATGAGTTAGCAGCTAGAGTGGATATGAATGTGTTGAGGTGGTTTGGCCATGTTGAGAGAATGGAAAATGGCTGTCTGCTAAAGAAGGTGATGAATGCAAGAGTTGATGGGAGAAGTACAAGAGGAAGGCCAAGGTTTGGGTGGATGGATGGAGTGAAGGAAGCTCTGGGTGATAGGAGGATAGATGTGAGAGAGGCAAGAGAACGTGCTAGAAATAGGAATGAATGGAGAGCGATTGTGACGCAGTTCCGGTAGGCCATGCTGCTTCCTCCGATGCCTTAGATGACCGCGGAGGTAGGAGCAGTAGGGGATTCAGCATTATAAAGCTTCATCTGTGGTGGATAATGTGGGAGGGTGGGCTGTGGCACCCTAGCAGTACCAGCTGAACTCGGCTGAGTCCCTTGTTAGACTGGGAGGAACGTAGAGAGTAGAGGTCCCCTTTTTATGTTTTGATTCATTTGTTGATGTCGGCTACCCCCCAAAATTGGGGGAAGTGCCTTGGTATATGTATGTATGTGTATGTATAGTTTCACCAGATGTAGCAGAGGTAATTAAACCTGTTTACTCAATTATTTCTTCCCCATTTGACCTTATTTTTTCTCTACCCTTTGCCCTCACTGGTGGAACACTTATATTCGGTCTTGGACCTGCTTCTCATTCTTGTATCTTCCACTGCTCCTCTCCACCTTTCAAGCTTAATTTCCAGGTCTTCCTTCTTTCAGCAAACACTATCATGTGTATAATATGCTCCATGACACTGGCTCTCTTAACTTCTGTATCACTCAACAGTGCTCCTCACTGGTACATCTCCTGGATCAACCACACATAACCTCTTGGACCATCTTATTCCTCGGACATCTCCATACTTCTCGGGAATGTCATGAGCCTTTTCAAGGTGTGTGAACACTATACAGTAGCCGACATCAGAAGTGGCGTGAGGTTAAACGTAACATAAAATATTTGTAAAAAAATCTATGGAAAGCTTTAAAAATGGAAAAAAAAAAATATTTTAATACTCACCAACTCCTTGACTAATACTTTATAGGCAATCCCCAATGTTTAGTAACCTTGAGCCTTTTGGGGACTGAATCGGCAAGTTTCTGCAAGAGTTCGTTGTCGAGGTTGTCCCGGGCACGCTTCAACTCCGCTTGCAACTTCGGAATTGTCGTCTTACCGACGTCCTGTAATTTCTTCAAAATGGCCCAAAGGTTTTCTATGGAAGAAATATCCGGGGAATTGCCTGGCCAATCCTGAATAAATTCAATGTCACAGTCCCTGAACCACTGAATATTTTGTTTGGCTGTGTGGGCGGGAGCGCCGTCCTGCAGAAAAATGCTATTTTTTTACTTGGCTTAGCTCGAAAGAATCTTCCAAATAATCGTTCAACAAACAAAAGTGTCTTTATTAACAGTTTGATTCCTTGGAAGTATTTCTAAAATACCCTTACCCCCTTTCCCAAAATAACCCCATACCATCACATAACTTGGGTATTTAACTACTCGTCGCCAAGTACTTTGGGTCGAGCGGGTCCCATCCCGCCTTACGCCACACTTTTTCCCCTATTATCAGAAACAAAAAAATTTGCTTCATCACTCCAAAGCACTTGGCACCACCTGGCAAGGTCCCAGTCCTTGTACGAACGAGAAAAATTAAGCCGATCTGTTTTTCTGTCAAGCCGTTCTTACGCGCCTTCACTGTTATGTAATGGAGGTTGTCCTTTAAGCACCTCTGCACGGTCCTAACAGACTCTCCTGCCACTGCACTGAGGATTTACTTCCTTTAATTGTCTCGCAGTTAGGGTAGGATGGACTTCGATGTCCCTGCTAAGCACCCTCAATCCTCTTTTGGAAATATTGAAAGGCCTACCACTGGCTCTTACAGCGCGCGGTACTTCCCTACTTCCCGACTCGATAAATTTGCGAAGAATACGCTGTACAGTTCGCTGAGGTACGCCAGTTTTTTCACAGATTATTCCAGTTTTTAACTCTTCTTCGTGTAGCTGGATGATACGCATACGATTCTCAAATAAGGTATAACCTTTTGATATATGGCAAATATGAACAAAAACATAAGAAAAATGGCCACTCACTAGGGTAGACTGTCCGAGATTAACCGTAACACAACCACCCTTTATGAATACCAAATAAACACTGAAGTCTTCATAGCTCGCTGAGAGACAGAAGGGTCGAGTTGAGTTGCCAGATAATCATTTTGTCCTAGCCGATTTTTTCCCTTTAGAAAGGCTACGCATTTTGACGAATCCAAGTCCGATCTTAGACTGTCACAAAATGTTCAGTATTTCAGCGACTGTAGCACTGAATTTATTAAGAATTGGCCAGGCAATTCCCTTAGTATTTCTCCAATAGAAAACCTTTGGGGCGTTTGTAAGAGGATATTAAAGGACATCGATATGACGACGACTCCGAAGTTAGAAGCGGAGTTGAAACGTGCCTGGGTTAACCTCGCTGACGATGAAAACCTGCAAAAACTTGCCAATTCAGTCCCCAAAATGCTCAAGGAGGTTACTAAATGTCGGGGATTGCCTATAAAGTATTAGGCAAGGAGTTGCTGACTATTAACATATATAAATATTTTTTTTTTATTTTCAAGCTTTCCATTGATATTTTATGAATGTTTTATGTTACGTTGCATGTTTCCGGTCACAATTGCTTAACCTCACGCCACTTCTAATGTCGGCTACGGTATGTAATTCCCTTTGCTTTTTCCTGAATTTCTACATCAGTGGTTAAACTTCCTTTAATAACTCACTTGCTATATCTACCTCTTTAGACTGCCATCTATTATGCTTTCCTATATCTTCTTTGTGTGGGACATCAGTTTAATACCTGTCATTACCACACTCTTGAATATCCCTGTTGCCTTTGAAAATTGCTATTGATTTACTCTCCGCTCTATTCTTGTATCTTTTCCCGTTTGAGGATATGAGATCGTTCAGAATAACGTCCACTCCTTCACCTCCTAATGTTTTCCAGGCTTCCATACGGATCAAGACAGGTCCTCATGCCATGCTGTTCATCTTTTGCAGTGGTTTACTACCTCTTGCCTAGAAAACGCAATTACTATGCCCATGTTTGGTTGTCGTCTTCTCTTGCTAGT
Source organism: Palaemon carinicauda (assembly GCF_036898095.1). Taxonomy (NCBI): domain Eukaryota; kingdom Metazoa; phylum Arthropoda; class Malacostraca; order Decapoda; family Palaemonidae; genus Palaemon; species Palaemon carinicauda. The sequence goes on along the minus strand of NC_090725.1, from coordinate 322,548,798 downwards.
ATAATTTTCTTCATATAGAAGCTGTTTAAAGTACTCTTACCAGTGCTTCAACATGTCTTCTTTTCCAAGTATCTCGACATCTTTCTTTCATTTACATAACGTGAATAATATCTTGCTATTATTTCTTGCCTTTGACTGCTTGATCATTTTGTTAATTCCATCCTTTGTTCCTAACTCATAGTACAACTTATATATTTGAATTTTAGCTTTAGCTGTTACCATCTTCACCACCTTGTTTTTCTCTAAAAATCTGTCATCCTGTAGCTGTGATTCTTTCCATCTCTTTGCTGTCTTCTTACCTTTTACTGCCTTTTTGTTTTTGCTGCCGCCTTACCTTTCGCTGCCTTCTTATTTTTGCTGCTTTCCAACTTTAGCTGCCACCTTATTTTTGCTGCCAACTTATTTTGCTGCTTTCTAAATTTTGTTGCCATCTTACGTATGCTACCTCCTTATTTCTGCTGCCTTCTCAATATCGTAATCCCACCACCAGCTCTCCTTTCCTTGCTTATTACTACTTATCCATGCCTTCTCAGTGCTTAACACACTTAAACTCTCTGGTTCTCCCTCTTCGATTTGGTCTATTTTATTTTCCTCACCTTTAGCTTTGGTTTTAGTTTCTCCTTTGAGCTTCATGTCCATACACAAGTCTGTGTTGGGATTACATAGTTGCATGGGATAACTTTGCAGTTGTAGCGTTTTAAGGAAATAGTCAATTTGGGAGTTTCTACCACCACTTGTATGTCATCATGTGCTCCCTTTTCTTGAAGAAGGTTTACTATTGCCATGTCGTGACAGCAAAGTTTGCCATGTTTTCCATGTGTCTGTTCAAATCTATCCAATTACAACTTTTCTTAATTACTCTATCTAGTTGAGTTTGGGGTATATTTGCCTGCAATCATTATTTTCCTCCATACAAAAGGTGGTGTTCTACTGTTAACCCTTTTACCCCCAAAGGACGTACTGGTACGTTTCACAAAACTCATCCCTTTACCCCCATGGACGTACTGGTACGTCCTTGCAAAAAAAAAAATGCTTTTTAAATTTTTTTTTGCCTATTTTTGATAATTTTTTGAGAAACTTCAGGCATTTTCCAAGAGAATGAGACCAACCTGACCTCTTTATGATGAAAATTAAGGCTGTTAGAGCAATTTGAAAGAAATATACTGCAAAATGTGTTTGAAAAAAAATAACCCTTGGGAGTTAAGGGTTGGAAATTTCCAAATAGCCTGGGGGTTAAAGGGTTAACTGTGGAAACAAAAGATACCCAAAATTTGGCGCCTAGCTTTTTTCGTGGCACGACGGAACTGTGCTCTACACTGAAAGTTGGTCTTTTCTTGTGTGCAACCAAATTGTGTTGCTTAAGTAATGATAGTATTCAACATTTCTCTATAGCACATATTCTTTCTGATTATAACATTGTTTTTTTTACTAACATACCAAAGGCTTCAATTCTGTATACTGTAGAAGACTATGCTAACTCCATTTCTATTGTTCATCGGCTCCACTTTAGTATACATTGCATCCATCACTCAATTCCTTTGCTCTATTTCCTCTCCATCTTTTTTCTTGTACACAAAACATCTCTCCATATGGCTGTCCCCACTTATTTCTGATATGATGGTGGTTGGTATTGTTTGGCTAGTTTACTGAAGTTTTAACTACAGTAGACCCTGAAGATCTTCCGGTGTAGCTGCTGGAACATCCTCGGAAGGTAGACAATTTCAGTGTTCATCAGGCTACATTTTCCTTTTTTTACAAGAACAAGCGCATGCACTCCTTGTAGGAGTGCGAGCTTCGCCCTTCAATCTCTCTCGTGCATTCCTTGTAGGAGCGAGAGCTTCGCCCTTCAATCTCTCTCGTGCATTCCTTGTAGGAGCGAGAGCTTCGCCCTTCAATCTCTCGTGCATTCCTTATAGGAGCGAGAGCTTCGCCCTTCAATCTCTCTCGTGCTTTCCTTGTAGGAGTGAGAGCTTCGCCCTTCAATCTCTCTTGTGCACAAGGTCCGTCTAGCTTTTGGGAGGAGGAAAATGTGTGTACAGAAAATTGTTCCTATGTGGCTTGATTCGGAAAACTTACGATCGGTTACTTCAATTTTATTTGCCTTGTGCTTGTTCTCCAAGATCAAGACTGTCACACACACGCGCACACTTCATAGGAGTCATGGCAGGCTCTTGTAAAGTTCTTTGCCCTCGCGAGTGAATGAACGAACACTTCATCACAGAATTATCTGCTTCCACCTGACTAGTTGGGTGCTGTTGGAATTTAGAAGCCCCAGCACTTGTCTTACCTCGCAAAGGAGGGCAATTTTGATGTGCATCTGAAAAGACTGTACCTCTCCCATGGGGTATTCATGCCCTTGACCGAAAACAGAATGGGGTTGATGGCCAGAGTAAGTTTGAGGGGTAGATTCATCGATGATCAGCTTGCCCTTCAGAATTGGAATTCTGTAGACATTGTCCCCAGAGACTGATGTAACATTTATGCTTGCCTCTGAAGGGCTTGGTACTGAGGGTATCTGCAAACGCTTTGCTTGAATACCGATCACTTGGTATTGTAGAGGAGCATCTTTGTGCTTGTATAAGTGCCGAGTGTGGTCTTCGGCAGTTGGTTGTTCATCTTGGTGGGGGAACACCCACAGATTCTGCTGGTTACTGATGGCAATGGTACTGGTCATGAAGAGACCATGAATAGTATTCCGTGGTTGTGTTTCTTTGCGGTTATTAGCAGGGAGCCTAATTGCTAGTTCTTTCATTCTATCATTGGTAATCTTCTCTCCATTTAGGACCAAAGCCTTCATTGAGAGAAAAGTTGAGGTGTTCCTCAAATGGGTAGTTAAAGGAGGGGCACCCTTAGTCTGACACAGTGCTCATGCAGATTCAATACAGACTTATTGCCAATAGTAGGCGTCGTATGCCCCAGTACTATGTGCCAATAATACTTCCATGCCTGGGATGGTTTTCTGCATTGAACCACTTCCTTTTCTCTCCTGTGAGATAAAAATTGGTCAATCATCCAAAAAAGAAGGTCGACTGCCCCTGGTTTGAGCATCTGTACCACAAACGGATAACACACATCTTTCAGGGCAGAGTTGGTTCTTGTACCTCGCTCCCTTGTGTGTAGGCAGGGGAAAACCGGTCACTCTGTGCTTACTCGCCTCCTATCAATGTCTTCCTGTACTACTGTCATATCTTATACTTTGTGGCTCCTGGGGAGTGGGAATACACTGATGGAAAGGAATTCTTTTCTAATATTGCAGCAGCAGAACCTTCTTCCATTGACGAAGCACTTGTGATAACCAAGGCTTGCCCAGTTCCTTAGATATAAGTTGTCGTCGTCGTAAGGGGACACTAGTCATGCCACCCAAGAAGAATAAGTATGATGTGGTTAACAGCAGGATTGTACAGAAACCTGTTACACACACGTGTGATTCATCTGGAAGACGTGGACGTCTTCATTTAATCTAGCCGTCAAACATGGACTGTCAGCACACAATTTATTGCTTTTTCCTGTAGAAGCAATTAGTAAGGGGCAAAGTCGAGAGGCAGCAATAGTACCGTCTGTATTGCTTACAGCTGAAATTAAGTGCAAAGCCAAGTGTTGGAGTTGCTTCTATGTGGTTAAAAGTATAATTGCTGTTCCGGCTATACTAAAATCCTACTCCTGTTAAAGATCTGTGGTTGTTTAGTTAGGAAAAATACAATGGAAAAATTATTTTTTTTTTTTTTTGTTTTTTTTTGACTGCCAAAATTTTCCAAAGAATTAATATAGAATAATTTGAAAATAAATAGTCAACGAATGTTTTTGTTTTGGTTTCAAGTTATATGGAAAATAGTTTTATTTGGACAGGTATTTTGTGGATGTATCTACTTTCTAAAGAATTAATTTGAATTTGTAAAATAAAATATAATTATACCCAAATAGTTCGTGAACATTAGGGTTTTGTTTTATTAAGGTAAACAACAAAAACTTTTGTACAAATCTTTGTGGCTGTGTATATTTTTCTAAAATACTGGTTATGTAAAAAATTTCTAGATAGTGAAATGCAAATCTAATTTTGAGTTTTCATGTTGATCAGTTGCCCATGGTTGACTGGGTAACTTAACCCTTTTACCCCCAAAGGACGTACTGGTACGTTTCACAAAAGCCATCCCTTTACCCCCATGGACGTACCGGTACGTTCTTGCAAAAAAAATGCTATAAAATTTTTTTTTTCATATTTTTGATAATTTTTTGAGAAAATTCAGGCATTTTCCAAGAGAATGAGACCAACCTGGCCTCTCTATGACAAAAATTAAGGCTATTAGAGCAATTTAAAAAAAATAAACTGGGAAAAAAATAACCCCCTGGGGGTTAAGGGTTGAAAATTTCCAAAAAGCCTGGGGGTAAAAGGGTTAATTTATGCTAATAACCACCTTAACTGCACAGTATAGATCTTTTCTCAATTTGTATGGATTATTGTTTTTCATTTTAGAAGCATTACTCTTAACTCTTAATTCATCCTGGTTAAGTTAATGAATAGAATTTTAATTCATACATACATAAATATACCAAGGCACTTCCCCCAATTTTGGGGGGTAGCCGACATCAACAAAGAAACAAAAACAAAAAGGGGACCTTACTCTCTACGTTCCTCCCAGCCTAACGAGGGACTCAACCTTGTTTTATTCATAGTGTGGATTATTGTAAATGGTTTTACTAATGTTTATTGATACAGTAATTCATATTTGTTTAGATATGTACTTATGAGAATTCATCTTGGTTCAAAGCTGTACCACGAAATATAACGATTATCTATGTAAAAAAAAAAAGTATTTTGTGTAAAATTAAGAAGTTGAACGCCAAGTAAATACAAATGAAGAAAGTTGCTAAAACATTTATAAAAATACAAATTAAAAAGTATACTTTGAAAAATTCAATTAAGATAATTTCAAAATTGAAAATTTTGATATCGCATATTTAAAAAAGAAGAAAATATTGACTAAAAAAGTAAAAAAGAAAAAAAAATACCAGTAGTTTAAAATTGTTTAGCATCTTGAAAGAAATAAATTCAAATTGTGAAAATTGCAATGTAACAAACAATTTTGGAAAATTGAAATTTACCAAGTAAATTTTTAGAAAAAAAATTTGGAATTGCAACCTAAAAAAAAAAAAAACTTTGCTAAATGAATAAAATATTGGAGTTTGGTGAAAAATTAATAGAAAAAAAAATGAAAAAGAATGCTAAGGAAAGAAGAAATAAATTGCCAAGTATATAGCATATTTGAAGTTCATAGATTGTAAATAAAAAAAACTTCATATAACATTTTCACAAATGGTGTAATGTAAACAAATTATGCTTTATAAATTTTATTTGTATAATTTTCTACAAAAATAAAATCAAACCTTAAATTATTTTTTATTTGACCCCTTTCCAAAATGGGGCTGACATTAAGGACTCTGTTGATCAATGTCGGCAAGTCTTCCCATTAATCCTACCACCTTAGAAACCATGAACATGGCGAAGATCGTAGAGTGGTGACAGAGAGTGTTGTGCTGTTCACTTGACATAGATAATCCATGTGGAATTTGGTACATCTGTGAGTTAGGTTAGCAAGAACAGTTCAGTCACTTAGACAATTTCCAGTTGGTTAAAGTCAACTCATATATAAATCTAACTCGGCGTCATAACTTCGTGGGGAGAGGGTTACAGCTGAAGGGTTTGGTGTTATGGAAAACCTTTATTACCAATTAGAGTTTTTTTTAGACCTAGCTCAGCCTTGATTCTGAAAAGGTATTTGAAATGTCATGGAGACAAAAAGAATCTTGAACAATTAAGAATTGAAAGGTCTTGGCTTCAATTCCAACTTGAGTTAAGACTTGTTTTCTTAGTTCTGCTATGATGACTAATTATAAAATTGCCTTGTTTTGTGGACTTCAATTGATGTAATAATATTAACAAGATATTATAAAAGGCTACCTGTAATAAAAGATCCCTGGCACTAAATTCTGAATTCCTTCAAGAACTTTTTATGTTTTTATGGCCAAATAAACCTCCCCATCTAATGTAAGACTTGCAAAATTCTAGCAGTAAATTCGTTGACCAAGACCAACATTTGAGTAACTTGTTTAATAGAGGTCCCTCCTTATTACAAGATATATTCTAAACTAGTTTAGGTATTGCTATATATACTAACTCTTAAATGCATCAACTGAACCTACTGCCCAAAGATTAGATGTAAAAACTAAGTGCAAAAGTATGTCTCACTTTGTGCTGTTTTGAAAAAAGAAATACTTGAATAGAGCTTCCTTCTACTTTAAGGATGTCTAAATGCTTCTAAAACATGTTCATATCTTGAAATAGAGCCTTAACTGACAATGAAATATTTCTATGAATTCTGACAAATTGGTTTAACTACAAGGATTGAATCTCATTTTTTTTAACGAAGTCTCTTGATAAAAGTGGTGTCTGGTTAGTTAATGAAGATTTGAGGAATGAAATACATCTTAAATGATTTATGCATAAATAGCTTTGTTAAAAATTTGTAACTGTGCATCCAAAAAGACACGAATAAGAAAAACCATTAATGTGCAGATATTTTTGGTTTTATTTTCACGTCTCATGTCGCTAATGAAGGCAGTAGTCCTCATTTTAAATACAATTCTCTATACCAGGTTTACAAAAGGTCCCCAAAAAGCAGTATGACCAATATATGTCCAAAAGATTCTTGTCATTCAAGGCTTCTTGTATAAGCAAAAGAGGAAGGACAGGGGATGACATCAAAAGCAGGGTACTACTCCAACACCTCTAACCTCATCCCCGGCTAATAGTGTTGGATTGGACTAGTGTCGCATTCCCCTACAGTGACGAGTTAGCACAGGCATCCGCCACCAAGGTAAAGTCTCTGCCAAGACAGGTTGATGGTATTAAGGTTACCTTATATACCAAAAAACAGCAGACAAATACTTTCTCTTGGAAGACAAATACCTAGCCTTTGCATTAACTTAAACCCTCTATCCAAAATAGCGTTATTTCCTGCATGATGTGTGTACCAAGAGTATAATTTTCTGATGTGAAACTCTTTGATCAGTCTCACTGTAAATGGCTGTCCTTTATTTTCTGTTGTCCAGTACATTTCATTTTGATTTCTTGATGTGCTAATGAAAGACTTGTAATAATGTTTAATTGATAAATATTCAACAAATATTTAGTTTCCTCCAGCACTGAGAAACATTAGTGAACTAGTAAAGAAATATATGCAACTGAAAAGTCACTTTAAACTGCCATAAAAAATGTCTGACTATTGATATGAAGTAAAGCAAGTAAATCATAAACCAAATGATTAATTATATCCAACCTCTGAAGCATAATAAAACAACAATTACTATGCTAAAAACAATGGCACAGATTATTTCTTCCAATCTGAACCAAAATAACTAGAAAAGTCAATCAGGATCTGAAAGAGTAACAATTAAGAGAGTTGGATGGATATAGTTAAGAGAGGGTCTGAGAGACAAACAATTGTCAGATGATCACATGTTTGACCAAGCAATGTGGAGAAAAGATGTTAGAATTATCGACTCCACATAGATGTAGAAGTTGCAGAGAAAGAGTTAATGAATTGAGTACTCTGTCCTTTACTCCAATTCATTTTTAAACAAACTAATTATCTACAACCCAAGGATATATTCACCTAAAACAAACTCATACAATACAAAGAAAGTATTTTTCCAACAAGGGATAACAAATGCAGAGAATTTAATAGCAGCATACAAAAGGATCATAACTGAGTAGGCAATTAGTCAAGGCTATAATGAGAAGGACAATACCAAAATGGAAACTTAACTTCCAAATATTAGATCAGTAACATAACCAAAAAATCCATAAAGACTTGGACAAACTCTAGGAAAGTAGAAAAAATGATAGTAATCTAAATTTCAACAAAGTATTTAACAGAAAATGTACGCAATCTTGACCACTTACATAAAAGAATGGAAGCCAAAGGGGCAAGATGAAGAAAACTAACCATAAAGGGAGTTCCGGAAGATAGTGTACAGGATACAAAAGAATTAAAGTCATGCCGTAAAGCTAAGACCCGATGTAAACATACTTCAACATGATATTGCAAGGACAAAACTCACAAAAAGAACAATGGAATTCCCTCTTGATATGTAGCACAGAAGCCAGGTTTTTCCCTGAGGAGAACCTAACATTTTTGTTAGAGAGTAATATAACCAGACTACTGGCCAAACTATTTCATCTTGACAGTCTGATAAAATCTTAGTCTTTCAGTGAGGAGGAAATCAAAGCGGAGTAGGTTGACAATGTAAGACAACGGTGGACTGAGGGCAGAGGTAAATGGAAGAAAAGTTAGAACAAATGATATACTGTGCATTGTAGCTGGTGCCAGGATGGTCCCTTTTAAAAACTAGTATATTGTGATGTACTAAAAAGCAATACCCTCATCCTACAGAAAATTAAGGTCTGCAAAGAAATCTCATCTAACTATAAAGATGAACAAAGTACTGTACAGTAAAAGAGCAAGACTTAATATCCTCATAAACGCTTTGAAAAGAAAGCTTACCTTCCTCTCAAAAGTCAAAACAAAGCAAGGCAATTTACAGAAAGGTCCACAAATGACCTGGTTGATGTTGAATGACATAAAGGGGAACTTTTATAACCAAGTTAACGACTTATCACAGAAAAATCTATGACTAAAACCCAGTTGATGTCTGGACGACAGGTCCATTTACAACCAGTAATAATGAAGAACCAGGATTTTTCAGGATTTCATTAACCCAAGATGATACAAAATAATTATGTATCAAAAGGTTATAAATTAAGAAAAGCATTACAATAAAATAATCTGACATACAGTATAAGAGATGTCTGAAGCACTAGAGTGCAATCATCTGGATACTGAAAAAGTGAAAATCCAAAATATTAAAATTATGACAGGTTAACACTGAGCAAAACTGGTCAGACCACAATTAATGAGAGGTACACAAAATACTGTCCATGCATGGCAATGAATCCCAAAGCAATGAAAAAACTGTCTCTTAAATTGAAGAGTGGATGAATAAAGGTAGACAAAAGGGAAGAGGAATGCCTTATTCCTTTATTAATTAAGAGTCAGATCAGCAGACACTTGATTCATGAGCTTCACGAAGTTAAGAAGGAATGCAAAAACCACTTAATCAGGGAACAAACAATAACACCCAGACAAGTAATTCATGAAAATGTCCAATGTTATGCTACTTTACTCTAACCAAGAGCTAAGAACAGAGCCCTTACAATGGAAATACAGACAACCTAGTACAGAAGGACAACCAACACTGAGATGGAAGGGTTTTAAATCGACTCAACCAACATCAAAGGAAAGCCACAACCTGTTTAATGAGCATTCATAAGCTTATCCTTCAGGATAAAATTAATATCTATGGATCTAACAAATTCCTCTGAAAAATATAGAAGAAAGCTTTGTACCATAGAAATATCTGTATAAAGTACTTCAAGCATTTCCCTTTTTGAATTTAATACATTTAAGACCAAAAAGGAAACTTTCATCTCAAACTTTTGCTTGAGAAACACCTTAGTCGTCTCCCATTAAGGATAGTATTCTAAGAAGTATATTTTAATTTTCTTCATAGAAAACAATAGAACTAGATAACTAATCATATCTGATAAAATCAGAGAGTGGTCGTAAGTCAGCTGACTCTCACAACCCACAAGATTAAATTTCTTCAGACAATGAGAAGGAAAGCTAGAAAGGAATTAAAACGAGTGATATTGATTTTAAGGACGAGCCATTGTAGCAACCAGGACAAGACCAATTAGTGCAATGAAAATGGAACCAGGGAGCTCGTCTCCAATGAAACCTTGACCAAAAACAAATCCGGAATAGAAACAAACTAAATTCTTGCATGACAGAAATGCAGAACATATTTATTTAGAAATCAAAATAAACATCCATATAAAAAATATCAATATCCTTTATACTGTATAGAGGAAAATGAATAATTAAAATTACAATGATCGAGATGACAAAAAGCACTGGGAGGACTGAAATGCTCAAAAAGGAAACAATGCAAAGATAAGTACAGCTTGAAACAAACTTCCCAGGTATGTGCAAAGGGTTGAGGGAAGTAACTAAAGCAGCCTCCCAAAAATCTATTCTAATCTCATTCATTGATTTCAAGATCTACTTGAACTTTCCGGAGGTAATGTAAACAAAATTTTCCAGAGAAATACAACAGAGATTATTTGCTATAATAAAGGAGAGGATAGTAAGTCATACACTTAATATAGTGCTCCAGCAAATATGTATGACCTTAGTCTATGAAGCCAGTCTCTATATAACAGAGTACACTTTGGAATCCTTTAGCAATATGTCGATGAAAATATGGAAAGAAACGGACTATGATAAAGAATAAAAGCGTTATTATTTCATCGCGTATAATATACCTATCACAGAAGCTAAGGGGATTTCCTAACATTTTCTAGTGATTTCATTAAACTCTCAATATTTTCTAATTACAGTATTATAAACAGATTCGCTTAAATTTTCTAACAAATTCATGAAACTTTTAATATTTTCCCCCAATTTGAAATGCATCGCCACATGTATACCTAATGTCTATTAACAATAGAATCTGTGCCTTTTGGATGCTAATCTTCTTTAATTTCCTTATTGGCAAGAAAAAAAACTACATATTAAAAATGGTTATGTTGAGAACAACAAATTATTGTTTACACTTCGAGAATAAACTAAACCACAAGAAACTAAATTGTTGATGCCGTAACAAGGTGTTATGCTAAATGTATGTTATTCTTGTTATTTATTATTCCATTAACTTCTACATATGTAAGCCTAACAACAATAAATATTACTATATAACAAACAGAACGAGCAGACATTTTAATTACTGTCATTTTTATTCAGCAAGATTTCCCCTTTCCAAGTTTAGTTATAAAATGAATTCTCTTCAATAATTTTGCCTTCTGAACTTTCTGCCAAAATTCCCAAAGGTTTAGCTCTTTATCTATAACCATTTTGCATGATTTCCTGGGTTTAACTACATTCCTCTACTTCCAAATCTAATAATATTATAGACTAACAGTTCATACATTCCCATCAAAATTTTTAAAATCTTTCCTTTTTAAACACGATGCTGTAAAGCATAAACTTTCCCAAGGCTCTAAAAAATGTGAATAGTTAATATAACGTCATCTAAGGCAACTAGCTGAATAAATAGAGGCATCCCAACATTTTACTAACAATAAACATCAACACTTCTAGCTCTTAGGATATAATTAGATTTTCCAACTATAGGTGTCCCATGAATAGAAATTAAGATAAATCAAACTAAAAATGGTCAACATTGTTGCAAGGAATGGGTGTACAGTCTATCACTCCTTGCTCTTAATTTTCTTTTACGGTACTAGGTGCAAAGGTAATAAAAACGGTTTCTAATGATAAGTGGCGATGACGGCCAACAGTAGTAAAGCCCTTAACCCATGCATTGGTCCCAAGATCAATTCTGCATGTTATCATAATAGCTTTTGTGTTTATTTCATATTCTATTGAATTACAGCGCTGATTGTTCTCTTCTAGTCATTTCAAAGCCTATTGTATATAAATTTTTTCTTAGTATTATTCTAGCTATTTTTCTTTAGTCCTCTCTTCTCACATTTATTTAATCAATCATCCATCTAGTAGTTAGCATAAAAGGACGTTGCCATGCTTACGGGATTCCAATGCATACTTCCATTGTCAAAACCTTCTGACCTCATAAAATGGTAACAAAAGCATCCAAGAAAATTATTACCTCAAGAAAATACTTGGGTTTCTCAAGTCAAATTGTTGAGAAATCTCAATGTCAAAAGAACACCGAACAATACCATCATCGACACAAGTTCCACATATGAAATAGTACCAAAGTAAACTTAAACACAATAAGTTCCAGATATAAAAGGGTACCAATGAAAACTTATCCACAATAAGTTCCAGACATAAAATAGTACCAAAGAAAACTTATCCACGATAAGTTCCAGATATAAAATGGTACCAAAGTAAACTTATGCATATTAAGTTCCACACATAAAATGGTACCAAAGTAAACTTGAACGCAATAAGTTCCAGACATGAAATGGTACCAAAGTAAACTTATGCATATTAAGTTCCACACATAAAATGGTACCAAAGTAAACTTGAACGCAATAAGTTCCAGACATGAAATGGTACCAAAGTAAACTTAAACGCAATTAGTTCCAGATATAAAATGGTACCAAAGTAAACTTATGCATATTAAGTTCCACACATAAAATGGTACCAAAGTAAACTTATGCATATTAAGTTCCACACATAAAATGGTACCAAAGTAAACTTGAACGCAATAAGTTCCAGATATAAAATGGTACCAAAGTAAACTTATGCACAATACAGCACTGTATAATGAGATATCTGAAGCCACTAAATCATACAAACCATCTCAAAATGATAAGACACTGCCACTTCATATGATTATCGAATACAAAATCCAAAACCAGTATATCTCCTTCAGCTAAAAGATTCAACGGAACTGATACCTTTACTCCTGAAAAAATCCTTCAATGCAAAAAGAATATCCAAATCCTCTTCAGGTACAGTATTTACAAAAGAAATTTCTTGCGACCACAGAAGAGTTTTAATGAAGATAGAACTTACTTTTGGGGGATTCCCTGTTCTAGCCTTCAAAAGGAAAGTCCTTGAAGACCACACAGCCTTTTAACTCTGACAATTGAAAATTTCATTTTGCTATGATATCTATTAAAAGATTGTAGTGTGATCTATGATATTTCCATGGAATTTTTTATTCCAACCAAATAGTTGTCAAGTAGCACAAGATACTTTTTCCTATCTTTATCATATCCTCTTTAGTACACATCAGCATAAAATGTATTTCCTATTATCAATGCCATTTTCTCTTTAGTACACATCAGCAGGATATAACAATACATGAATTAAAAATTCAAGAAAATCAAAGGCTGCCACATCATTTCTTTTTGAAACAACGTGACTATTTGAAAGTTAACTTTCCTTCAAACAATTACACATACAAGAAACATTACATGCAAGAAAAAATTAGACATATACAAGGTGATACTGGTTCCCCTTTCTGGGTAGTTTTATAACCCTTATGTAAAAGAGAAATGTACCAAAACTCTTACAGTGCCATTCGTGGGACAAGTTACTAATATTAAACCAAAAAAAACTCTGCAATTTAATGGAATTCAAATTCACATTTTCTGTACATGCACAGATACAAAATTATGCAAAGTTAATCAATACATAACCACGTAAGGAAGTACTGTATTCTCAAATTCTTCATTGGCTTAGCAGATACAACTTTTACCCAAAAAAAACTATTCTGGCTAAATAGGATATTCAATCCTTGTAATTAACCAATTTGTCATAAATCATAGAAAATATTTAATTGTCAGTGATAGCAATATTCAAGATATGAACATATTCTAGAAGTGTTAGACATCCTTAAACTAGAAGAGTTATATTCAAGTATTCCTTACTCTCAAAACAGTCCAAAGTGAGACTAATACTTTTGCCCTTATAGGTTTTATATTTAATCTTTGAGCAGTAGATTTCGTCAATGCATTAAAAAGTTAATATATATAGTAATACCTAAACTGGTTAGAATATATATCTTGTAATAAGGAGGTACCTCTATTAAACAAGTTATTCAAATAATGATTTTGGACAAAGAATTTCCCGGCAAAATTTTGCAAGTCTTACATTAGATGGGGAGGTTATTTGGCCACAAAAACTTAAAAAGTTCTTGAAGGAATTCAAAATTTAGTGCCAGAGATCTTTTGTTACAGGTAGCCTTTTATAATATCTTGTTAATTTTAATACATCAATTTAAGTTAATAAAACAAGGCAATTTTATAATTAGTCATCATAGCAGAATTAAGAAAACAAGACTCTTAACTCAAGTTGGAACTGAAGCTAAGAACCTTTCAATCCTTAATTATTCAAGATTGTTTTTGGCTCCATGACATTTCAAATACCTTTTGAGAATCAAGGCTGAGCTAAGTCTAAAAAAAACTCTAATAACTGGTAATAAAGGTTTTCCATAACACCAAACCCTTAAGCAGTAACCATCTCCAGATGAAGTTATGAAACTGATTTATATTTATATTTGAGTAGACATTAACCAACTGGAAATTGTCAAGTGACTGAACTCCTCTTGCTAACCTAACTCACAGAGGTGCCAAAAGCCACAGGAATTATCTATGTTAAGAGAAGAATCAGCACAACTCCCTACCTGTCACAGGGATCACTCCCAGATTCCTTTATATTGCATATCATGGCTCCAGGTAGCAGAACGTAGGGAAGACTCGACGACACCGACCAACGAATTGTCCTCTCTGCCAGCCCCAATTTTGGGAGGAGGTCTTCCATTTTATTTATTCTTTTACATTTTTAGTTTACACACATCTGGAAGAGAACTTCACTTAATTAAATACAGAACTGATAAAACATTACAATATAAATCCCATTTTGACATGAATGTAATTATGTTCAATTGTGGTAAATTAACAAGATTCTAAAATAATAATCTTTAAAAAATCACAAACTAAAGTTATCGACAGGATTCTAAAATACTATTCTTTAAAAAATCACAGACTAAGGTTAATGACACTATTCTTTAAAAAATCACAAACTACAGTTAATGACAGGATTCCTAATTACTACTCTTTAAAAAATTCCAAAAAATAAACAAACTAATTAATCTAAGTCTTGCTTAAGTTAATGACAGAATTCTAAAACACTATTCTCTAAAAATTCACAAACAGTTTACTTTCTGTGAACTCTTAATTTGTTGCCTGAAGTTAAAACATCCTCTCTCCTCCTTTTAATACTTAAAAAAACTGACATACTGTATTCAAATAACCTTTCCCTATATCTACAATATTAAGAGTAATAGCTGGGCTACATTGTAATACATTATACAATATATGATTTAAAAATCTAATGTTCTGTATTTAATATTATGAACAATAAAAAAAAGCATACAGCTAACACACTAATCTAAACTGAACTACCTGTATAGCGATAATGATTAACATCTGACAAAGAAATAGCAGCCACAATCAAACATGATCAGACTTATGTCAAAAAGGAATTCCTTCATGATATAGAGATTATAGACCATATTAAAAGTTCTCTTTTACAATAATCATATCACAGTGGAATGCATAAATTAATTACCAGCATACAAAACAACCAGAAGCTGTACTAAACTGCACGGTTAGCCACATGGACTCGGTTAAAATCTTACGTAAATTTAAAATTAAAATGTTCTAAACTGTAGGAAAATCCAGCATTAAAAGACCTAGTCTGCTAATATTCCTAAATTGTAACACCAAATTAAGAGTTTTACATACATTACATTACACAATTAATTAACCCTTTTACCCCCAGGCTATTTGGAAATTTCCAACCCTTAACCCCCAAGGGGTTATTTTTTCCCCAGCACATTTTGCAGTATATATTTTTTTAAATTGCTCTAACAGCCTTAATTTTTGTCATAGAGAGGTCAGGTTGGTCTCATTCTCTTGGAAAATGCCTGAAGTTTCTCAAAAAATTATCAAAAATATGCAAAAAATAATTTTTATAGCCTTTTTTTGAAAGGACGTACCGGTACGTCCTTTGGGGGTAAAAGGGTTAAAAGACCTAGTCTGCTAATATTCCTAAATTGTAACACCAAATTAACAGTTTTACATACATTACATTACACAATTAATTAATTATGACCTGAAAAAACTTAAAATCTGATATGATTTTCATTAATAAAAAATTTCTTAAGCTTGGATCTCACAATGTCAGAGGTAAACCTAAGAACGAGACTGTCTCGCCTGATGATATTTACAGAAGGTCCTCAACTTACAAAATTAATAGATTCCAAGCAGCTGTTTGTAAGTTCAATTTGTAAAATTTTGGCTTAGGGTAGGCCTAACCTGAATTCTATGCCTATAATTTCCAGCTACAAAAGTCAAGAAATGGTCGGGTTTCATATGAAATAGATATCTGGTTAATACAAATGTTGCTTTACTTACTGTATTAAATGATATAATATTGTTTTATTACGGTATTTCTTTATCTTATCTTCGTTATTTTCAGTGGGATTTGTGTTTGTATCTCCAAGTGTTGTGTAAGTCAATATCTTCAATAGATTTAATCATACTGTTCTCATAAAAAAATAAGCCGAGTGAGAAAATGTTAATTGTTAACGTTTCATTCTCCTGTCTAATAATCTATCCATTTCTTAATAAGTATACCGTAATAGGAATTCAACATACCCATAACGTTAAATTATGTACTGTACTTTTGAAAGTTACTGGGTGAAACCAGCTCCAGAAGAATATAACATGAGCAAATATACTTAACCTGAAAGATCTGATCGGAGGATTTATGAGATCAAAATGTTCTCAAAGTATTATAGCAATGACATATTAATCTAATCTAATGTTATTTTACTATTGGTATCACTAAATAAAGTTAATAATGATAAAAGAAATATATAAAAAATACTGTAGATTTTCATTGAAAATATGACTAATTTTCTGTATTATCTTTTCTTTGGACAAGCACTATATTTTAACATGTTTCACAACTCGACTTGCAAACTATCTTTAACTATGATCTAAAACATTTTACCTTTAAATATACAAGATCATATTTTAGCTTTAATATATATTATTATTATTAAAAAAGAGGGGATTCACCAGCCCAATAAGTCAAGCTCAGCTCTAACAGAGCTGGCCAAGCATTAATTGACCGAGAACACAGTAAAAAAGCTTAGCTTCTTACTTTTGTCCAACTTAAAACTTTCTTTACCTAACTCAAAGTTTTAACTTTGATATAAAGAAACCAACCAAACTGTGTCCAGATCTTTGTCGTTTTACTGTCCTAATAATTTCTCAAGAAACCAATCTTCTACTTTGTATTAATTCAACAGATTAACCAGATTACCCTTCATTAATGCAATTCCTTCAAATCTGCCAACATAAGGTCCTTATCCTCCTAAATATATTTCTAAATTCATGTCTTATAACATAATAATAAATACTTTAAAAGAGTCCGTTTGACCAAAGCTGTAGAATAGTACAGCAAATCATAAATCAAACAATGAATATTTACAGACAAAACTGACATAAAGTACACAGGCAAATAAAAAATACAGCAAAAGGAGTTTTGCTTCACAATAAAAAACGTTAAGTAATCAAATGAGACTTTCTTACTAAATGAAAAAATGTTATTTTCATTAGTAAAATAAATTTTTGAATATACTTACCCGGTGATCATGTAGCTGTCAGCTCTGCTGCCCGACAGAAAAAACCTACGGACGGAACAGCGCCATCTGTCGAGTAGGTACTCAAATACTTCATGTCAACACAGAACCATTTTTCTCCTCGGTCCACTGGGTCTCTATTGGGGAGGAAGGGTGGGTCCTTTAATTCATGATCACCGGGTAAGTATATTCAAAAATTTATTTTACTAATGAAAATAACATTTTTCAATATTAACCTTACCCGGTGATCATGTAGCTGATTCAAACCCAGGGGGGTGGGTAGAGACCAGCATACATGTTAACATTAAAAGCTAAGTATTCCGTATTTCATTTTAGCAGTTATTCAAAATAACAAACATAAAATTAATAAGTACCTGGTAAGGAAGTCGACTTGAACAATTACTCTGCTTTTTTAAGTACGTCTTCCTTACTGAGCCTCACGATCCTCATAGGATGCTGAGCGACTCCTAGGAGCTGAAGTATGAAGGGTTGCAACCCATACAACAGGACCTCATCAAAACCTCTAATCTAGGCGCTTCTCAAGAAATGACTTTGACCACCCGCCAAATCAAGTAGGATGCGAAAGGCTTCTTAGCCTTCCGGACAACCCAAAAACAATAATAACACATTTCAAGAGAAAGATTAAAAAGGTTATGGAATTAGGGAATTGTAGTGGTTGAGCCCTCACCCACTACTGCACTCGTTGCTACGAATGGTCCCAGAGTGTAGCAGTTCTCGTAAAGAGACTGGACATTCTTAAGATAAAAAGACGCGAACACTGATTTGCTTTTCCAATAGGTTGCGTCGATTATACTTTGCAGAGATCTATTTTGTTTAAAGGCCACGGAAGTTGCGACAGCTCTAACTTCGTGTGTCCTTACCTTCAGCAAAGCTTGGTCTTCCTCACTCAGATGGGAATGAGCTTCTCGTATTAACAGTCTGATAAAATAGGATAAAGCATTCTTTGACCTAGGCAAAGATGGATTCTTAACTGAACACCATAAAGCTTCAGACGGGCCTCGTAAAGGTTTTAAATAGAACTTAAGAGCTCTTACAGGACATAAGACTCTTTCTAGTTCATTTCCAACCATACGATAAGTTTGGAATATCGAACGATATTGGTCAAGGCCGAGAAGGCAGCTCGTGTTGGCTAGAAAACCAAGTTGTAGAACATGTAGCCGTTTCGGATGAGAATCCGATGTTCTTGCTGAAGGCATGAATCTCACTGACTCTTTTAGCTGTGGCTAAGCATATCAGGAAAAGAGTCTTTAAGGTGAGATCTTTCAGGGAGGCTGATTGTAGCGGTTCGAACCTGTCTGACATAAGGAATCTTAGTACCACGTCTAAATTCCAACCAGGTGTAACCAAACGACGCTCCTTCGTGGTCTCAAAAGACTTAAGGAGGTCCTGTAGATCTTTATTGTTGGAAAGATCTAAGCCTCTGTGATGGAAGACTGATGCCAACATGCTTCTGTAACCCTTGATAGTGGGAGCTGAAAGAGATCGTTCTTTCCTCAGATATAAGAGGAAGTCAGCTATTTGAGTTACAGAGGTACTGGTCGAGGATACGGATACTGACTTGCACCAGTTTTGGAAGATTTCCCACTTCGATTGGTAGACTCTAAGGGTGGATGTTCTCCTTGCTCTAGCAATCGCTCTGGCTACCTTCTTCGAAAAGCCTCTAGCTCTCGAGAGTCTTTCGATAGTCTGAAGGCAGTCAGACGAAGAGCGTGGAGGCCTTGGTGTACCTTCTTTACGCGTGGCTGACGCAGAAGGTCCACCCTTAGGGGAAGTGTTCTGGGAATGTCTACTAGCCATCGAAGTACCTCTGTGAGCCATTCTCTCGCGGGCCAGAGGGAATCAACTAGCGTCAACCTTGTCCCTTCGTGAGAGGCGAACTTCTGCAGTACCTTGTTGACAATCTTGAACGGAGGGAATGCATATAGATCTAGATGTGACCAATCTAGTAGAAAGGCATCTATATGAACTGCTGCTGGGCCCGGGATTGGTGAGCAAAATATTGGGAGCCTCCTGGTCATCGAGGTTGCGAAGAGACCTATGGTTGGCTGGACCCAGGTGGCCCAAAGTCTCTTGCATACATCCTTGTGGAGGGTCCATTCTGTTGGAATTATTTGTCCCTTCCGACTGAGACAATCTGCCATGACATTCAAGTTGCCTTGGATGAACCTCGTTACTAGTGAAATGTCTAGACCTTTTGACCAGGTGAGGAGGTCCCTTGCGATCTCGAACAATGTCAGCGAGTAGGTCCCTCCTTGCTTGGAGATGTACGCCAAAGCCGTGGTGTTGTCCGAGTTCACCTCCACCACTTTGCCTTGAAGGAGAGACCTGAAGCTTTTCCAGGTCAGACGTACTGCCAGTAGCTCCTTGCAGTTGAAATGCATTATCCTTTGACTCGAGTTCCATAATCCCGAGCATTCCCTACCGTCTAATGTCGCACCCCAGCATACGTCCGATGCGTCCGAGAAGAGAACGTGGTTGGGAGTCTGAACAGTCAGGGGAAGACCCTCTCTAAGGTTGATATAGTCCTTTCACCAAGTCAGACAAGACTTTATCTTTCCGGAAACCGGGATCAAGACCGCTTCTAGCGTCTTGTCCTTTTTCCAGTGAAAAGCTAGATGGAATAGAAGAGGACGGAGGTGTAGTCTTCCTAGTGACACAAATTGATCCACGGATGACAGTGTCCCTACCAGACTCATCCACAGCCTGACTGGGCAGCGTTCCTTCTTCAGCATCTTCTGGATGGATAGCAGGGCTGGGGGTTGATCGTCTTGTTCAGCAACGTCCTCATCAGAGGGTTCCTCATCCGAAACTGATGAGGAAACGGCAACGGAGTGGGCAACGTCTGACTCGCCGAATCCGGTCGCACTGGTGGATGCGTGGCGGAGCCGGACGCATGGCATTGCTGCACAGTCTGTGAACTGTCAACAACCATGGGAGCGCGAGGAAGTACAGCGTCAACCCGAACTGTCTAGACTGTCTGGGTTATGCAGTCAACACCCTACCGGGTTGCTGAGGTTGACGCACTGCGTCACAACAAGTCACCTCTGCTGGTTGTTGAACGTATTCCTAGTGACACACTGAACGTCAACAACCACCTCCGAGCGTCGCTTAACTTCAACGTGCGACTGGCAACCCACACTGGGTCGCATCGGTGGAGGAACCACCTCAACTGGCAGACGCGAGTAGGATACCTCAGCGTCAACAGGGCGCACAACCAACCGGTTGGAAGGTTGTTGGCCAGAAGGTTCTTCTCCGTACTTAAGTCCTGAAACAAGGACACAAGCTTGGACTGCATGTCTTGCAGCAAAGCCCATAGGGTCTACGGGAGCAGGCGTGGCAACAGACGGGGTTAGCGACTGAGGCGGAACCATTTACCATCCCTGGAAGCCTTGTTATGTGTGACATAATAGTACAGCAACACTTCAAAGGCTCGACAAAAGTGAGAAGTTGACCTGTAAACAACTTGGAGCGTCTCCTGGCTAGGCGCCAGGGCGAGTCTACCAGAATTGAGAAGTCCATCTGGGCAGAGGCAAGAACTCCCAAGCCGAGAACTTCTCTCGTGTCTTATCAGACTCTCGCTCTATAAGCCAGTTTAAAAGAAGGGAAAGCAAAGGCTGTATCCCTAAAACTCCTCCTGGTGCAAAACCAGTCGCCTAGCCAACGTAACGCTCTCTAGGAGAGCGAGAGAGCACTAGCTTAACAACAACGGCTTCGAAGCAGCTAGGCCTAGTGTAAGTTCTGACGTTTAGGCGAACGAGGAGCAGCAGTTACAAGATCCGGACGAAGATCCTTAAAAAATCATCATGATTTAATTAAAGTCCATAGGGGGCTAAGCAGCTTAAGGCTCCTCTCCAAATGACAGAGTCCTCAAAGGAATATCAGTAGGAGGGAGAACAGCACTTTCTCATCTACAAGAACATTGTCCGAGAAAAGCTAGGTTATCTCAATGAGTCTCTCACTGGTGCATTAGTAGCAGACCAGAAGGCAACGTCATGTAACTGCTTGACAGTCTGTGAACTGTCAACAACTGAACTGTCAACCACAACGGGTGCGTGTGGACATACAGTGTTCACTCGAGACTGCTTTGACTGTCTATACTGGGCAGTCAAAACAACTCTAGAATGCGGAGGTTGACGCACCGCGTCAAAACACGGCAGCTTAACTCCACCCTCCTGTTGTTGTGGTAGCTCACGCACGTCAACGGAGGGTTCCGCGCGTCGGCGAACGTCAACTTGCGTCTGGCAGGGTCGACAGCGCATAGGTGGTGGAGCTCTCACAGCCGGAGTGTGGGAGCAGGCAGCCTCAGCGTCAGCTGGGCGCACAACCGTGGCTGGTTGTAGGCTAACGGGTGCAGCGTCAACCTTCTCCGCACGATACTCCTGCATAAAGGAAGCTAGCTGAGTCTGCATAGAATGCAGCAAAGACCACTTAGGGTCTACAGCAGCTGGTGCGGCAACAGACGGAGTTATTGCCTGCTGCGGTACCACTTTGCCTCTCTTAGGAGGTGTGCAGTCGTCGGAAGACTGCAGCGAGTCCGAACTGACCCAGTGGTTACAACTGGGCCGTTGGACTTGCACGGAAGGGACTGACTTGCACTTAAAAAGCTGCGAGACCTTGGTCCATGGTTTCTTACGAGAAACCTTTTCCGCAGACGAGAAATAAATGGGCTCTCTCGTCTTTGTGTGGGTGGGGCGATCTTGGGTAGATACGCCCGAAACCACGGAGGGAAAACGTCTGTTCGTTGATCAAGGCCTGAGGAACCCATAAGTCGTTCGACATTACTTCTCCCCTGGGCTTGAGAGCTTGTAAGAGGTCCCGGACTAGGTGAACGACAGGCACGAACAGACGAACCCTCGGACGCAACACTGTAACACTTGCGCATATCACTTTATCACTTCGATTTTCTGTTTTGCACTAATTTCACTGAAATCGAAACTTTTACTGATTTCTACGTGAAATACGCAATTCTACCCTTCATTAAAAGGTAGTAATGCGAAATCAGTCGTATAATGCAGCTCATTAATACTAGCAACAAACAGAAAACATATATAAAGATAAAAAATTCAGTGGCTGGGAAAGAGACTAAACACTAGTTCAAATAAGCTACGTTTACAATCTCTCACCGCACATAGCCTGGGGACAAGAATAAAACCCTAGAAACGTTTTATCTTCTTCCCCGTACAGCGACTAGGGAGGAGAGTAACACGAGAAACAACGTTACCCGCTTGAACGGAACGTTTTCTCTCCTCTCTCTCCCTCCGTCTCTATCTCTCTCTCTCTTTCTCTCTTGATTTCGCACCTAAGAGAAGAGCCCAATTTAAATCGTCAAAAAAAAAAAAAAAACATGTTATTTGACTAAAAGGAACAAACTGAAAGGTTTTCCAAATAAAAAGTACCTTTAATTTAGAATTTAAAACATTTAAGTTAAGAAAGAATTAACGAAACGTCAGAAACGATTTACTCTTACTGCAAAGTGAAACCGTGATACTCTCTCTCTATCGTAACGATAGAGCGCATGTTGAACGTCCTGAACGTCAACAACTGCGTAGTCTAAAAACTAAACGTGAGTTCATCTTTGAAAAACAGTACGAAAACTATCAAAGAGATTCTTTCATAAAACATTAAATTTTAAAAAGTTTTAAATTCTTTAAAGGCTAACGGGCTCAACGTTGATTAACTTCGGTTCCAATTTCGGACCGCCTACTAAAAGGGAAGGTCGCATATAAACAAAACATAAAAAATTATTTTATATGTTTGTAATAAATGGAAAGTTAATCGAAGAGGCCTAATAAAGGCGGAGAGATATAAAATATGTGGATCTATAACGTGTTAAGCAAAATTACAAAAAACCTAAACACACTTCCTTCTGAGGGAAGGGTCGGCCATTTAAAAGTGAAAGAGAGTCATTACTCTCTTTGTCACCATAATTAAATCTATCCAAAACGAGTTCAAGTTTTGAGATGAAGATAAAACCCCTGCATAGCGAAAGCTCAAAACTAGAATAGTGTACTTCACCAAATAGTTGTGAAAACAAATCCAGTTAGTAACAGCGTATTTAGTAGGTCTTGCCAGTGGCACGACAGAGAGAAAATTGGTTCTGTGTTGACATGAAGTATTTGAGTACCTACTCGACAGATGGCGCTGTTGATGTACACCCCCACCTGCATAGCGATCGCTGGCGTATTCCGTCCGTAGATTTTTTCTGTCGGGCAGCAGAGCTGACAGCTACATGATCACCGGGTAAGGTTAATATTGAAAAAATAAAAGTAAATTCAATGTATAATCATTATTGTACTTTTAACTAGCTTTTAACTTTAGAATTAGACATTAAATCACAAGATAGGTATCATTTTGTAATTATAAACACCTTGAAATATAATAAGAATTCATAGCCTACAAAGCAGTTCCTTATGATTCTATTGTAAAGGCTAATTGATAAGGATATGTAGCTCTATAACTGAATCTAAGGTTCAGTAGGTATTACTATTACTAGCCAAGCTAGAACAGTAGTTGGAAAAGCAGAAAGCCACAAGCCCATGTGCTCTAACAACAAAAGCAGCCAAGGGCGGAAAGGAAGTACAGAAGTAAAGAATACCATTTCAGTGAGCAATGAAGAAAGTATAAAATATATTAAGATCAATATAAATGTGAAATGGATCAGTCCTATATAACTTATGAAACAAGACTAATATCAAGCTGTTAAAAAGAACAGCATTTGCAACAAGTTTGAAATTTTAAAGTTCCAACAATTCAAACAGCAGATTAGGAGGATCATTCCATATGACTGTCATGCAGTTGAACAACAGCATTGGAGATTAATATCGAGATAAGGGATAAGGAATCTAAAAGACGAGACATTTTTGTTCAACACATAAAGATTAGTCAGCAGCTGACGACAACACAGAAAAATAATATTCAATACACAGCAAAAAGAGAGAATTAGAACATCTCATTAGGATAGATTGACAAAACAATCTTAAAAGACTTTCTCGATATGATAAGACTTCAGTTCAATTGAAGACAAAAACAAACTGGATGTTTCTCGAAAAGGGATTTTGACGAAGGAAAAATCTATTTCTGGGTAAGGAACCTGTGTCGCCCAGTGAAATGCTCCTTAAAGCTCCATTTCAAAGGTATAAATACTGCTAAATATACCAGAAAAAAAAGTTGCATGGAATACTAGGAATATATCCAGCTCGCTCACCCCTAAAGGGTGTCGGTATTAAAACTGGGGCCAGTGATACCACTACCAGAGATCCCTTTCAAATTAGACTTCTCCCTCCTCAAAATCCCCCGTTACTACGAGGTGTCGTTCACTACAGCTACTGCCCCCCCACCCACCCACCACCACTACCTATCCTTCTCCCATCATTCCTTGTTAGCACCCGTGAATGTTCGGACGTGTTTTTCGTAGCTCTGTGTTATTTTGTGTTTTTGAAGATGTATTCAAATGAATTGTATATAATTTGAAGAGATATTGTTAATGTAAAGAATTAGATGTTGAGGAGTCAATGTCTTCAAGTTCCTTGCAACCATATTTTAAGTTTTGTTAAGGTTCAACTTCATGCCACATAATTTAGTTAATCTCTATTACTGGATTTAGTAACCCTATCTACATTCTGGAGATGGAATTGATGCAAAGAGAGAAACACTATCTGCATAGGCAACAAAAATGCTTTCTAGGGCCAAACCATAAATCATGTGTATAGAGTATAGCGTTAAAAGCAATGAGCTGAGAACACTATCCTGAGGAGCACCAGATACAGTATTATTCCTATAGTCACTATGGTGACCGTCAACTAATCTTTAAATTTCATTACTTAGAAATTCAATAACAATGATACGAAAAGACCCACCTACTCCAAAATGTTTGAGTTTGAAAACAAGGGCTCCATGATTAACACCGTCAAAGATAGCACTAAAATCAAGGTTAATCATACAAACTTCCTGACCCCAATCAAGGGATTTCTTTACAGGACTGAGAATTATAAAAAGGGCATCCCCTGCTCGAAGGCCTTTGTGAAAACCAAACTGCAACTAGGAAATAGGTGATTACCTTTAGCATATCTATTTAGATATTCAAAGTCTTTTAGATAATATGGGAGTTTATGAAAATTGGGTGGGAATCAGCACAGCTAGAGCTACCACAAACATACTGTATTTACCTAATAGAGTAATACCTGAATTACCAAATTAACAAGTCCAAAAAGAACCTCTTATTGCTAACTTGAGAAGATTTTTCATTTCATGGGACAGAAAAGCTAAACTAATTGAATTAGCTTTGGGAAAACGACAAGAAGGAAGATTGAGTTTTTAATTAGCTTACTGGCAAACACATCAGCTAAAATGTTGCATTTCCTTTGGAAAGCAAGTGACAACAGCCACTTGGTTTAAGCAAAGAAGGAACACCAGAGTACAGATTTAAGGCCAGCCCACTATTATTGCTCCTGGGTTGTACCAAAAAGGGTTACTTTTACAGTAAAATTTCAACTGGAGATATAAATATGTATAAGGAGAGAGATCTATGGCAGGCTCAAACGATTGTGCTGGCAGAAAATATCTGCAACTTACAATACTTAAAAGGTTAAAGGTGTCTGGTTTCAGTTCCAGTTCCATCAGAATAGATGCTCACCAGAACGTCAGCCGGGCAAGCCCAACCCCCCACTGTGGTGCCCTACCACAGCAGTAGTCTCCCCAGTAAACAGCTTAAACTCACGGCCCTGGGCGGGGATCGATCTCTTGCCACGCGAATGCGAGGCAAACACGTTACCACTGTACTAGCCAGATATTTTTGTTAAAAAGTGACAAATAAAAACAAAACTCATAAAAATTACTTTCAAATAAACCAAATAAACAATAAACTCCTACCTAAAAAAAAATCCTAAAAATGAACTATATTTTAGAAAAATAGCATCTTCAGCCATGAAAATTAACACAAAGACTGTAAGACTACATTCCATATAAAAACCAAAGACAAACTCGGATTCCCCCTCTGCAAAATCAAATGGAGTCCAGGTTCTTCAATTCACACAATAGTTATCTCTTGCTAGACCCTGCTAGCCCGGCAGCAACTATTTTTCAACCTCACTGATCTGCTAATGCTTGATAGACAACAATAAACAAATGACATAAAGCTCACTTAAGAGCTGCATGGAAACAAGACACATTCTACCTGATCATAATTGTAAATCCAATGTAAGATGCGTGCACACATATAAGTGTAGTAACAAGTACTAACTGGAGATCAGATGAACTATATATGTATATAAAAACTAAACTGAGATGATCCCTAGAAAGTCTAGTTAAACAAAGGGAGAAATTCAATCGTGCCCAGCTTCCTGATAATGTAGTTTGGGCTTTAAAATTCTCAACTTCACTACCTTGCCTGCAGCCTTCTAAAATAAATGTGACCTCCAAAAACTTGTCAGAACCTATTTCAAGTGGTTCTGAGGTAAACATTTTCATAAAAAATTAAAACCAATTTAAATTAAAAACTGAAAATTGATAAACCAATAAAGGTCCACTCATTTTAAGACAATGTATTCGTCTTTACACCACCAGCTACTTAAATATTGTTCAACTGGTTAGCCTTAAATTGAAATTTGTACCTATCTAGCTGTCATTGACATAATGGATTAAAATCCAAGTTTACACTTGAAAAGACAATAGAATCTATACTATTACTGTTAAATATCTTACAGAAAATAAAATAGCTTTGCCTGTTAATATTCAAATACATAAAGTGACACATGATATAACAACAGAATATTTCAGGAAGACCTAAGCTAAGTATAAAATGACAGGAAGCAGTGTCCCAAAACTATAGCAGATGAAATTGTTGGTTATCTAAACTTGTATGGAGTTTTCTATTTTTTTGTCACAAATCATGACCATTCTATCTTACACATGCATTTAACAATTGTAATTAGTTGCCAAGTTTATAATCTATAATTTCTATCATGTGCTAATTGGGAACTGTATTGAGATTTAAAGGCTGCAAAAAATGTTATTTTGATAATAAAATAAATTTTTGAATATACTTACCCGGTGATTATAATAGCTGCAACTCTGTTGCTCGACAGAAAAACTCTACGTAAAAATTCGCCAGCGATCGCTACACAGGTAGGGGGTGTACTCAACAGCGCCATCTGTCGTTCAGATACCCATTACTCATTGTAAACAAAGAACTCAATTTTCTCCTCGGTCCACTGTGTCTCTATTGGGGAGGAAGGGAGGGTCCTTTAATTTATAATCACCGGGTAAGTATATTCAAAAATTTATTTTATTATCAAAATAACATTTTTCAATATTTAACTTAGCCGGTGATTATAATAGCTTATTCACACCCAGGGGGGTGGGTAGAGACCAGCAAAATATGTTTACATCATATGAGCTAAGAATTTTTATTTCATTTTAGAAGTTATCAAAATAACTAAACAAAATAAATAGGTACCTGGTAAGGAAGTCGACTTGAACAATTACTCTGCCTTTTTAAGTACGTCTTCCTTACGGAGCCTCGCGATCCTCTTAGGATGCTGAGCGACCCCTAGGAGCTGAAGTATCAAGGGTTGCAACCCATACAACAGGACCTCATCAAAACCTCTAATCTAGGCGCTTCTCAAGAAATGACTTTGACCACTCACCAAATCAACTAGGATGCGAAAGGCTTCTTAGCCTTCCGAACAACCCAAAAACAACAATAAAAACCTTTCAAGAGAAAGATTAAAAAGGTTATGGAATTAGGGAATTGTAGTGGTTGAGCCCTCACCCACTACTGCACTCGTTGCTACGAATGGTCCCAGAGTGTAGCAGTTCTCGTAAAGAGACTGGACATCCTTAAGATAAAAAGACGCGAACACTGACTTGCTTTTCCAATAGGTTGCGTCGATTATACTTCGCAGAGATCTATTTTGTTTAAAGGCCACGGAAGTTGCGACAGCTCTAACTTCGTGTGTCCTTACCTTCAGCAAAGCTTGGTCTTCCTCATTCAGATGGGAATGAGCTTCTCGTATTAACAGTCTGATAAACTAGGATAAAGCATTCTTTGACATAGGCAAAGATGGTTTCTTAACTGAACACCATAAAGCTTCAGACGGGCCTCGTAAAGGTTTAGTTCGTTTTAAATAGAACTTAAGAGCTCTTACAGGGCATAAGACTCTTTCTAGTTCATTTCCAACCATACGATAAGCTTGGAATATCGAACTATTTTGGCAAAGGTCGAGAAGGCAGCTCGTTTTTGGCTAGAAAACCAAGTTGTAGAGAACATGTAGCCGTTTCAGATGAGAATCCGATGTTCTTGCTGAAGGCATGAATCTCACTGACTCTTTTAGCTGTGGCTAAGCATACCAGGAAAAGAGTCTTTAAGGTGAGATCTTTCAGGGAGGTTGATTGTAGCGGCTCGAACCTGTCTGACATAAGGAATCTTAGTACCACGTCTAAATTCCAACCAGGTGTAACCAAACGACGCTCCTTCGTGGTCTCAAAAGACTTAAGGAGGTCCTGTAGATCTTTATTGTTGGAAAGATCTAAGCCTCTGTGACGGAAGACTGATGCCAACATGCTTCTGTAACCCTTGATAGTGGGAGCTGAAAGAGATCGTTCTTTCCTCAGATATAAGAGGAAGTCAGCTATTTGAGTTGCAGAGGTACTGGTCGAGGATACGGATACTGACTTGCACCAGTTTCGGAAGATTTCCCACTTTGATTGGTAGACTCTAAGGGTGGATGTTCTCCTTGCTCTAGCAATCGCTCTGGCTGCCTCCTTCGAAAAGCCTCTAGCTCTCGAGAGTCTTTCGATAGTCTGAAGGCAGTCAGACGAAGAGCGTGGAGGCCTTGGTGTACCTTCTTTACGTGTGGCTGACGTAGAAGGTCCACCCTTAGGGGAAGTGTTCTGGGAACGTCTACTAGCCATCGAAGTACCTCGGTGAACCATTCTCTCGCGGGCCAGAGGGGAGCAACTAGCGTCAACCTTGTCCCTTCGTGAGAGGCGAACTTCTGCAGTACCTTGTTGACAATCTTGAACGGAGGGAATGCATATAGATCTAGATGTGACCAATCTAGGAGAAAGGCATCTATATGAACTGCTGCTGGGTCCAGGATTGGAGAGCAAAATATTGGGAGCCTCTTGGTCATCGAGGTTGCGAAGAGATCTATGGTTGGCTGGCCCCAGGTGGCCCAAAGTCTCTTGCATACATCCTTGTGGAGGGTCCATTCTGTTGGAATTATTTGTCCCTTCCGACTGAGACAATCTGCCATGACATTCAAGTTGCCTTGGATGAACCTCGTTACTAGTGATATGTTTAGACCTTTTGACCAGGTGAGGAGGTCCCTTGCAATCTCGTACAACGTCAGAGAGTAGGTCCCTCCTTGCTTGGAGATGTACGCCAAAGCCGTGGTGTTGTCCGAGTTCACCTCCACCACTTTGCCTTGAAGGAGAGACCTGAAGCTTTTCCAGGCCAGACGCACTGCCAGTAGCTCCTTGCAGTTGAAATGCATTGTCCTTTGACTCGAGTTCCATATCCCCGAGCATTCCCGACCGTCTAATGTCGCACCCCAGCCTACGTCCGATGCGTCCGAGAAGAGAACGTGGTTGGGAGTCTGAACAGCTAGGGGAAGACCCTCTCTTAGGTTGATATTGTCCTTTCACCAAGTCAGACAAGACTTTATCTTTTCGGAAACCGGGATCGAGACCGCTTCTAGCGTCTTGTCCTTTTTCCAGTGAAAAGCTAGATGGTATTGAAGAGGACGGAGGTGTAGTCTTCCTAGTGACACAAATTGATCCACGGATGACAGTGTCCCTACCAGACTCATCCACAGCCTGACTGAGCAGCGTTCCTTCTTCAGCATCTTCTGGATGGATAGCAGGGCTGGGGGCTGATCGTCTTGTTGTTCAGCAACGTCCTCATCAGAGGGTTCCTCATCCGAAACTGATGAGGAAACGGCAACGGAGTGGGCAACGTCTGGCTCGCTGAATCCGGTCGCACTGGTGGATGCGTGACGGAGCCGGACGCAATATCATGGAACTGCTGCACAGTCTGTGAACTGTCAACAACCATGAGTGCGCGAGGAAGCACAGCGTCAACCCGAGACTGTCTAGACCGTCTGGGTTGTGCAGTCAACACCCTACCGGGTTGCTGAGGTTGACGCACTGCGTCAAAACAAGTCACCTCTGCTGGTTGTTGAACGTCCTGAACGTCAAAAACCACCTCCGAGCGTCGCTTAATGTCAACGTGCGGCTGGCAACCCACACTGGGTCGCATCGGTGGAGTAACCACCTCAACTGGCAGACGCGAGTAGGTTACCTCAGCGTCAACAGGGCGCACAACCGACCGGTTGGAAGGTTGTTGGCCAGAAGGTTCTTCTCCGCATTTAAGTCCTCTATCAAGGACGCAAGCTTGGACTGCATGTCTTGCAGCAAAGCCCATTTAGGGTCTACGGGAGCAGGTGTGGCAACAGACGGGGTTAGCGACTGAGGCGGAACCGTTTACCATCCCTGAAAGCCTTGTTATGCGTGACATAATAGTACAGCAAAACTTCAAAGGCTCGACAACAGCTGTGAAGTTGACCTGTAAACAACTTGGAGCGTCTCCTGGCTAGGCGCCAGGGAGAGTCTACCAGAATTGAGAAGTCTATCTGGGCAGAGGCATGAACTCCCAAGCCGAGAACTTCTCTCGTGTCATATCAGACTCTCGCTCTATAAACCAGTTTAAAAGAAGGGAAAGCAAAGGCTGTATCCCCCAAACTCCTCCTGGTGAAAAACCAGTCGCCTAGCCAACGTAACGCTCTCTAGGAGAGCGAGAGAGCACTAGCTTAAAAACAACGGCTTCGAAGTAGCTAGGCCTAGTGTAAGCTCTGACGTTTAGGCGAACGAGGAGCAGCAGTTACAAAAAGATCCGGACGAAGATCCTTAAAAAAATCATCATGATTTAATTAAAGTCCATAGGAGGCTAAGCAGCTTTAGGCTCCTCTCCATCTGACAGAGTCCTCAAGGGAATATCAGTAGGAGGGAGAACAGCAACTTCCTCATCTACAGGAACCTTGTCCGATAAAAGCTGAGTCTCTCACTGGTGCATTAGTAGCGGACCAGAACGCAACGTCATGTAACTGCTTGACAGTCTGTGAACTGTCAACAACTGAACTGTCAACCACAACAGGTGCGTGAGGATGCACAGCATCCACTCGAGACTGCTTTGACTGCTTAGACTGAGCAGTCAAAACAACTCCAGAATGCGGAGGTTGACGCACAGCGTCAAAACAAGTCAACTCCGATTGTTAGTGAACGTCTTGAACGTCAACAGGAGCATCAGCCAGTGGCCTAACGTCCAAATGCGGCTGAAAGACCACACGGGACCGCATCGAGTGTGGTTCTAAACAACCTGACTGACGTGACTAAGCTACGCCAACGTCAACAGTAAGCACAAAGGAACGTTAGGTTGGCTGAAAGCCAGGATATCGATGAGATAAACGGCTAGACTCAACGGACTAATCGGCAGAATAGTCTTCCATAAGGGAGGCAAGCATATACTGCATGTTTTGCCATACAACCCCTTAAGGATCAACGGAAATGGTTGTGGTAATAGACGAGGGTAACGTCTGTGACCGCAACACTTTGCCTACAAAAAAAAGACTCTCGGAGTCTGTGTTACGCTTTTGTTAGGCGGCGAGCAGTTATCCGATGACTGCATAGGGTCAGAGCTGTCCTAATGGCTGTAACCAGGACGCTGGACCTGTCCTGAAAGGACTGACTTTCGCTTAAGGGCTCCGAAACCTTGTGACAGGTTTCTTATGCGAAAAGCCTACGGATGGCGAGGAGAAACAACGTCTCTCTCGTCTTATGGTAGGGGAGATCTTGGTAAGATACACCCGATACCATAGAGGGAAAACGTCTGTTCGTTGGTCAAGGCCTCTCGAACCCATAAGTCGTTTGACATTACTTCTCCCCTGGGCTTGGGAGCTTGTAAGAGGTCCCGGACTAGGTGAACGACAGGCACGAACAGACGAACCCTCGGACGCAACACTGTAACACTTTGCGCCTCGGACGCAACACTGTAACACTTTGCGCATATCACTTTATCACTTCGATTTTCTGTTTTGCACTTATTTCTACCTGAAACATGCAATTCTACCCTTCATTAAAAGGTAGTAATTGCGAAATTAGTCGTATAATGCAAGCTCATAATACCAGCAAAAAACAGAAAACATATTCTAAGATAAAAAGAAAAATCAGTGGCTGGGAAAGAGACTAAACACTAGTTCATATAACTACGTTTTCAATCTCTCACCGCACATAGCCTGGGGACGAGAATAAAAACCTAAAAACGTTTTATCCTTCCTCCCCGTACAGCGACTAGGGACGTGAGTAACACGAGAAACAACGTTACCCGCTTGAACGGAACGTTTTCTCTCCTCTCTCTCCCTCCGTCTCTATCTCTCTCTCTCTTTCTCTCTTGATTTCGCACCTAAGAGAAGAGCCCAATTATATATCGTCAAAAAAACATGTTATTTGACTAAAGGAAAAAACTGAAAGGTTTTTCAAATAAAAAGTTCCTTTAAATTAGAATTTAAAACATTTAAGCTAAGAAAGAATGAACAAAACGTCAGAATCGATTTACTCTTACTGCAAAGTGAAACCGTGATACACTCTCTCTCTATCGTAACGATAGAGCGCATGTTGAACGTCAACAACTGCGTAGCATAAAAAACTAAACGTTAGTTCATCTTTGAAAACAGTACGAAGACTATCAAAGAAATTCTTTCATAAAAAATTACATTTAAAAAGTTTTAAATCCTTAGCTCTTTAAAAGCTAAAGACGATATAAAGGGCTCAACGTTGATTAACTTCGGTTTCCAAGTTAGGACCGCCTACTCTCAGGAAAGTTCTATATGAACAAAGCATTAAAATTTATTTTTATATTTTTATAAAAAATGGAAAGTTAATCGAAGAGGCCTAATAAAGGCGGAGAGATATAAAATATATATAGGAAAATCTATAACGTGATAAGATAATTACTAAAAGCCTAAACACACTTCCGTCTAAGGGAAGGGTCGGCCATTTAAAAGTGAAAGAAAGTCCATACTCTCTTTGTCACCATAATTAAATCTATCCAAAACGAGTTCAAGTTTTAAGATGAAGATAAAACACCTGCATAGCGAAAGCTCAAAACTAGAATAGTGTACTTCACCAAATAGTTGTGAAAACAAATCCAGTTAGCAACAGCGAATTAGTAGGTCTTGCCGGTAGCTGTCTGTCTGTCTGTCTGTCTGTATAGATTGCCTTACCTTGTGTAAGACCCCTCTCTCTCTCTCTCTCTCTCTCTCTCTCTCTCATAGTACGTGAGAGTTCCCGGATTAGGAAAAGAAACAATCCCCGGGGATTACCCGATGTCGACTTATGTCTTCCGCCTAGTAATTGTTTCAAGATTCTTTTTTTTACACAGTTGTGTTCATTTCTTATATTCTGAGCTAATAACCCATTTTAAGGAAGGAGAGAGAGAGAGAGAGAGAGAGAGAGAGAGAGAGAGAGAGAGAGAGAGAGAGAGAGAGAGAGAGAGAGAGAGAGAAAAATTGAGTTCTTTGTTTATAATGAGTAATGGGTATCTGAACGACAGATGGCGCTGTTGAGTACACCCCCTACCTGTGTAGCGATCGCTGGCGAATTTTTACGTAGAGTTTTTCTGTCGAGCAACAGAGTTGCAGCTATTATAATCACCGGCTAAGTTAAATATTGAAAAACATGTTTTGAGAAATTTAGAAGCTACAAAAATCATATCCAGTAATACATCAGGATATGATTTGAATTTGTTCTGGAGTGGCTTTCGTCACAAGTTTTTCGTATAATGAAATAGAATGAAATACTGTTGAGCCAAATACAAATACATTTGAATCACTCAATATACCTAACTTGACTGCACAAATTTTGTTTTGTATCCCGAGTATTTTTTTGTAATATGAGGCGAAAATATATTTGTATGATCGTTTCGTATGATGAATATTTCGAATACAGAAACTTTCGTATCAAGAAGTATTACTGTAAAGTGATGTGGCTTATTGTTAAACTATAGTTATCGTGGGTAATTCTTTATAAAACGGTCATTAACTGTTATGTATTAAAGAACATTACTGTAGTAATATGGAACTATTTAGAAAATGGAACTTCATGATACAGTTTGTCTCATTTAAAATATGTTATTTTTATTAATAAAATAAATTTTTGAATATACTTACCCGGTGATCATATAAGCTGCAACTCTGTTGCTCGACAAAAAAACCTACGGTCAAAATACGCCAGCGATCACTATGCAGGTGGGGGTGTACATCAACAGCGCCATCTGTCGAGCAGGTACTTAGTACTCCAAGTAAACAAAGAACCAATTTTCTCCTCGGTCCACTGGGTCTCTATTGGGGAGGAAGGGAGGGTCCTTTAATATATGATCACCAGGTAAGTATATTCAAAAATTTATTTTATTAATAAAAATAACATTTTTCAATATTAAACTTAGCCGGTGATCATATAAGCTGATTCACACCCAGGGTGGTGGGTAGAGACCAGCAAAATATGTTTACATTATTATGAGCTAAGTATTTTGTATTTCATTTTAGCAGTTATTCAAAATAACAAACATAAAATAAATAAGTACCTGGTAAGGAAGTCGACTTGAACAATTACTCTGCCTTTTTAAGTACGTCTTCCTTACGGAGCCTCGCGATCCTCTTAGGATGCTGAGCGACCCCTAGGATCTGAAGTATCAAGGGTTGCAACCCATACAACAGGACCTCATCAAAACCTCTAATCTAGGCGCTTCTCAAGAAATGACTTTGACCACCCGCCAAATCAAGTAGGATGCGAAAGGCTTCTTAGCCTTCCGGACAACCCAAAAACAATAATAAAACATTTCAAGAGAAAGATTAAAAAGGTTATGGAATTAGGGAATTGTAGTGGTTGAGCCCTCACCCACTACTGCACTCGTTGCTACGAATGGTCCCAGAGTGTAGCAGTTCTCGTAAAGAGACTGGACATTCTTAAGATAAAAAGACGCGAACACTGATTTGCTTTTCCAATAGGTTGCGTCGATTATACTTTGCAGAGATCTATTTTGTTTAAAGGCCACGAAAGTTGCGACAGCTCTAACTTCGTGTGTCCTTACCTTCAGCAAAGCTTGGTCTTCCTCATTCAGATGGGAATGATCTTCTCGTATTAACAGTCTGATAAAATAGGATAAAGCATTCTTTGACATAGGCAAAGATGGATGCTTAACTGAACACCATAAAGCTTCAGACGGGCCTCGTAAAGGTTTTTAAATAGAACTTAAGAGCTCTTACTGGACATAAGACTCTTTCTAGTTCATTTCCAACCATACGATAAGTTTGGAATATCGAACGATATTGGTCAAGGCCGAGAAGGCAGCTCGTGTTTGGCTAGAAAACCAAGTTGTAGAACATGTAGCCGTTTCGGATGAGAATCCGATGTTCTTGCTGAAGGCATGAATCTCACTGACTCTTTTAGCTGTGGCTAAGCATATCAGGAAAAGAGTCTTTAAGGTGAGATCTTTCAGGGAGGCTGATTGTAGCGGTTCGAACCTGTCTGACATAAGGAATCTTAGTACTACGTCTAAATTCCAACCAGGTGTAACCAAACGACGCTCCTTCGTGGTCTCAAAAGACTTAAGGAGGTCCTGTAGATCTTTATTGTTGGAAAGATCTAAGCCTCTGTGACGGAAGACTGATGCCAACATGCTTCTGTAACCCTTGATAGTGGGAGCTGAAAGAGATCGTTCTTTCCTCAGATATAAGAGAAAGTCAGCTATTTGAGTTACAGAGGTACTGGTCGAGGATACGGATACTGACTTGCACCAGTTTCGGAAGATTTCCCACTTCGATTGGTAGACTCTAAGGGTGGATGTTCTCCTTGCTCTAGCAATCGCTCTGGCTGCCTCCTTCGAAAAGCCTCTAGCTCTCGAGAGTCTTTCGATAGTCTGAAGGCAGTCAGATGAAGAGCGTGGAGGCCTTGGTGTACCTTCTTTACGCGTGGCTGACGTAGAAGGTCCACCCTTAGGGGAAGTGTTCTGGGAACGTCTACTAGCCATCGAAGTACCTCGGTGAGTCATTCTCTCGTGGGCCAGAGGGAAGCAACTAGCGTCAACCTTGTCCCTTCGTGAGAGGCGAACTTCTGCAGTACCTTGTTGACAATCTTGAACGGAGGGAATGCATATAGATCTAGATGTGACCAATCTAGTAGAAAGGCATCTATATGAACTGCTGCTGGGTCCGGGATTGGTGAGCAAAATATTGGGAGCCTCTTGGTCATCGAGGTTGCGAAGAGATCTATGGTTGGCTGGCCCCAGGTGGCCCAAAGTCTCTTGCATACATCCTTGTGGAGGGTCCATTCTGTTGGAATTATTTGTCCCTTCCGACTGAGACAATCTGCCATGACATTCAAGTTGCCTTGGATGAACCTCGTTACTAGTGATATGTCTAGACCTTTTGACCAGGTGAGGAGGTCCCTTGCGATCTCGTACAATGTCAGAGAGTAGGTCCCTCCTTGCTTGGAGATGTACGCCAAAGCCGTGGTGTTGTCCAAGTTCACCTCCACCACTTTGCCTTGAAGGAGAGACCTGAAGCTTTTCCAGGTCAGACGTACTGCCAGTAGCTCCTTGCAGTTGAAATGCATTGTCCTTTGACTCGAGTTCCATAATCCCGAGCATTCCCGACCGTCTAATGTCGCACCCCAGCCTACGTCCGATGCGTCCGAGAAGAGAACGTGGTTGGGAGTCTGAACAGTCAGGGGAAGACCCTCTCTAAGGTTGATATAGTCCTTTCACCAAGTCAGACAAGACTTTGTCTTTCCGGAAACCGGGATCGAGACCGCTTCTAGCGTCTTGTCCTTTTTCCAGTGAAAAGCTAGATGGTATAGAAGAGGACGGAGGTGTAGTCTTCCTAGTGACACAAATTGATCCACGGATGACAGTGTCCCTACCAGACTCATCCACAGCCTGACTGGGCAGCGTTCCTTCTTCAGCATCTTCTGGATGGATAGCAGGGCTGGGGGCTGATCGTCTTGTTCAGCAACGTCCTCATCAGAGGGTTCCTCATCCGAAACTGATGAGGAAACGGCAACGGAGTGGGCAACGTCTGACTCGCTGAATCCGGTCGCACTGGTGGATGCGTGACGGAGCCGGACGCAATATCATGGCACTGCTGCACAGTCTGTGAACTGTCAACAACCATGAGTGCGCGAGGAAGTACAGCGTCAACCCGAAACTGTCTAGACTGTCTGGGTTGTGCAGTCAACACCCTACCGGGTTGCTGAGGTTGACGCACTGAGTCACAACAAGTCACCTCTGCTGGTTGTTGAACGTCCAGAACGTCAACAACCACCTCCGAGCGTCGCTTAACGTCAACGTGCGACTGGCAACCCACACTGGGTCGCATCGGTGGAGGAACCACCTCAACTGGCAGACGCGAGTAGGTTACCTCAGCGTCAACAGGGCGCACAACCGACCGGTTGGAAGGTTGTTGGCCAGAAGGAGGAACCACCTCAACTGGCAGACGCGAGTAGGTTACCTCAGCGTCAACAGGGCGCACAACCAACCGGTTGAAAGGTTGTTGGCCAGAAGGTTCTTCTCCGCATTTAAGTCCTCTATCAAGGACGCAAGCTTGGACTGCATGTCTTGCAGCAAAGCCCATTTAGGGTCTACAGGAGCAGGTGTGGCAACAGACGGGGTTAGCGACTGAGGCGGAACCATTTACCATCCCTGAAAGCCTTGTTATGTGTGACATAATAGTACAGCAAAACTTCAAAGGCTCGACAAAAGTTGAGAAGTTGACCTGTAAACAACTTGGAGCGTCTCCTGGCTAGGCGCCAGGGCGAGTCTACCAGAATTGAGAAGTCTATCTGGGCAGAGGCATGAACTCCCAAGCCGAGAACTTCTCTCGTGTCCTATCAGACTCTCGCTCTATAAGCCAGTTTAAAAGAAGGGAAATCAAAGGCTGTATCCCTAAAACTCCTCCTGGTGCAAAAACCAGTCGCCTAGCCAACGTAACGCTCTCTAGGAGAGCGAGAGAGCACTAGCTTAAAAACAACGGCTTCGAAGTAGCTAGGCCTAGTGTAAGTTCTGACGTTTAGGCGAACGAGGAGCAGCAGTGACAAGATCCGGACGAAGATCCTTAAAAAATCATCATGATTTAATTAAAGTCCATAGGAGGCAAAGCAGCTTAAGGCTCCTCTCCAAATGACAGAGTCCTCAAGGGAATATCAGTAGGAGGGAGAACAGCACTTTCTCATCTACAGGAACCTTGTCCGATAAAAGCTAGGTTATCTCAGTGAGTCTCTCACTGGTGCATTAGTAGCAGACCAGAAGGCAACGTCATGTAACTGCTTGACAGTCTGTGAACTGTCAACAACTGAACTGTCAACCACAACAGGTGCGTGAGGACATACAGCACTGGTGCATTAGTAGCAGACCAGAAGGCAACGTCATGTAACTGCTTGACAGTCTGTGAACTGTCAACAACTGAACTGTCAACCACAACAGGTGCGTGAGGACATACAGTGTTCACTCGAGACTGCTTTGACTGTCTATACTGAGCAGTCAAAACAACTCTAGAATGCGGAGGTTGACGCACCGCGTCAAAACAAAACAACTTAGACTGTTGTTGTACCTCGCGAACGTCAACGGAAGGTTCCGTGCGTTACTGAACGTCAACATGCGGCTAGCAGGGTACACTGGAACGCATGGGTGGCGGGACTCTCTCAGTTGGAGTGCGGCAGAAGGTCGCCTCAGCGTCCACAGGACTCACAACCGTGTTGGTTGTAGGCTAGAGGTTGGTGCAGTGTCAACCTTCTCCGCACGAAAGTCCCGCATCAATGACGTTAACTGAGACTGCATGGTCTGC
This sequence comes from Palaemon carinicauda, assembly GCF_036898095.1. NCBI lineage: Eukaryota > Metazoa > Arthropoda > Malacostraca > Decapoda > Palaemonidae > Palaemon > Palaemon carinicauda. The sequence goes on along the minus strand of NC_090725.1, from coordinate 322,509,559 downwards.
AGCAAAGACCACTTAGGGTCTACAGGAGCAGGTGCGGCAACAGACGGTGTGACTGCCTGATGCGGTACCGCTTTGCCTCTCTTAGGAGGTGAGCAGTCGTCGGAAGACTGCAGCGAGTCCGAACTGACCCAGTGGCTACAACTGGGCCGTTGGACTTGCGCGGAAGGGACCGACTTGCGCTTAATAAGCTGCGAGACCTTGGTCCATGGTTTCTTACGAGAAACCTCTTCCGCAGACGAGAAATAAATGGGCTCTCTCGTCTTTGTGTGGGTGGGGCGATCTTGGGTAGATACGCCCGAAACCACGGAGGGAAACGTCGGTTCGTTGATCAAGGCCTGACGAACCCATAAGTCGTTCGACATTACTTCTCCCCTGGGCTTGGGAGCTTGCAAGAGGTCCCGGACTAGGTGAACGACAGGCACGAACAGACGAACCCTCGGACGCAACACTGTAACACTTTGCGCATATCACTTTATCACTTCGATTTTCTGTTTTGCACTGATTTCACTGAAATCGAAACTTTTACTGATTTCTACCTGAAACACGCAATTCTACCCTTCATTAAAAGGTAGTAATTGCGAAATCAGTCGTATAATGCAGCTCATTAATACTAGCAAAAAACAGAAAACATATATAAAGATAAAAAATTCAGTGGCTGGGAAAGAGACTAAACACTAGTTCAAATAAACTACGTTTACAATCTCTCACCGCACATAGCCTGGGGACAAGAATAAAACCCTAGAAACGTTTTACCTTCTTCCCCGTACAGCGACTAGGGCGGAGAGTAACACGAGAACAACGTTACCCGCTTGAACGGAACGTTTTCTCTCCTCTCTCTCCCTCCGTCTCTATCTCTCTCTCTCTTTCTCTCTTGATTTCGCACCTAAGAGAAGAGCCCAATTATATATCGTCAAAAAAACATGTTATTTGACTAAAGGAAAAAACTGAAAGGTTTTCCAAATAAAAAGTTCCTTTAATTTAGAATTTAAAACATTTAAGCTAAGAAAGAATGAACGAAACGTCAGAATCGATTTACTCTTACTGCAAAGTGAAACAGTGATACACTCTCTCTCTATCGTAACGATAGAGCGCATGTTGAACGTTCTGAACGTCAACAACTGCGTAGTCTAAAAAACTAAACGTTAGTTCATCTTTGAAAACAGTACGAAGACTATCAAAGAAATTCTTTCATAAAACATTAAATTTAAAAAGTTTTAAATTCTTTAAAGGCTAAATACGATATAACGGGCTCAACGTTGATTAACTTCGGTTCCAAGTTAGGACCACCTACTATCAGGAAAGGTCGCATATAAACAAAACATAAAAATTTATTTTTATATGTTTATAATAAATGGAAAGTTAATCGAAGAGGCCTAATAAAGGCGGAGAGATATAAAATATATAGATCTATAACGTGTTAAGCAAAATTACTAAAAACCTAAACACACTTCCGTCTAAGGGAAGGGTCGGCCATTTAAAAGTGAAAGAGAGTCCATACTCTCTTAGCACCATAATTAAATCTATCCAAAACGAGTTCAAGTTTTGAGATGAAGATAAAACACCTGCATAGCGAAAGCTCAAAACTAGAATAGTGTACTTCACCAAATAGTTGTGAAAACAAATCCAGTTAGTAACAGCGTATTAGTAGGTCCTGCCGGTAGCCCGACAGAGAGAAAATTGGTTCTTTGTTTACTTGGAGTACTAAGTACCTGCTCGACAGATGGCGCTGTTGATGTACACCCCCACCTGCATAGCGATCGCTGGCGTATTTTGACCGTAGGTTTTTCTGTCGAGCAACAGAGTTGCAGCTTATATGATCACAGGCTAAGTTTAATATTGAAAAATTTATTTTACCCATAGTTTCCGTGTTGGAGTATGACTACTCAGCAGTTCTAACGAGCCTCAAGTACATTAGGCAACATCACCCTTTCACAGACAAACTCACTACAGTGGCCAGATCTCGATTACGAATGCTCTATTGCTAATGGGTATGTTCTTCAGATGTTCATTTGATGTAAAATAAATTAGTTTTGACATACAAAAAACTTATTCTTAGGAAGATACCATGTACACAAAAGGACTCATATTATGATAATGCAAACAACTATAAAAATTGCATATGAAACTTTGTTCAAACTGAATTTTGGTAATATGTGATGTACTGTATAACTAATTCATCTGTTCTCTTCTGTAGAGTTAGTAAACATTGATACTGTATTATATTAGTATTTTTCTCCTTGTGTGAGATCCCTTCCCCCAACACTACAAGAATTGTTACTGACATATGAGACACCGGTATCAGGATTGCTAGCTAATATCACCAGAATTTTAAGATTATTTTGACAATAACAAATGGAACTGGACCCTTTTGTCAATTAAATCCTCAAAATCAAATAAATAAAACTGGTATAAAAAACCTTAAGATTGAAAAAGGAATCAATACAGCCAAGATAACTAAGGTTCTCGTAAAATGGCTACTCTTTTTAAACAAACGGATTGTTAAAAAACATGCTAATAAACACAACACAATCAGAAATTTCAGCAGTTTAAAAAAATCCATCAGCGATACTTCTCTCTTTTGGTGGTATGACTATGTTAAGTGGCAAACTTTCATAAGTAACAAAGACCCTAAAGTGTAACTTACACTTAATAAAAAATGTGCCTCGGCGAATAGTAATTACACTTATCTGCTAGATAGATCACTTTATAAGTTTCCTGGCAACATAATGATGAAAAAAAGCTGTTTTAAAGATTCCTGATACACTGAGTGGTTGATTATTCTTCACCAAACATGCCAGCATCTCTATTTGAAACTTTCTGCTTTTCACTTCTTCTCTCTAACTTTTACATATTTTTCCATTCTGAAATATGTCTAGTTTACTTTTCAATACTCTTTACATGTCGTGCAATGGGCAAATAACACTGTCGTGTACCTATTTCTCAAAGTTAACATCATGTATGTTAAAAAATATAAGTCATAAAATCTTGAAAAAAATGCTAAATGTTTTCATATTTACCGTGAAATAATTCCTGACATTTTATGCCGATTTTACAAAATTTTTATACACATTATAATACGCAAAGATATTTCAATACATCACCACTACATTAAGAGACCTTGTGTTCATCGCAAAGTTAAAAGCCTCAAAACAGTTCAAATACACCAATGTTTAAACAAACAATTCATAACATGTCCCTTTATTTGGACATAAATGAAAATTCACAAAGTTTCCTCATTTTAAAATATAAGCAAAAAATATCCTTCTTTATAAAGAATCTAAACAAATGTTTCATAGCAATAAAACTCTGCTTCAGTTGTCCACTGAAACTTGAGGACACTGTACTACAATGGTCTGTCCTCATTTGAATGCATGACTTGATGACTTAAGCTTGTTTCAAAAACCTAACTTGTTACATTCTATGAAAACATCGACACCTTCATTTCTTACATGACCCAGGCACTCATATGTAACTGAGAAACTCTTGCAAAGAGAAACAAGAGACCTGCAAACTTGTTTCCCTCAGGAAGGTATGTTTGTATGGGAGAAGGAGAATAATTGCAGTTAGCGACTGCCGTCAGGTTTCCAATCTCAGCAAATGATTGCAAAGTTTCAGCTTTCCACTACAGAATGTACAAGCTTGCAGGGGACCACTCAAGAAACTGATAACCGAAAAACTCTTCAGACACCAGTCAAATTTTGCCAAGAAGGACAAGACTCGTCGTCAAGTACATACACAAGAAGAAGGTCAAAACACTGACAACTCTGTATACTATTGGCTTGGTAAAGAAATGGAAAACATACTATGTGGATAAGTAGGAAATATAACAGTATGATGGGCAACATTAACATGGTAGATCAGCTACTTGAACTATAAACCTGGCATACATTTTATCTTCCAGGTACTGTTGAATGCCTACCTGATCCTGCAAAAACCAGTAATGTTAAAAAGACTTCATGGTTTTCATCCTCAAAAGCAGTAAGGATATGGCATGTCAGCATAGCACTGGTGACAGGGCCATCCTCGAGGCAGCAAAGGAGAAGTAACAGAAACATATAAATATGCCAAGATGGATGTCATACATGGCTGGAGAACTAGTCACTCTTTAGGAGTGTGAAGAGCATGCCCAAAACCATCTCCGTCTTCCCCTCACCATGATCTCATCCATATATGGCATTGGAGTAATCTCTCTTATAGTTTCTTATCTAATCCTGTCCTGCCATTTAACCCCAATATTCTTCTGAGGGTTTTGTTTTCAAATCTACAAAATCTGTTGGAGATTATTTCATTGTCATAAATATATCCTCTGCTGTTCTTGGGTCTTAGATTGAAATGGTCATTGAATCTTGGCTTATTATCTGCCTCTTGAGCCTTTTTGTACGCAGCCATAAAATTTCCCTTGGAGCATAGTCCATGCTGCCTACGTGTGTTTTGGCCTAAAAGTTAACAAGGCAAAATTAAGATATTGGCCTAGCCAAACCAGGGGAAAATCCACCAGTAACTAACATCACCATGGATGGAACCAAAATTAAATGCGATAAACACTTCCCCTACCTGGGAAGCATCCTTTCCCCCCAGAGCACCTCCTCCAAAGACATTGAAAACAGGTTACAAGCTGGCCACACTGCATATGGGAGACCATCCAACAGGCTGTTCATGAACAAAGACCTAACCAACCATTCAAAGGTGAAGGTATACAACGCTATTATAGTATGCATGTGAGACTTGGACCCTTTAAGGTAAGGACCTCAAAAAATTGAAACAATTCCACCAGAAAAAACTGAGAGCAATAATGAAAATCAAATGCAACGATTGTGTCCAATACAGCAGTCACTGAAAGAGCCAACTACGCTATCATCGAGGCCATGACCATGAAACACTGCCGAAGATGGTATGAACATGTGATGCACATGGAGGACACGAGACTACCAAAGAAAATACTCTGCAGGTGATCGCCCTATAGGCCATCCGATGCTTCGATTTAAAGACCAACTAAAGATATCCCTCAAGGAAGCTACCACAGACCCCAACACCTTCGAAGCTTCAGCAAGCAACAGGAACGAGGAGTGGAGAAGTAAAGTTAAAGTGGGCAAGAACCTCAATGAAGAGAATAGAAGAGCCAACCTGTTAGCTAAACGACAGCAACGGGCCGAAAGAGCAAATCGACCACAACCACTTCCCACAATTCAGTGATCAATACCCTCGATTATTCAGGGTACGAATTGGTCTTACGAGCCTTAAGAAGGCTCACTACCCTAACAAAAATTAACCTACTATGGCCCTCTCCTCTATTCAACATTCTATTGGGACTGAAAACTATGATACCGTATTCGGATATGAGTACATGACATGCCGACGACGATGATGTAAATACATAGGTAGAACTTATCTTTTGTTTAAGCGTTAAGCCAAACCCTGACTCCTTTTTCTTTTAAGACTCCAAAAGAGCAACACAAAACTTTTTCGTCAAGCAATGTGGGCCTTTTTCTTTCTATCTCAACTAAAATTGCACATTTGGATCTATTGATTCAGTAGTGTATTCCTTTACTAATAAAACAAGTAGACAAAGGCTGAATCAACAGAAAAGTTAAATGAATGCTGAAATTATACACACTCAGATCTGCATGCTGGGTCTTACAGGTCTGTGATTATATGGTTCCCACATTCTCCTTATTATATCTATTTATACACCAAACTTCTCTCCTTCAGAGGTACTGCTTCACAACCGTCAGGTCAACTGCGATGGAAAAACCTATAATATCTAACTCTACCAGGCAAATGGAAGATACAGAATCAAACATAGGAGAGAACATTGAGAGACTAACTTGTAAAACACATGTGTATCCATATTGGAAGAGCACCCAGGTAATCTGAAGTACTCCACTATTTAAAAGGACTAAAGTTCACATTTGTATCGGAACAAAACTTGATTAGCAATTGAATACATAAAACGTATGGTTCAAAAAATCAGAATCGAAATGTAGCAGGCATTCACAAATATTTGCTAATCATTAAAAAAAAATGCATTTCTTGAAGCTTTTGCTTAGAGAAGGGTCAGACCATGATAAACTAGACAAGCTCAGTCATGCATAAGAAATTAAAGGACTTCCTACTCTAAAGATCTGACACAACAAAACATTGTAAAACACAAGAAGTTCTTGGGTTTGTTATTCTGGAAGAGATGGCCATGGGTGGATCATTCCGTCCAACCATTTTTCACATTCACGGTGCTTCCACAGCATCTGGGAATTTGAATCTTGATATACACAATGAGGAAGGAAAATGAAGGACGAATTTAGTCCCTGACATCACCTTCAACTCAGCTCTTAATCTGCAATAAAAATATAATCTTTAATCATTCAGAATTATTCAAGGTTATATGTGGCACATAGTATAATCCTTGTATAAAATTACAACACAAAGTTTGTTATAAAAATGATATTTTAATTATAAAATAAATTTTTGAATATACTTACCCGGTGAATATATAATAGCTGCAACTCTGCGGCTCGACAGACAACATACTCAAAAAACTCGCGAGCGATCGCTATGCAGGTTGCGGGTGTGCCCACCAGCGCCAACTGTCGGCCAGATACCACTCTCGAATGTAAACAAAACCTTCAATTCTTCTCGTCCCGCTGCGTCTCTATTGGGGAGGAAGGGAGGGTCATTTAATTTATATATTCACCGGGTAAGTATATTCAAAAATTTATTTTATAATTAAAATATCATTTTTAAATATTAAACTTAGCCGGTGAATATATAATAGCTGATTCACACCCAAGGAGGTGGGTAGAGACCAGAGTTAATATGTTTACAGCGTATAAGCTAAGAGTTTTTTCATTTTGACAGTTATCAATATAACAAAACCAAAATAAATAGGTACCTGGTAAGGAAGTCGACTTAGACGATTACTCTGCCTTGTAAGTCTGTCTTCCTCACGGAGCCCAGCGATCCTCTTAGGATGCTGTCAGACTCCCAGGAGCTGAAGTATCAAGGGCTGCAACCCATACAACAGGACCTCATCAAACCCCTAATCTGGGCGCTCTCAAGAAATGACTTTGACCACCCGCCAAATCAACCAGGATGCGAAAGGCTTCTTAGCCTTCCGTACAACCCAAAAAACAATATTAAAAACATTTCAAGAGACAGATTAAAAGGATATGGAATTAGGGAAGTGTAGTGGTTGAGCCCTCACCCACTATTGCACTCGCTGCTACGAATGGACCCAGTGTGTAGCAGTCCTCGTAAAGAGTCTGGACATCTTTCAAGTAAAAAGACGCGAACACTGACTTGCTTCTCCAAAAGGTCGCGTCCATGATACTTTGCAGAGATCTATTTTGCTTAAAGGCCACGGAAGTAGCTATAGCTCTAATTTCGTGCGTCTTAACCTTAAGCAAAGATCGGTCTTCCTCACTCAAGTGTGAATGAGCTTCTCGTATTAACAATCTGATAAAATATGACAAAGCATTCTTTGACATAGGTAAGGATGGTTTCTTAACCGAACACCATAACGCTTCAGATTGACCTCTTAAAGGCTTAGTACGAGCTAAATAGAACTTAAGAGCTCTAACGGGGCATAATGCTCTTACTAACTCGTTGCCCACGATCTTTGATAAGCTAGGAATATCAAAAGATTTAGGCCAAGGACGAGAAGGCAGTTCTTTCTTGGCTAGGAAACCAAGTTGAAGAGAACAAGAGGCTTTTTCTGTCGAAAAACCGATGTTCTTGCTGAAGGCATGAAGCTCACTGACTCTTTTAGCTGAGGCCAAGCATACCAGGAAAAGAGTCTTAAGAGTGAGATCCTTCAGGGAGGCTGAATGTAAAGGCTCGAACCTGTCTGACATGAGGAATCTTAGGACCACGTCTAAATTCCATCCAGGTGTAGCCAAACGACGTTCCTTAGAGGTCTCAAAAGACTTAAGGAGATCTTGTAGATCTTTATTGTTGGAAAGATCTAAGCCTCTATGCCGGAAGACCGAAGCCAACATGCTCCTGTAGCCCTTGATCGTGGGAGCTGAAAGGGAGCGAACTCTTCTCAGGTATAAGAGAAAGTCCGCGATTTGGGCTACAGAGGTACTGGACGAGGATACAGATACTGACTTGCACCAGTCTCGGAAGATTTCCCTCTTCGATTGGTAAACTCTAATGGTAGAAGCTCTCCTTGCTCTTGCAATCGCACTGGCTGCCTCCTTCGAAAAGCCTCTAGCTCTCGAGAGTCTTTCGATAGTCTGAAGGCAGTCAGACGAAGAGCGTGGAGGCTTTGGTGTACCTTCTTTACGTGTGGCTGACGTAATAGGTCTACTCTTAGAGGAAGACTTCTTAGGAAGTCTACCAGCCATCGTAGTACCTCGGTGAACCATTCTCTCGCGGGCCAGAGGGGAGCAACTAACGTCAACCTTGTCCCTTCGTGAGAGGCGAACTTCTGCAGTACCTTGTTGACAATCTTGAATGGTGGGAATGCGTAAAGGTCTAGGTGAGACCAGTCCAGGAGAAAGGCATCTATATGTATTGCTGCTGGGTCTGGGACTGGAGAGCAATAGATTGGAAGCCTCTTGGTCATCGAGGTTGCAAATAGGTCTATGGTGGGTTGACCCCAAGTCGCCCAAAGCCTCTTGCACACATCCTTGTGGAGGGTCCATTCGGTTGGAATTACCTGACCTTTCCGACTGAGACAGTCTGCTAGAACGTTCAAGTCGCCCTGGATAAACCTCGTCACTAGGGATATGCCTCGATCTCTTGACCAGATGAGCAGGTCCCTTGCGATCTCGTACAGTGTCAGAGAGTGGGTACCTCCTTGTTTGGAAATGTACGCCAAGGCTGTGGTGTTGTCCGAGTTGACCTCCACCACTTTGTCAAGAAGGAGACTCTCGAAGCTTATCAAGGCCAGGTGAACTGCCAAAAGCTCCTTGCCGTTGACATGCATGCTCCTCTGACTTGAGGTCCACAGACCTGAGCATTCCCAACCGTCCAGTGTCGCACCCCAACCCAAATCCGATGCGTCTGAGAAGAGGACGTGGTTTGGTTTCTGAACTGCTAGGGGAAGTCCCTCTCGTAGACTGATATTGTCTTTCCACCAATTCAGGCAAGTCTTTACTTTTTCGGAAATCGGGATCGAGACCGCCTCTAGCGTCTTGTCCTTTTTCCAGTGAAAAGCTAGATGGAATTGTAGAGGTCGGAGGTGTAGCCTTCCTAGCGAGACAAACTGCTCCAGGGATGATAGAGTTCCTATCAGACTCATCCAATTCCTGACTGAGCAACGTTCTCTCTTCAACATCTTTTGGATTACGAGCAGGGCTTGATCTATTCTGGGGGCCGACGGAAAAGCCCGAAAAACTGGACTGCGAATCTCCATCCCTAAATACAGAATAGTTTGGGATGGGATCAGCTGGGACTTTTCCAAGTTGACCAGAAGTCCCAATTCCTTGGTCAGATCTAGAGTACAATTGAGATCCTTCAGACAGCGATGACTGGACGAGGCTCTGAGAAGCCAGTCGTCCAAATAAAGGGAGGCTCGGATACCCGATAAATGAAGGAATTTTGCCACATTCCTCATAAGCCTCGTAAACACGAGAGGAGCAGGACTTAGGCCAAAGCACAGGGCCCGAAACTGGTACACCACATTGTCGAACACAAATCTCAGAAAAGGTTGGGAATCTGAGTGAATGGGGATGTGGAAGTAAGCGTCTCTTAGGTCTAGAGAGACCATCCAGTCTCCCTTTCTGACCGCTGCTAAAACTGACTTCGTGGTCTCCATGGTGAATTTTGTCTTTGTGACAAAGACATTCAGAGCACTGACGTCTAGCACCGGTCTCCAACCTCCTGTCTTCTTTGGTACTAGGAAGAGACGGTTGTAAAACCCCGGTGATTGAAGGTCCGAGACTTTGACCACCGCTCCCTTCTCTAGCAAAAGAGACACTTCTAGTTTCAGGGCTTGTCTCTTTGCTTCCTCTCGGTACCTGGGAGAGAGATCGATGGGGGACGTCGCTAGAGGAGGTTTGCGTACAAATGGGATTTTGTACCCCTCTCTGAGCAACCTCACAGACTGTTGATCTGCGCCTCTCTTCTCCCAGGCTTGCCAGAAGTTCTTGAGTCTGGCACCTACTGCTGTCTGAAGCTGCGGGCAGTCAGACTCTGCCTCGCGAGGACTTGGTTCCTTTCCTCTTTCCTCTCTTTCCAACGGCACGAATACTTCCCCTGCTGGGGGCTCTGCCACGAAAGGGCGGAATAAACCTGGACGCTGGCGTGTCTATCCTAGGTCTAGCAGACAAGGCAGACGAAGGGGTCCCTTTGCGAGCCGAGGACGCAACCAAGTCATGGGTGTCCTTCTGCACAAGGGACAACGAAATTTCTTTAACCAAAAGTTCAGGAAACAAGAACTTAGATAAAGGGGCAAAGAGTAGCTCAGATCGTTGACAGGGCGTTACTCCTGCTGACAGAAAAGAGCACAGAGACTCTCGTTTCTTTAGGACTCCTGACGTAAACGAGGCGGAGAGCTCGTTGGATCCATCGCGGATGGCCTTATCCATGCAGGACATGATGAGTAAGGAAACATCTCTATCGGCTGATGAGATTTTCCTACTCAGGGCTCCCAAACACCAGTCAAGGAAGTTAAAAACTTCAAAAGCCCTAAAGATGCCCTTAAGTAGATGGTCCAGGTCTGAGGATGACCAACTAATCATCGAGCGTCTCATGGCTAGGCGGCGGGGAGAGTCTACAAGACTTGAGAAGTCGCCCTGGGCAGAGGCAGGAACTCCCAAGCCGAGAACTTCTCCCGTGGCATACCAGACGCTCGATCTAGACGAGAGTTTAGTTGGTGGAAAGGCAAAGGCCGTCTTCCCTAAACTCCTCTTGGTTTCCAACCAATCGCCTAAAAGCCGTAAAGCTCTCTTGGACGAGCGAGAGAGTACAAGTTTTGTAAAGGCTGGCATGGCAGCAGGAACGCCTAAAACAAACTCAGACGGCGGCGAACGAGGAGCAACAGAGACAAAGTGTTCAGGGAACAACTCTTTAAAGATGAGCATGACTTTCTTAAAGTCCATAGATGGCGGAACTGCTCTAGGCTCATCAATATCTGAAGGATGATCCTCAGGCTGAGGGTCAGCAACGTCCTCATCCGAAAGTTCCTCATCTGATAACTGATGAGAAACAAGCACAGGGGTAGGCAATGCTTGACATGCAGCGTCCGCCCGCACTGGTGCATAAGTGACGGAGCAGGACGCAGCGTCCTGAAACTGCTGAACAGTCTGGGAACTGTCAACAACAACAACAGGTGCGTGAGGACGCACAGCGTCCACCCGAGACTGCTTAGACCGCCTGGGTTGTGCAGTCAAAACAACTCTAGGTTGCGGAGGTTGACGCACCGCGTCAAAACAAGTCAACTCTGATGGTTGGCGAACGTCCTGAACGTCACCAGCCGCATCAGTGAGTTGCTTAACGTCCACATTAGGTTGAAAGTCCACACGAGACCGCATCGGGTGTGGTACAACCCCAACTGGTTGACGTGAACTGGCAACACCAACATCAACAGGACGCACAACAGAACGCTTGGGTGGCTGACGGCCAGGATCTCCATGAGATAAACGGCTAGGTTCAACGGAAACCTTCTCTGCGTTATAATCTGCCATAAGGGACGCAAGCTTAGACTGCATGTCCTGCAGTATAACCCATTTAGGGTCTACGGTAACGGGTGCGGTAACAGCCGGGGTTAGCGTCTGAGACGGCACAACTTTGCCTTGCTTAGGCGGCGAGCAGTCATCCGATGACAGCAACGGGTCCGAACTGTCCCAATGACTACATCCGGGACGTTGGACCTGTCCTGAAGGGACCGACTTGCGTTTCAAAGGCCTAGAAACCTTGCTCCATGGTTTCTTGCGTGAAACGCCTTCGGAAGACGAGGTAAAAATGGGCTCTCTCGTCTTATGGTAGGGGCGATCTTGACGAGATACGCCTGATACCATAGAGGGAACGTCTGTTCGCTGATCAAGGCCTCTCGAACCCATAAGTCGTACGACATTGCTTCTCCCCTGGGCTTGGGAGCTTGCAAGAGGTCCCGGACTAGGTGAACGACAGGCACGAACAGACGAACCCTCGGTCGCAACACTGTTCACAACACTTTGCGCACTAATCACTTTCCCACTTTCCGCCGTGGCACTGTGGCACTTAAGTTCCTTCACGTCAGCCATGAGTTGATTACGGTCACTTGCTAACGCTTCAACCCTCTCCCCCAAGGCATGGATAGCACGTAACATGTCTTGCATCGACGGTTCCTGAGTGCTAGAAGGGGGGTTAGGAACAACCACTACAGGGGAAGGATTAGGTTCAGGGGCATGTGGAGAGGAAAAATCTACGGACCTAGAAGAACTTCTCCTTACCCTATCTCTCTCTAGTCTGCGTGTATACTTATCATATTCGATAAAATCGAATTCCGAAAGGCCCACGCATTCCTCACACCGATCTCCCAATTGACAGGTTTTACCCCGACAATTGGAACAAACAGTATGAGGGTCGAGAGAAGCCTTTGGAAGACGCCTATTACAGTCCCTAGCATTACACTTTCGAAACCTAGGCACTTGAGAAGGGTCAGCCATTTTGAATTAGTCAAAGAAAATTCCAAAAACAATCCAAGTCATCAACAAATAATCCGATTCAATAAAGAGTTCAAGAGTTTATGTTGAGGAAAAACACCTGTACTGCGAAAGCTCAAACCAAAATAAAGTACTTCACCAAAGATGATGGGAAAACTCCAGGTTCTACAGCGAGTATAAGTACGTCTTGTCGTCAACGTCGACAGAGAAGAATTGAAGGTTTTGTTTACATTCGAGAGTGGTATCTGGCCGACAGTTGGCGCTGGTGGGCACACCCGCAACCTGCATAGCGATCGCTCGCGAGTTTTTTGAGTATGTTGTCTGTCGAGCCGCAGAGTTGCAGCTATTATATATTCACCGGCTAAGTTTAATATTTAAAACTGCCTATACTGTATACAATAGCTTCCATAAAATCACAATCAATTTTTTCTTGAAACTGCCTTTATAAAATACTGTGTTGCAATTCTATAAATAAGACAAATTTTAAAATGATTTGTAATTTTCCTAAATATACAAAACTGGGTTCTTTAATAAGATTATGATTTCAACACTGCGGAAAACTCGGCTCTTAAAATTCATAATGAGGTGTCGGTAGTTACAGGCTGGCTACCTGAGAAACCACTTTGACATTCACCAAGAACTTGCAGGGCACCAGCCAACCATTGAGATACTACTGCTAGAGAATTATAGGGTCCTTTGACTGTCCAGACAGTACTACATTGAATCCTTCTCTCTGGTTACGGTTCTTTCCCTTTGCCTAGACATACACCGAATAGTCTGGCCTATTCTTTACATATTATCCTCTGTCCTCATACAACTGACAACACTGTGATTATCAAACAATTCTTCTTCACCCAAGCGGTTAACTACTGCAAGGTAATTGTTCAGTGGCTACTCTCCTCTTGGTAAGGGTAGAAGAAACACTCTAGCTATTGTAAGCAGCTCTTCTAGGAGAAGGACACTCCAAAATCAAATCATTGTTCTCTAGTCTTGGGTAGTGTCATAGCCTCTGTACCATGGTCTTCCACTGTCTTGGGTTAGAGTTCCCTTGCTTGAGGGTACACTCGGGCACACCATTCTATCTAATTTCTCTTCCTCTTGTTTTGTTTAAGTATTTACAGTATTGTTTATTATGAAATATTTATTTTAATGTTGTTACTGCTCTTGAAATATTTTATTTTTCCTGGTTTCCTTTCCTCACTGGGCTATTTTCCATGTTGGGGCCCTTGGGCTTATAGCATCCTGCTTTTCAAACTAGTGTTGTAGCTTAGCATTTAATAATAATAATAATAATAATGTATAAATTAAAAGTCTCTAGTTTTTAGTTAGGTAAAATGCAAATTACTGTACGGTATTTCCGGTCATAAGACGCACTTTCTTCCCTGAAAAATGCCACTCAAAATCACCCTACATTCTAACACAAAGATTATTATTATTATTAAAAGGGAAGAGATTAACCAGGCTAATCACACAAGCTCCATTCTTACAGAGCTCAGCCGTGTAGGCCTGAGTCTTCCAACTCGTCTAGTGCCTTGTGGAGCCCAGTTGAAAGTTTGGTGAACATAAATTTTTAGATAAAAGCTAATAATATTAGAAATGATATTTTCATAATCAAAAAAAATTTTTGAACATACTTACCTGGTAGTTATATATACACTATAGCTTAGTCCCTGATGTCACAGCAGAAATTTCAAAACTCGCGGCAATCGCCAACTGGCTAGCCAGGTGTACCACCAGTGCACCCTCTACCCAGGTACCTGGAACCATTCCAGTCATTCCTCAGATCTTCCATGCCCTTAGGTCTCTATAGGGGAGGAGGGTGGAAATTAAATTATATACAACTACCAGGTAAGTATGTTAAAAAAGGGATTTTGACGTAGGAAAAATCTATTTCTGGGCGAAGGACCTGTGCCGCCCAGTGAATAAGCTCCATTTAGCACTTATTCTTAGGTAATTTACTGCTAAATATACCAGAGAAAAAATGTAAAGGAGTGCTAGGTTAACTAGCTCGCTCACCTATTGGTGTCGGTATAAAATTGGGCGTATAATCCAGAGGTCCCGCACTATTTAGATTCATCCACGACAGAAACCCCAATAGAGGAGAGCCGTTCAACCTCACTCGGTACTACTAACAATGCATCCGCTCAGAACCCAACTCCTTAGCACCCAAAGTTTGGGGACTCCAAGGGAGAGGAGCTGGGAGGGTTCACTGGGCAGCACAGGTCCTTCGCCCAGAAATAGATTTTTCCTACGTCAAAATCCCTTTTCTGGGCTCGAACCTGTGCCGCCCAGTGAATCTATACAAGAGAAAATGTCACCAAACTTGCAAAATAAAGGAAAAAACATAAGCGTAAGGGAAATACAGGATGCTTTTAATCAGAGATGAGTACCAAAAAACAATTATAAGGGTATCTTAAATATGAACATAAATCCAATAAGGTAGGTATAATAATGCCGTGAGTGATAATATATACAGATAATCAGGAGCATAAAATTTACAAATATAATAACAGTATTCAGGTGCGAGACCAACGAATACAATAGGGTATAAATGAGGCAGGTAAGAGGGAGAGATAAAGAGTCAAGGCATTAACCTGTGAGTTACTTGGGAGTAACTACGCTCCCTGCGGCTACTGTAGAAAATTTTAGGGCTTCCAAATGTTTAAGGTAGTGTTTCTTGAACACTGACGGTGATTTCCACCCTGTATACCTGGAAAGGTCTGTAAAATTCATGTGGTGAAAGAAGTTCACCGAGGTAGCAACCGCCCTGATATCATGTGCAAGAGGAAAAGAGTCAGGGTTAGCTTGTTTAATAAAATACAAGATTTGTTGCCTGATCCCTTTAAAAGTAATGGTACCGCCTTGTTCTCTAACGAATAGAGGCCCCGAGGAGTTAGAGGAGGTCCGGGATAAATAAGACCTAAGAGTAGTAACAGGGCACAGAGACGGATCTTGCGTGAGGGGAACAATTTTCCAGGAAGACCATCTGTTTTGAGGGTCTTCGTTCTTAGCCAAAAAGAATTTGTTAGGAGAAAGAAGGACCTCTCCTGAAGGCAGGAAGTCAATATGACCCGGGTCTCTCGACAAGGCTGCCAATTCAGAAATTCTTGCCCCGGAAGCCAAGCTCACCAGGAAAAGTGTTTTCCTGAGAAGGGGAATGTAATCACAAGAACTGTTAATGGTATCAGAAGCCAATCTGAGTACGTCATTAAGGAACCAGGTCACCGGAGTAGGACGAGTAACCGGTTTCAGTCTGGCACAAGCTTTCGGAATTGAAGCTAACAAAGAGTCGGTTAAGTCTATGTTAAAACCCACTAGGAAGATCTTTTTCAGAGCCGATTTAATAGTGGTGATAGTATTGGCTGCCAGACCTGATTCTAATAAAGATCTAAAGAAAGTGACTGTAAGGTTCAAGTTCATACAGTTCACGTCTGAGTCTATTAAAAATTTTGCCAACTTTTTAACTGCAGAGTCATACTGGCGGATGGTGGAATCCCGTTTATCCGATTCTAGGAACAAGGTGTTTTGAGGATCAATATTGGCACCATGCATAGCCGCAAACTTCATAAAGTCCATAAAGTTAGGGCGCTCTGAATGTTTGAGAAAGCGTACACAACGCGTGTTTGTACTATCTGAGACAGAACCGGATTGGGTATCGGGTGAGGGTATAGTCTCAACTCTCGCAGGAGAGGATACCAGTTGCTCTTGGGCCAGTTGGGTGCGACCAAGGCTACTTGTCCCTTGAAGGATCTCAGTTTGTCTAGAACTTTCAGCAAAAGATTCACCGGGGGAAAGAGATAAATCTTTTCCCAGGTGTCCCAATTCTGTGACATGGCGTCTGTGGCGTAAGCCTGAGGGTCTAGATTGGGAGTCACATATACTCTCAATTTGTGGTTGGATTCCGTGGCGAAGAGGTCCACTTGGAGACCGGGAACCTGAGAGAGAATCCACCGAAATGACTTTAGATCGAGTGACCATTCCGATTCTAGAGGGGAGGTCCGGGACAGGGCGTCTGCCACTACATTCCGGACTCCCGCCAGGTGGACAGCTGAAAGATGCCAACGGTTCAAGGCTGCTAGGGAGAATATGGCTACTAGAACATGGTTCAGAGGCCCTGACTTTGACCCGCCTCTGTTGAGGCAGCGGACCACCACTTCGCTGTCGAGGACCAGACGAAGGTGTTGTTTCTTGGGAAGAGCAAGACGTTTCAGGGTTAGAAGAACTGCCATGGCCTCTAGCACATTGATGTGAAATTGGCGGAACAAGGGAGTCCAAAGACCTTGAACTTTCTTGAGCTGAGAATAACCGCCCCAACCTGACAAGGATGCGTCCGTGTGAATGATTAATTTCGGAGGCGGAAATCGAAGGGGAACTGACTTTGACAGACTGTTTGCTCTTGTCCAAGGAAGAAGTCTTTCCCGTAGAATGGGAGGAAGGCGGACTTTCCTGTCCCGGAGCTTCCGGTTCGCCCTCGAACGCCAGACACGATTGATATCTTTCAATTTTGCCTTCAGAAGAAGATCCGTCACTGAGGCAAACTGAAGGGACCCCAGAATCCTCTCTTGGAGTCGTCTGGAACTTACTTTGTCTTTGAGAAAGCGTTTGGTGTTCCTTGCAATCTCTAACCTCTTGGGTCTGGGAAGACACAGAGTATGAGATATAAGATCCCATTGCAGGCCGAGCCATTGGAACTTCGATTTTGGAAGAAGACGGGACTTCTTGAAGTTGATCTGGAAGCCTAGAGATTGAAGATAATGGATGACTTTGTGAGTGGCTTTTAGGCAATTTTGGGAGGTGTCTGACCAAATGAGCAAGTCGTCCAGATAGGCTACTACTTGAATCCCTTGATTCCTGAGTTCCTGAACAGCGACTTCTGCTAACTTTGTGAAGATCCTTGGGGCGATGTTGAGCCCGGAAGGCATCACCTTGAAGGAGTAACTTTTGTCCCCTAAGCGAAAGCCTAGGTACGGACGGAAGTGTCTCGCTATCGGGACGTGATAATAGGCGTCTGTAAGATCGATAGAGGTGGTGACGGCCCCACGGGGAAGTAAGGTCCGCACCTGCGAGACGGTAAGCATTCGAAACTTGTCGCATTGATTGGACAAGTTGAGAAGGGATAGGTCTAGAATCACTCTTCTCTTGTCTGAATCCTTCTTCGGGACACTGAACAGCCGACCTTGAAACTTCAGGTGTTTCGTTTCTTGTACAGCGTTCTTTTGTAAAAGATCCTGGACAAATTCGACCAGGTCCGGAGTGGAATGTTGACGAAATTTGTTCGGAGGAGGAGGTCCTTGAATCCAACTCCACCCCAGTCCCTTGGAGATGATACTGAACGCCCAGGGACTGAACCTCCATTTGTTGCGGAAGGCATAGAGCCTCCCCCCTACCTGCTGCCTCCACGTCCGCCTCGGAAGTTCTTTCCTCTGCGAAAAGCTCTTCCCCTGCCTTTGTTCTGGTTAGAACCACGGTGGTAGCCTCATACGACTGGTTAAAGGCAGGAGAAGTGGCGGAGGCACCAGAAAGCTGGCTCTTAGGAAGCAGAACGGTGACATAGTCGTCCGAAGTAGCCTGAGAGGTGGAAGGCTGTGCCGGGGCAACAGGAGATGGGGGAAGAGGCAGCCGGAAAATGGGCGAACCAGTCTGCTGTTGCCTGAACTGGGTGGAAGTATATGGACGGAGCTTCTTCCTACCCCGGGCTTGGTAATTTGCAGGGTCAGATTTACGTTTAGGAGTCAAACCCCAACGGGCTTTAAGGCTCTGGTTGACTCTAGTGGCCTCCGCCAAGACTTCCTCTACAAGGTCCTCAGGGAAGAGGTTTGAACCCCAACAGGAGGACCGGATCAGCTTATTAGGCTCATGCCTAATAGTCGCCTCTGCCAGGACATGTTTGCGACACTTGCGTTTAGCAGTAGCGAAGTCATACAGGTCGTAGTATAATGACTGCAACGTAGCCTTGTTGAGAGATTTAAAAATACTCGCAGTATCGTAAGTCAAGGCTATCGACTCCGTGGAAGTGGCCAGGTTCAGAGTACGGCCAACGCGTAGGCGAGAATCATACTCCTGTTTAATGAGGGAATCCGGGAGACGGGGAAGCCGCTCACTAAACATTACCGAAGCACAGTCTGCTGCTAGCTTTCCAGAGGTAAATGTGGTATGGACGTTGTCCCAACACTCAATGCCTGAAGGAAGAAGGAGGGAGATTGGATCCACCTCTCGGATGGGAGGCAAGGGCTTCTCCTCCAGAGCATATTGGAAGGCAAGCTCTGCTACCTTATTGACACATGGAGTCACGGTGTTTTTGTCCATTAGGAACATTGTAAAAGAGCTCTTATAAGGCGTCAACATAGTGTTGGTGCAGCCGATGTCATTCAGGAATCTGGCCCACACAGATTGGGCCTGCTCTTTTGGGAAGATGACTGTCTCCTTGGGGACCTTGTCTAACCGAACCAAAGCTTCCTCGGTAAGCCTGGCATAACCATGAAATGGAAATGCCAGACCAGGAGGAAAGAATTCAAAGTCCTCTAGGGGACGAGTGCCAAGACCCTCCAAAGTTAACATTCCGTCTGAGAACGGGGAATGAAGAGCCATACGCCAAGGGTTGTTTTTGGCAAACTGCGGGAGCTTAGAGGCATCCGGGATGAGAGAGCTTTGGACCCGCTCCGGAGCACCTTGCTCTAATGCCCCAAGTCTCTGACCGATGTTAGAGAACATCGTGTCCATCTTAGACTGTATCTCTGATACAAACTTAGCCTGCATCTCCGACACGATGCGAAGCATGGCTGATTCGGAAAGGCCCGGGCTAGCAGCAGGTGTGGCGGAATGAACTCCCGGGTCGCGAGACTTAGAGGAGGAGCCAGAAGCCTTAGATGACAGGTTTGTATTCTGTTTAGAACCATGAGAAGCCTTATGAGGCTTATGAACTTTAGGTAAGGTTCTAGACTTATTCTTGGGGGGAACCGGGTGTGATCGTTGGGACGAATCACGGTCCCCAGAAAAACCATGGAAGGAAGAGCGATCAGAAGAAGAAGAAAGAGAGGGGCTGAGGATAGGAATCTCAGCGCCAGAAACACCTGCCTCACTTACCACCCTACCTGTATCTGGATCATCCAATAACATGGGTTCCACGTCAAGGTTCATGGAGGCAACATTGTCTTCTAGATCTCCGGGGGCGTCCGACGGATCCTGCTCTGGATCAATAAACCCCGCTATGGTGGCATCAATGTGGGCAATGATGGGAGCTGCAACATGCCTAACCACAGCGGCTGAAGACTTGGCGTTGGGGTAAATCAGGGAACAGTAGTCCTCGGAGAGGACGTACGGCCGCTTGGACTTCACGTTCCGGGCAAAACCACCAACCCACACTTTCAGTGTGGCCCGAGCCGCAGACTTTTGCTCCGGGGATGCCTGAAATAATAGTGGGAATTATAAAAGGGCAGACTCCCAGTGGTCCTTCAAGACCATAGATATCTTACTAAATAGTGTATGTATGCCAAAAAAGGTAAGATAAATAAGAAGGCAACATAGCCAACGGGACTCACCGAGTCAGATCCAAGGGTGGTAACGAGGTCAAAACAGACCACACAGTTATCCGGGTGCCATACCACGACGTCCTCCAGCTGCACACCGCAGAGGGCGTGAGACCGACAGACGGTATGGCCGCAGGGCTGATGTAGAACAGCTGCACAGGCTGTCGTCTGACAATGCACCATCTATAAAAAGAATAGTATATGAGAAACTGTAATTCTCTTAAGTAGGGGCGGGTCCGGAGGACCCGGCCTAAACATAAGTCTAGCTTAAGACTAAAGTAAATAGTATACTAAAGTAAATAGTATATGAGAAACTGTAATTCTCTTAAGTAGGGGCGGGTCCGGAGGACCCGGGCCTAACATAAGCCTAACACAAGATTAGGTCTTAACTGTAATATTCTTAAGTAGGGGCGGGTCCGGAGGACCCGGCCTAAACATAAGTCTAGCTTAAGACTAAAGTAAATAGTATATGAGAAACTGTAATTCTCTTAAGTAGGGGCGGGTCCGGAGGACCCGGCCTAAACATAAGTCTAGCTTAAGACTAAAGTAAATAGTATATGAGAAACTGTAGTTCTCTTAAGTAGGGGCGGGTCCGGAGGACCCGGGCCTAACATAAGCCTAACACAAGATTAGGGCTTAACTGTAATATTCTTAAGTAGGGGCGGGTCCGGAGGACCCGGCCTAAACAAAAGTCTAGCTTAAGACTAAAGTATAGCCATCCATTCCGGTCGAGCCGGGAGTATAAAAAAGGATGCAACAACAAAAATTTAAGACACAGGGTGTCTGATTTCCCGGGGCGAGGCTAAGCCCCGGGCCGGGAAATAAAAGTATCCAAAACCAATTCGTATAGGAACTCTGGGGTAGTGATCTGTCATATAATCATCATAGGAACTGTTATAAATTAAATAGGGGGGCGGAACTGTAGATAAGAACCGCCAACGGAACCCAGAGGGTTTCATATAACATAAACCAGTGTGATAAGTGAATATAAAATAGGGTGCACCGGGATCCAACTCTGTTGACCGGTGGCCAACCAGACTAGACAGAGCCGAACCCGCCGGGACACCCGGAGGACAAAGTCCATAAACACTGAACTACCCCCTCTACAAGGAGGGAAGGCAACGGTCCCCTAGGGGAGAGGGGGAGAGAAGCCTAGCCACCCACCTAGCGAGAGGGGGAGCATGGGGGAGAATCCCGTGATACGGAGCAGCTGGGCTACCAACTGACGATCCCCAACCAGACAGATCAAACGGAGTAATAGCACAATATTCATTATAATAGTAATAGCGTTGATAATATAAAATAAACACATAAAAATTTTTGGGCAAGGCATGCAACATAATAATTAAATCACAAAAGACACACCTGATGGCTTAAAAAATAACATTGCCGCCTAGCACGAAGGTCGGCAGCCATAACGATACGTAAATGATATCGGCCCAAAATTTGAACCACGAGGGTTCTAAACGCTAAATAATGAATATCCATAATAACAAATAAAATTTAATAATAAAAATAATACATATAGTAACACCGCGAGTGAAACTAAAAGCTCTCAAAACAGGAGTACCAACTGTAAATGGAATCAAGCAAGATCGGTATGAACGAAGAGAATACACTCCTATAATTCAAATATTAGACGATCTAGGTTGCTCAAAACACAGGAAAACACAGCTTGGTACTTAACTTAGACGGTGTCTCCAGGGAAACCGACGAAGAAGCCATAATCCAAAGAAAATAAGCGAAAAAACGAGAGCACAACAAAAAAGCGGGTTACACACAAGACGTGCTAAAAGGAGTTGGGTTCTGAGCGGATGCATTGTTAGTAGTACCGAGTGAGGTTGGACGGCTCTCCTCTATTGGGGTTTCTGTCGTGGATGAATCTAAATAGTGCGGGACCTCTGGATTATACGCCCAATTTTATACCGACACCAATAGGTGAGCGAGCTAGTTAACCTAGCACTCCTTTACATTTTTTCTCTGGTATATTTAGCAGTAAATTACCTAAGAATAAGTGCTAAATGGAGCTTATTCACTGGGCGGCACAGGTTCGAGCCCAGAAAATTCATTTTATTATGAAAATATCATTTTTAAACATCTGACTTACCTGGTAGTTATATATATATATATATATATATATATATATATAGCTAGCTCATTGACACCCTTGGTGGAGGGTCAGAGACAGCCAACATTGTTGGAATTTACCTGAGAGTTAATAAACAAGCTTAAGGGTTCGTACCTGATAAGGAAGCTGACTTCAATGAATTCCTGCCTCATTATGTCCGCTTTCCTTATGAGATCCAGCGATCCACCCAGGGGGCTGAAGACCTCTAGGAGCTGTCAAACCGGTGTAAATACCTCTATGTGACAGGACCTCCTCCAATACCCTTGTTGCGGGCGCTCTTAAGGAACAAACTGACCACCTGACTAAAATCAATGATTGTGGAAGACTGTCGTCCAATCTCCACAAACAACCATAAAAGTATGACAAATTCGGAGATAATTTGTATTTTTCCTAACCATAAAAACCTTAGCTATTTACATTGGGTTTACCTTTTAGCGTAGCTGAAATGGCGAGCCATTAGAATTTAACGAGGGTGTATTACCCCCGCGCTAGTTAGCGGGGGGGTAGGGGAGTGGTAGCTAGCTACCCCTCCCCCCACTCACACACCGGTGAAGCTCACTTTCACTTAGAGGTAGGACTTGTCTTGGGGGACAGGGCTGGCGGGCAAATATGTGTAAATAGCTAAGGTTTGTATGGTTAGGAAGAATACAAATTATCTCCGAATTTGTCATTTGTTCCGTAACCGAAATACAAACCACGCTATTTACATAGGGTGACTTACCCCTTAGATAGGGTGGAAAGTCCCCAGCCATACTGGCTTTGGCTTTACCAGGGGACTCAGAATCCGGGTGAGTCGCACTCGAGAAAAGGAGTCCCTGCACCTCACAAGCTCCTTGCTCCGCAAGGAACCGTGTGGCCTACATAAGCTTGTGTGTGAAGGAAGAAGTGTGACCCGTCCTAGGCAGTTGACCTGGAGTTCCAGAAGGAACTCCGGGTTAGGACGTTCCCAATACCACCTCGTCAGGGTATGGGGGACGCGACAGTATTGACTCAATACTCGGAACACAAGGAAGTATGGTTTACCTGCAGAGGTTCGAGGTCAGCTATGCAGAGACCAGGATTCTGCTTCCCAGTAGAGGGGATGATGAAGAAAGAAGTAAGGGCCAGACATACTTCTTTCGTTCATGCAGACTAAAACCTGATAACAATGCCCTCAACCTTCTGCTACCTGTCCAAAAAGGAGCCTGAGGTTAGACCAGCTGTTGTGTAGCCACCACAGAGCGATAGAAAACGTATCGAAACTCCTGTGGGTCACGCCCTGCAGAAAGCGGGCGGCGAAGGTCATTAGACGCTTCCAGACTCCAGCTTGTAGCACCTGCGTCACAGAGTAGTATTACTCGAAGGCGAGGGACGTTGCGATGTATCCGACATCGTGCTGTAGGGCGACGTGACGGGGGAGGGTCTGGAGTCAGGTCGAGATGAATGTCCTTGAGTCCGAGCTGAAGAGGTATACTGGTGATTCTCCCCCGTGTCCTTCTTGTGCTCCCAAACCGGCTGCAACTGAGGACAAACTGCAGCTGTTCCCAAAGCTAACCTCTCGATTCCTTAAATGGCAAGAAGGAGAAGGTTTTGGGACATCAGATACAGAATGGTGACTCAAAATCTTGAAGGAATTGGACCGAAGGGCCGGGACCCCCAAGATTCTGAGTCTAGCCAACAACTCAGGAGCAAACCTGAATGTTGCCTTCCCCCCATTCCTTAGAAAGGGCGGAGTCGTACGAGACCAAGAAGATTGCTCACACACTGGCCGCGGCCAGAGTGAGCAGGAGCCCCAAGACGGAATACGATCAGAGGCCTGACGTAAAGGGTCTTGAGAAGATCTCTTAAGGGACTAAAAAGTCCGAGCCATGCTCCAAGTTAGAGGTCTCACTCCGACTAGGGCAGGGACGTTCGCAGCTTTGCATGAGCGAGGAAAGGTCCAGCGGGAAGGAAAAAGTTATTCCTTTAAGCCTGAAGGTCAGGGAAAGGCCGAGCGACAGGCTTCATTGCCGAAAGCGGAAAGGAGTTTCCTCCCGCCGAAAGTCAATAAGATCGTTATTGCTGGAGAAGAGGCCTCAAGGGAGGAGGTATATCTCCCACGACACCAACCACCGAAGACTCTTCACTTCGCCTGGAAGACCCCTGCGGATGAGTATCGCAGATGACGCGACCTCCGTCCCGCGACTGTAGCGGGTTGTCTCTTCTTGAGGAGGAGGCGTAGTCTCTCCAGGCAAGAAGCCGAATCGACGCCCCGGCTCGTAAAAGATGTTGCAGTGTGGTTGTTTGAGTAGCCTGTGCCGTGGGAGAAGCTCTCCCGGGAGTTCCGTCAGGGGAAGCAGAGGGTCCGGAAACCGTTCCGCGCATAGTCCCAGTGGAGCTCCCAGGGCCATTGAAAGGTTGAGACAACCTGGTCTTGTTGAGACCCATTCTCAACAGACAATAAAGGAGGGAAGACGCAGGCATCGATGTTGTCCCACCATCACCGGAATGCATCTTGCCAGAGTCTCGGGGTCTGAGACTGGGGGGAAGAACAGCGGAAGCTTGAGGTTCCAAGCTGTCGCGAACAGGTCCCCCAGGTACATTCTCTCTACGAGGGTCTGCTCGGATAGTCGGAGAGAACATTCCTCTGCCCGGAATGAGAGAGCCGATGGTGGTATTGAGAGTATCTCAAATCATCTCGGTATCACTAATGCAAGATGCGAAGGTGTGAAAATGCGTCCCCTGCTGGATAGAACATGCCAGAACCATGAAGTCGACGCGCACGGAGCGACTCGGCAGGAGCTGTAGGATCTGTAGAGGGGCCAGACTACGGCCCCTAAGTCTGCCTGAATGATGGAGAGGTACCCTTCAGGTCCTGACCATAGGCCTGGACTGGAACATGCCCCCCCCCCCTTTTCTTTGACGAGTCCGAGAACCGCAACAAAAATGTGGGGAAAGGACGAGAATATCCACTCCCATCAAGCGGTTCCATAGGTCAACACCCATTGCAGGTCTAATCGTTCCGCTGGTCCCATAGGGGCCAGAAAGTCCGGATAATCGGGTGCTTTGAAACCACCGGAACTTGGGCCGCCCCACAGGGAACTTATCCTGAGGCGACCGTTCGGAACTTTAGACGGGTCAATGAGGAAAAGAGAACTAGGAAACGTTCCAAGGTAGGGCTGAAAGCTCTGCTTGACTGAGAACAGGTAATGCGATTCTCCTCAGCCTTGCCACAGTCAACTGAAGGGAAGGCTCGGAGGAGGTGGCAACAGAATCTGGCATCCCCAGGCGGTCACCCATCCAAGTACCGACCAGAACCGACGTTGCTTAACCTCGCTGGACGGATGAGAAGCGGGGTTTCCAACGTGGTAAGGCCGTTGACTCAATATCATGGCTAGATACTCCAGATGTTGAGGCAGAAGAAGAGAAGGCTCCTAGCAAAATACCATGAACCCCCCCTCATGGTAAGCATCCGGAAGCTTGTCTCGGCGCTGAAGAAGGTCGAACCGAGCCTACCGGAATTGACCAGACCTCCAAAAGGCGAAGGAGGCGGAAGCTTGCACCTGAGCGGCCATGAGGAAAGCAGGGAGAGTTCTCTGGGGAAGAAAACCTGCGATGCCATGGCGGGATCGCCACACTGCATCTTAAGCAGGAATACCTATAGTCTAGGCTGAATTCCACGAGCTTCCTGGAAAATGGATGGAATGGAAACTGAAAGTACCCGTCTTTCCGATCCAGGGCCTAAGAAGTCCTGTCGCCTCGTTACCAGTCTGATCGATTCTGCTGTTCCACGCTGGACGAAGTTTGTTCGACAAACTTGATCAGGGCTGAGAGGTCGACTACGGAACTCCCGTCTCAGAAACTTCCTTATAAGAAAGGATCGACTGAAGAAGCCGGGGGGTGAAGCCGTCGACGATCCTATGGAGGACCTTCTCCTGAGGCATGGATCATTTTGCCCAAACGGGCAAACTCTTGCCGACCCTATGGCATAGAGGTTCAGAGACACTGAATTCGCTGACAGAGACGGCAGGCGCGATATCCTTGGCTGATCACAGAGATCGTGCTGGAATGGGCATCGGGAAGCTGTCATCCGGATGAGTAACCTTAGGCATCCTCCCAGCATGAAACCTGCAAGGGGGGGGGTGCCAATCCTAGAGTTCGTGAACTCTGCCGCTCCCTCTAGGACTATGCCCCCCCGGGAGAGCCTCCCGTGCCACCTGTTCCTGACAGGAGGGAACTGCTATTGGACACCTTGTCTCAGTTGTCGTAGCCGGTCCGATAACTTAGGCCGACGTGGCTGAAAAAAAGAGGCGTTGGAGCCCTGCAGGGTCTGGAAGAAAGCGCCTTGGAGGAGTGAAAACGGAAGTCGACTTCCTCTGCACAGCCGCTGTCTATGTCTCTGTCCTTGGGCACAAACAAACTCTTCTCAAGGATGGAAGGGTGTCTGAGATTGTCGACATCCACGGATGAGACACCCGAAAGGAAGCCCTCGGTCATTACGTCCAGATGGTACAACATCGAGCTTGCCCGCAAGTTCGATACTTGACGACGAAACGCCAAGGTGCTTGAGCCCGAGAGGAGGAAAGTACCCATGACCTTCCTGTAGCTTCCTTGAACAAAACCTCGGATCGCAACAGAGGAGGGAAAGGACCTGGTAAGCCCCTTTCACGAGATGGAGAAGAGGAAGGGGTAAACCAGTCACCCCTTGGCCGATGGAGAAATCTTGAACGGAAAGCCCCCCGCCAAAAACCCTTCCAGGGAATGACGGGGAAGGGCCAACCCAGGTTCTGGAAAGAAGAATGTTGCTCAGACCTCCCTGAAGATTCTTCTTATTCTTGCATGTGCCATGCTCTGCGTTTACGGGGTGAGGCCGTGTTCTGGAAATACACTCAAGAAGACTCGCCAGGCTGGCCAGGCTGCGAAACCCCAATGGGAATCGCGGTCGCAATCGCCCTGGCGCTCGCGCGATGGTAAATCAATGATCTGCGCGTGGGTGAACGTAAAAGCGCCCATGCGCGGGCACGCAGGAACGCAAACGAAGGTGAGCGAAGGAGCGCAGAAGGAGGGCGAGCGTGGTAGGAAGGGCGAGAGCTGGTGGTCGGCGAGCTATAACCCATAGGCGAGCAATGGATACTGCAAGAATTAAGCCGACGTTCGCGCGACGGAACGCCGTCGGTCCGCGCGACGGAACGCCGT
This sequence comes from Palaemon carinicauda, assembly GCF_036898095.1. Lineage (NCBI taxonomy): Eukaryota > Metazoa > Arthropoda > Malacostraca > Decapoda > Palaemonidae > Palaemon > Palaemon carinicauda. Next base: position 322,482,164 of record NC_090725.1, on the reverse strand, counting down.
CGGTCCGCGCGACGGAACGCCGTCGGTCCGCGCGACGGAACGCCGTCGGTCCGCGCGACGGAACGCCGTCGGTCCGCGCGACGGAAGGCCGTCGGTCCGCGCGACGGAAGGCCGTCGGTCCGCGCGACGGAAGGCCGTCGGTCCGCGCGACGGAACGCCGTCGGTCCGCGCGACGGAACGCCGTCGGTCCGCGCGACGGAACGCCGTCGGTCCGCGCGACGGAACGCCGTCGGTCCGCGCGACGGAACGCCGTCGGTCCGCGCGACGGAACGCCGTCGGTCCGCGCGACGGAACGCCGTCGGTCCGCGCGACGGAAGGCCGTCGGTCCGCGCGACGGAAGGCCGTCGGTCCGCGCGACGGAAGGCCGTCGGTCCGCGCGACGGAAGGCCGTCCGTCCGCGCGACGGAAGGCCGTCCGTCCGCGCGACGGAACGCCGTCCGTCCCGCGCGACGGAACGCCGTCCGTCCGCGCGACGGAACGCCGTCCGTCCGCGCGACGGAACGCCGTCCGTCCGCGCGACGGAACGCCGTCCGTCCGCGCGACGGAACGCCGTCCGTCCGCGCGACGGAACGCCGTCCGTCCGCGCGACGGAACGCCGTCCGTCCGCGCGACGGAATGCCGTTGGTTCGCGCACGGGCGAACGCGGGTGAGCGCAGGCGATCGGGAGACCGATGACGCGTAGGCGGGCGATGGCGCGTTGACGAGCGATGGCGTGTTCTGGCGAGCGACAGCCCGCAGGAGAGTGAAGGCGCGTCGGCAAGCGACGGCGCGTTGGCGAGCGGTGGCGCGTTAACAAAACGCTAGCGCGCAGGTGAAGAATCGCGCGGGCGCGTAGGCGATTGCCAATGTGAGAGAGACTAGTGATGGTTAGCGCGCATCGCACTAACAGAAGGCGCGCAGGTGCATCAGGAAGGTGAGCGCTGAAGCAAGCTGTTAATCAGGCGATCCTAGACGGTCAGAAAACCGTTGGCGCGTGGCAAAGAAGGGCGCGCAGATGTGCGCTGGCGATTGAAGAAAGCTGGCGCAGAAGGACAGAAGTAAAGGTGAGCGCTGGCGAGCAGGAGAAAGATCTACGGCAAAACTCAGCTACCGGAGATCGTGGTCCACAGCAGGCGAGCGCTAGATCGCTACTGATGGTGTTCAGGGGAACTGACACACGTGGCTGATCAATGGCGATCGTTGACGCGTAGGAGAACGCTGACGATGCAATATATAAGGGTTTGTGACTGAGAAAACTTTAGAGGTTTGTATGTATGAAACATATTTGATTTGATTTTTTTCTTTTGTATTCCTCAAGCCCCCCTTTTTCCAAATGTCTTAATTTGTTATTGTTCCTTTCCAGGTATTGACAGCAGCCCCTACACTCAGTAGGGAGTGTAAGGGAGAGCGAATTTAGAATATTTCTGTTATCAGTCTGTACTAGCCTGTGATGCTGTTCTATATCCATACCTTGTAACTAGAAGTAAGCTACTGTGTTGCTATATGAGAGTGTCATGAACATTAAATAGTTAACAGGAGCTATTGAAATGGCATATCTGGTCAGAGGACCAAGAAGTGAATTCCGATGTTAGGAAGAGAGTGACTTTTGAGTTTAGTATGAATTCAGACTTATTCAAAACACCTTCCAAGATTGAGAGATTTCAAATGTACTGTTGACAAACTTTTCGAGACATTGTAATGGTGGGCCCGCAGAGACCTGCACAGCAGCGTATGCGGCTGAACTGTTCGGAATATGGAAAAATTTTAAGTGACTTTGCAGTTTAGTGGTGAACTGGATATTGAAAGGACAGTAGTGATTCAGGGGAAAGTATTGTAGTTCAGTAGTCTCACAGATTTATATATTTCTCATGGGTTGTTGGTTTGAGATGGCTTAGTAAACGTGAGTGACCAGTACCTGTATGTGAATAATTTTTTTATTCTTTTTCAAAATTTGTTTATCTGGTTATCCTGTGGCTGAAGCTTGATGTAAAGGGATGCTAATTTTGCCTTTAATTTTCTATTTGGATTGATGGGTCAATGTAATTGTAATCCTAACAGTTTTGGTTAAATAAATATTTTTTTTTTCTTGTTTTTTATAAAACAGCATCTCATTCCAGTTCCTTAAACCACTGAGTTCCCCTACTCAGCCACTGTTTTTTTAATCTTTCAAATAACTTATAATAATCCCTTTCACCTAATGTTCTTATACTTATGATCAGCAAGCTGGAGAAGCAAAGGTTTAAGTCAGGATCTAGCTGGGTCCCCTTGCCCATTATAAATCAAGGGGTGGTGCCCAGTGCTTTGAACTGTTACTTAGGTTTTTGGGTATTCCACCGTTGTATGTTTGTTGTGTAGTGAACGTCGGGTTGTGGTCGGCATTCGGATACTAGGCAGTTTGGGTGCTACCTTTGGCCACAGTCCGCAAACCACTACAACAGGAGACCTGCGAGAAGGAGAGCGCTGGCGAGCAGGTGATCGCTGCCGAGCAGGAGCGCGCTGGCGAATTAAGTCCGAAGACTGTAACTCTGAAGAGCGCTTGTGCGCTACTGCACGCGAACGCGCAGGTGGGCGCGCAGGGGAACCCTGACGCGCAAGGGACTTTCCCACACTGTGAGTAGAGTCACTTTTCCCCGAAGGGATCGGTGCCTGTTGGATAACAGGGTACGAAGGCGCCCAAAGCGCATCTGCAGCCAGGAACGGAGAAGGCAGGTCGGAAGGTCTGGCAGGCATAGGAGATCGCGAACGATCTGCGGAGAGGTCAAGGGGCGCTACTGTGACGGTCTGCTTCTGACGGGGGGGGGGGGGGGGGGGCCTCCTCCTCAGGGGGAGGATCAGGAGAGGATGAACCAAAGAGGCGCCTCCTAACTCCCTTATAGGGGGAAGGAAGTCCTCTGCTGCGGAGAGGCCGGCGGGCCTTACGGCGAATACGACCTCGAGGAAGGGCGTCCGGGTCATCAGTCCTACGAAGAGGAGTCTCTGTCAGCGCGCTCCCCCGAGGGGGAGACCCGCCCGTAGGAGAGACCGTGTGACTCCCCTCCCCCCTCGAAGCATGTTCGGAGGGGGGCGGAGAGCCTTCAGCAACGTCCGCAACAGGCGCAGCATCAAGGGTTTGACCAGACCCGTCGGAAGGCTCTGCCAAGACAGTGTCGACAATATCCGAAAGGAATACCTCCGGTATTACCGGCGACTGTTTGACCGAAGCCCCCAACTGGATCAGGTCAAACAGGGCTTCCTTGGAGGGCGAGCCCTTAAGCCCCAAGGAAGCCCAAAGCTGGAACAAATCATCATTAGACACAGTTTGGTCATATGTATTCATAAAAATGCAAAATATCCTCCCCCGGAGGAGAAGAGGGAGCTGCCACGCTAAGGGAGGCAACCCAGAGGTCGGGAAACACCACTAGGGCCTGCGCTACCACTTGGCAGTCTCTCACGAGAGACCGATCGAGTGGGAGCTTCGGAGGAGGTTCGGGTGGCGGAAGAGGAGTCCTTAGAGCAGAAGTTCTCAATGGGGGTGAAATTCACCCCCAGGGATGAATTCTGGGTTTTTAAGGGGTGAATTGTGACCGAAGTAAGTTCATGGGTGAGGAGAGCAATTATAGGCTTTGGCATATCTGGCCTGTCAATTGGGCTGGGATTATATCCTAGGATTGGAAAAGGTACTGAGGAAGAGACAAATGGCTGGGGAATTAAGTAGGCCCCAAGAAAATTACTTAGCAGGCCCAAGGTTGGGAACTCCTGAACTATAAATAGCTGAGAAGCTAATACCAATTTCAGTCTTGAATTGTCCTCAATAAGTGTCTGAGTGAACCTGATTTCCAGGATTGTATCTTCAAGAAAGTACGATCATTCATATATTGAATATGGATTCACATCCATCATCATCAATGGAGAAGAAAGGCCCCAATGTGTTATTTGTAGTAAAGCTTTGACAAACGATTCTATGAAACCAGCAAAGATGAGACAGCATTTGTAAAATGTTCATCCTCATCACAGAGACAAGAAAAAAAAAACTTTTCTGAACGCCATGGGAATGCTCTCATAAAGATGAGGCTGGTTTCAACAGAAGAATTTAAAGAGAAAAACCACAAAGTTACTGAAGCTTCCTATGCCGTAGCACTTTAAATAGCAAAGCAGAAAAAAACATGTAATTGGGGAAAATTTAATAAGCCTTGCACTCTCAAAATGGTGGAAATTGTGTTGGGAAATGAAATGAAGAAAAAAAATTGCAAAGGTTCCATTAGCAAACAGTACTTTTTAAAAGAGGATAAGTGATATGGCCACTGACATCATGGATCAAGTTGTGCAGGAGATCAAGTCTTCAGAATTTGGCTTATTTTCAATCAACTTGATGAATCAACTGATGTGGCATCATGTTCCCAGTTGGTGGTGTTTGCAAGGTATGTTCACTCAGATTCATTTAAGGAGGAGTTTCTCTTTTGTTCCCCTCTTGAACTAACTACCAAGGCCTCTGATATTTTGGAGAAGGTTTCATCTTTTTTGAATCAGAAAATCTTTCGTGGGATAATATCAGTGGGTGTTGTACAGATGGAGCACCAGCTATGTTAGGGACAAAATCAGGATTCCAAGTATGTGTGAAAAAGCGATTATTGTATAATCCATCGTCAGGCACTAGCCTCAAATACATTTCTTGCTCCGCTAGAGAAGGTTTTGGATCAAACAATTAAAATTGTAAATTTCGTCAAAGGAGGGGCACTCAACTCACGACTTTTCAAGCAGTTATGTACTGATATGGATGCAACCCATCATTTGCTTCTTTTTCACACAAATGTTTGTTGGCTGTCAAGAGAAAATGTAACGGAGCGAGTATTTGAGCTTAGAGATGAGATCAAATTGTTTTTTGAAGTGCAAGGTAAAACAGAATTTTCTACCTGGCTGAGTGATGAGGGATGGATCATGCATCTTGCCTGTTTGGTTGATATATTTGAGCAACTGAATAAACTGAATATTCAGATGCAAGGAAGGAATACAAGCATTATTAAACTCGTAGATGCCTTGAAAGCTTTTATGAGCAAGCTTGAAAATTGGAAGAGAAGGGTAAATGCAGATAATGTAGTAATGTTTGGGAAACTGTCATCTATTCTTGCTGTTTGTGGTGAAGACAAGGTGCTTCCACAATTTGCAAAAAAAATGAAACTTGGCAGCATTTGACAGCACTGGAAAATTAATTCAGACGATATTTTCCCGAACTTGGTGATGATGAGTTGGATTTAGTCAGAAATACATTCAAAACTGTCAGTTGAAAAAGTGCCTGATGATTGTCAAGATGAGGTTTTGGAGTTAAAACTGATTCGGGTGTAAGAGATGCGTTCGATGAGAAATCGATAACAGAATTTTGGCCTCTGATGTGCGACTCCTACCCAAAAGTGGAAGAATTGCTATCCGTGTATTGCTTCCGTTTGTATCGGCATATCTTTGTGAGTCAGGCTTTTCAACTCTGTTACAAAGTAAAACGATGCAGCGCAGTAGATTAGAGGTAGAAAATAACCTGCGTTGTGCCCTTTCAAGCACTCATCCGCGTATACCAGAATTGGCTAAGAAAAAACAATCATAGGTTTCGTCAATCGATGAACTGTAATATTCTGAATAAAATTAATTACAGGTTTATAATATCTTTTTACCCTATCGAACTTTTTGTTTATTGCATTAGCTTCAGTTTGGCCTGCTAAGTAGTTCTTATAAATTGAAAAAAAAAACTATTTTACTTTTATTCAAGTTTTATTATATCCATCGATATTTTCAATTTGCATATAATTTGTAATATTCCATTAAAAAGATAATCCATGTAAACCTGTAAATGTATAATATATTTAAAAAAAAAAAAAAAGGATTTTTAGTAATATTTGCATATTATTTACAGTGCACTTTTTGAGAAGAGAGTCTTGGAAAAGACGGGAAGTTGGGGGGGGGGGGGAATGACATCATTACAAATGGTGAAAGGGATGCATGGGCCCAAGAAGGTTGAGAACCCCTGCCTTAGAGCCTTCCTTCATCAAGGTTGCCCCTTTAGGAGAACGGTCTCTCTTGGACTTCTTCTTACGCCGACGGCCGAACTTCTCCCACTGGGAGGCAGACCACTCCCTACACTCACTGCAAGTATTCTCCCTCTCACACCGTAGACCTTGGCACTGCGGACAAAGGGTGTGAGGATCGGTGTCCTCCGCTGACATGAAGGTCCCACAAGGGCAGCCAGCGAGTCCAGGGCACTTGCGCATAGCGATGATAACGGTCGAGGCCAACTTCCAAACACACAGAACTAGAAAAATAAAAAATGTTATTTTCATTAGTAAAATAAATTTTTGAATATACTTACCCGATGATCATGTAGCTGTCAACTCTGTTGCCCGACAGAAATCTACGGTCGGGATACGCCAGCGATCGCTATACAGGTGGGGGTGTACACAACAGCGCCATCTGTGAGCAGGTACTCAAGTACTTCTTGTCAACAAGAACTCAATTTTCTCCTCGGTCCACTGGTTCTCTATGGGGAGGAAGGGCGGGTCCTTAAATTCATGATCATCGGGTAAGTATATTCAAAAATTTATTTTACTAATGAAAATAACATTTTTCAATATTAATCTTACCCGATGATCATGTAGCTGATTCACACCCAGGGTGGTGGGTGGAGACCAGCATACATGTTAACAAAGAAGCTAAGTATCCCGTATCTTATTTTAGCCGTTATTCAAAATAACAAACATAAAATAAATAGGTACCTGGTAAGGAAGTCGACTTGAACCATTACTCTGCCTTTTTAAGTACGTCTTCCTTACTGAGCCTAGCGATCCTCTTAGGATGCTGAGCGACTCCTAGGTGCTGAAGTATTAAGGGCTGCAACCCATACTAAAGGACCTCATCACAACCTCTAATCTAGGCGCTTCTCAAGAAAGAATTTGACCACCCGCCAAATCAACCAGGATGCGGAAGGCTTCTTAGCCTTCCGGACAACCCAGAAATATTTCAAGAGAAAGATTAAAAAGGTTCTGGAATTAGGGAATTGTAGTGGTGGAGCCCCCACCACTACTGCACTCGTTGCTACGAATGGTCCCAGAGTGTAGCAGTTCTCGTAAAGAGACTGGACATTCTTAAGATAAAAGACGCGAACACTGATTAGCTTTTCCAAAAGGTTGCGTCGAAAATATTTTGCAGAGATCTATTTTATTAAAAGGTCACGGAAGTTGTGATAGCTCTAACTTCGTGTGTCCTTACCTTCAGCCAAGCTTGGTCTTCCTCATTCAGAAGGGAATGAGCTTCTCGTATTAACAGTCTGAAAATATTAGGATAAAGAATTCTATGACATAGGCAAAGATGAATTCTTAACTGAACACCATAAAGCTTCAGACGGGCCTCATAAAGGTTTTTAAAATGTTATTTTCATTAGTAAAATAAATTTTTGAATATACTTACCCGATAATCATGTAGCTGTCAACTCTGTTGCCGACAGAAATCTACGGTCGGGATACGCCAGCAATCGCTATACAAGTGGGGGTGAACACCACAGCACCATCTGTGGTCAGGTACTCCAGTACTTCTTGTCAACACCACCTCAATTTTTTCCTCGGTCCACTGGTTCTCTATGGGGAGGAAGGGTGGGTCAATTAAATCATGATTATCGGGTAAGTATATTCAAAAATTTATTTTACTAATGAAAATAACATTTTTCAATATTAATCTTACCCGATAATCATGTAGCTGATTCACACCCAGGGTGGTGGGTGGAGACCAGCATATATGTTAACAAAGAAGCTAAGTATCCCGTATTTTATTTTATTAGTTATTCAAAAATAACATAAAATAAATAAGTACCTGGTAAGGAAGACGACTTGAACCATTACTCTGCCTTTATTAAGTACGTCTTCCTTACTGAGCGTAGCGGTCCTCTTAGGATGCTGAACGACTCTTAGGTGCTGAAGTATAAAGGGCTGCAACCCATACTAAAGGACCTCATCACAACCTTTAACCTCGGCGCTTCTCAAGAAAGAATTGACCACCCGCCAAATCAACAAGGATGTGGAAGGCTTCTTAGCCGACCGTACAACCCATAAAAAGTATTCAAGAGAAAGGTTAAAAAGGTTATGGGATTATGGGAATGTAGTGGCTGAGCCCCCGCCTACTACTGCATTCGTTGCTACGAATGGTCCCAGGGTGTAGCAGTTCTCGTAAAGAGACTGAACATCTTTGAGATAGAATGATGCGAACACTGACTTGCTTCTCCAATAGGTTGCATCCATAACACTCTGCAGAGAACGGTTCTGTTTGAGGGCCACTGAAGTAGCCACAGCTCTCACTTCATGTGTCCTTACCTTCAGCAAAGCAAGGTCTTCTTCCTTCAGATGAGAATGTGCTTCCCTAATCAGGAGCCTGAATAGGTAAGAAACTGAGTTCTTAGACCTTGGAAGAGAAGGCTTCTTGATAGCACACCAAAAGGCTTCTGATTGTCCTCGTAAAGGTTATGACCTTTTTAGATAGTACCTAAGAGCTCTAACTGGGCAAAGTACTCTCTCCAGTTCGTCCCCCACCAAGTTGGACAGGCTTGGGATCTCGAACGACTTAGGCCAAGGACGTGAAGGAAGCTCGTTTTAGCAAAAAACCGAGCTGCAAGGAACATGTAGCCGTTTCAGATGTGAAAACTATGTTCCTGCTGAAGGCGTGGATCTCACTTACTCTTTTAGCTGTTGTCAAGCACACGAGGAAAAGAGTTTTCAATGTGAGGTCCTTAAAAGAGGCTGATAGGAGAGGTTCAAATCTTGATGACATAAGGAACCTTAGGACCACGTCTAGATTCCAGCCTGGAGTGGACAACCGACGTTCCTTTGAGGTCTTAAAAGACCTAAGGAGGTCCTGTAGATCTTTGTTGGTGGAAAGATCCAAGCCTCTGTGGCGGAAAACCGCTGCCAACATACTTCTGTAACCCTTAATCGTAGGAGCTGAAAGGGATCTTACGTTCCTTAGATGTAACAGGAAGTCAGCAATCTGGGTTACAGTGGTACTGGATGAGGAAACTGCATTGGCCTTGTACCAGCTTCGGAAGACTTCCCCTTTAGACTGATAGACTCTGAGAGTGGATGTCCTCCTTGCTCTGGCAATCGCTCTGGCTGCCTCCTTCGAAAAGCCCCTAGCTCTTGAGAGTCTTTCGAAAGACTGAAGGCAGTCAGACGAAGAGCGTGGAGGTTTGGATGTACCTTCTTTACGTGAGGTAGACGTAGAAGGTCCACTCCTAGAGGAAGAGTCCTGGGAATGTCGACCAGCCGTTGCAGTACCTCTATGAACCATTCTCTCGCGGGCCAGAGCGGAGCCAACCAACGTCAGCCGTGTCCCTTTGCGAGAGGCGAACTTCTGAAGTACCCTGTTGACAATCTTGAACGGCGGGAATGCATACAGGTCGAGATGGGACCAATCCAGCAGAAAAGCATCCACGTGAACTGCTGCTGGGTCTGGAATCGGAGAACAATACAACGGGAGCCTCTAGGTTATCGAGGTAGCGAACAGATCTATGGTTGGCTGACCCCACAGGGCCCAAAGTCTGCTGCAAACATTCTTGTGAAGGGTCCACTCTGTGGGGATGACCTGACCCTTCCGGCTAAGGCGATCTGCCATGACATTCATATCGCCCTGAATGAACCTCGTTACCAGCGTGAGCTTTCGATCTTTTAACCAGATGAGGAGGTCCCTTGCGAACTAGAACAACTTCCACGAATGAGTCCCTCCCTGCTTGGAGATGTAAGCCAAGGCTGTGGTGTTGTCAGAGTCCACCTCCACCACCTTGTTAAGCTGGAGGGACTTGAAGTTTATCAAGGCCAGATGAACCGCCAACAGCTCCTTGCAAAAGATGTGAAGTGTCCTTAGCTCCTGATTCCATGTTCCCGAGCATTCCTGTCCATCCAAAGTCGCACCCCAGCCCGTGTCTGATGCGTCAGAGAAGAGACGGCGGTCGGGTTTCTGAACAGCCAAAGGTAGACTTCCTTGAGAAGAAAGCTGTTCTTTCACCACGTGAGAGTAGACCTCCTCTCTTCGGAAACAGGAACTGAGATCGTCTCTAGCGTCATGTCCTTTATCCAGTGAGCCGCTAGATGATACTGAAGGGGGCGGAGGTGGGGTCTCCCTAACTCGATGAACAGGGCCAGCGATGAAAGTGTCCCTGTTAGACTCATCCACTACCTGACTGAGCATCGGTTCCTTCTCAGCATGCTCTGGATGCAAACTAGGGCTTAGTAGATCTTTGGGGCCGACGGAAAAGCCCGAAAAGCTCGACTCTGAAGATCCATACCCAGGTAGACAATGGTCTGGGATGGGACGAGCTGGGACTCCTCAAAATTGACCAGGAGGCCCAGTTCCTTGGTCAGATCCATAGTCCATCTGAGAATCTCCAGACAGCGACGACTTGTGGGAGCTCTTAAAAGCTAGTCGTCTGACGGAGCCGGACACAAGATCATGGTACTGCTGCACAGTCTGTGAACTGTCAACCATGGGGAAGCGAGGAAGTACAGTGACAACCCGAAGCTGTCTAGACTGTCTGGGTCGTACAGACAACTCCTTATCGGGTTGCTGAGGTTGCCGCACTGCGTCACAACAAGTCAATTCTGCTGGTTGTTGAACGTCTTCCCAGTGACACACTGACTCCGTAAACAAAAAATCCTCTAACAAGGACTAAGCTTGGACTGCATGTCTTGCAACACAGCTCAAGGTCTATGGGAGCAGGTGTGGTAACAGACGGGGTTAGCGACTGAAGTGGAACCATTACCTTCCCTGGAAGCATGTTATGCTTAAATAAAAGTCCATAGGAGGCTACGCAGCTAAAGGCTCCTCTCCAAATGACAGAGTCCTCAAGGGAATATCAGAAGGAGGGAGAATAGCACTTTCTCATCTACAGGAACCATATCCGAGAAAAGCTAAGTTCTCTCAGTGAGGGTTTCACTGGTGCAAAAGCAGCAGACTAGAAGGCAACGTTATGAAACTGCTTGACAGTCTAGTGAGTTGGCAACAACCAAAGATGTGTGACTGAGAAGCATGCGGTAAGGTATGCAGAGCATGCTGTATGCAGAGCATGCTGTATGTAGAGCATGCTGTACATGGCGTGCGGCTTATGCTGCATGGGATGAGGCTCATGCTGCATGGGATGAGGCTCATGCTGCATGGTATGAGGCTCATGCTGCATGGGATGAGGCTCAAGCTGCAAGGGAAGAGGCTTATGCCGCATGCGTTGAGGAGGATGCCGCATAGTATGAGGCTCCTGCCTCATGGGTTGAGGCGGTTGCCGCATAGCATGAGGCTCCTGCCTCATGGTTTGAGGAGGATGCCGCATAGCATGAGGCTCCTCATAGCATGAGACTCCTGCCTCATGGGTTGAGGAGGATGCCGCATAGCATGAGGCTCCTGCCTCATGGGTTGAGGAGGATGCCGCATAGCATGAGGCTCCTGTGAGGTTCCTGCCTCAAGAGTTGCGTCTGCCTCAAGGGTTGAGGAGGTAGCTGCGCAGAGAGAGGCTCATGCTGTGAAGAATGCGGTTGCTGCATGCGTTGAGGCGGCTGCCTCATAGCATGAGGTTCCTCAAGAGTTGAGGCTCTTGCCTCAAGAGTTGAGGTTCTTGCCTCAAGAGTGGAGGTGGCTGCCGCAAGAGTTGAGGTTGCTGCCTCAAGGATGGTGGAGGTTGCCACAACGCAAGAGGTTGCTGCATAGCGTTGGTATCTGGCAACTCCCAATGCGGCAGCTCACGCGTGGAGGTAGGTTGAGGAACCTCAACATCATACGTCTGGCAGGGTGGACTGCGCAGAGGTGGAGTTGAGGTTGCTGCCTCGAGGATGGTGGAGGTTGTCGCACCGCAAGAGGGTGTTGCCTCGAGGATGGAGGAGGTAGTCGCAACGCATGAGGCTCCTACCTCAAGGGTAGAGGAGGTTGCTGCAAAGCATAAGGCTCCTGCCACAAGTGTTGAGGAGGTTGCCGCGTGGCAAGAGGCTCCTGCCTCAAGGAAAGTGGAGGTTGCTGCACAGAGCTGGTATCTGGCAACTCCCAATGCGGCAGCTCACGCATGGAGGTAGCTTGAGGAACCTCAACATCATACGTCTGGCAGGCTGGACTGCGTAGAGGTGGAGGAGCGCTCGCAGGAGGAGGTGTGTTAACCTTCTCTGCCTGAAACTCCTGCATCAACACCGCAAGCTGAGACTGCATTGTCTGCAGCATAGACCACTAGAGTTTAAGAAAGACAACAACAAACGGAGCTACTGTCCGTTGAGACTGAGGGTCTAAAACAGCTGGTGCAGCAACAGACGGAGCTACTGCCTGTTGCGATACCACCTTGCCTCTCTGGGAGGTGTGCAGTTGTCGTACTGCAGCAAGTCCGAACTGACCCAGTGCTAATGGCTACACCTAGGAGTTGGACTTGCGCGGAAGGGACCGACTTGCACTTAAAAGCTGCAAGATTTGGTCCATGGTTTCTGCGAGAAACCTCTTCCGCAGACGAGGAATAAAAGGGCTCTCTCGTCTTTGTGTGGGTGGGGTGATCACGTCGGCAACGTGTGTAGATACACCCGAAACCACGGAGGGAAACGTCTGTTCGTCGATCAAGGCCTGCTGAACCCATAAGTCCTTCGACATTACTTCTCCCCTGGGCTTGGGAGCTTGTAAGAGGTCCCAGACTAGGCGAACAACTGGCACGAACAGACGAACCCTCGAACGCAACACTGTAACACTTTGCGCATATCACTTTATCACTTTTGATTTTCTGTTTGCACTTATTTCACTGAACACGAAACTTTAAGTGGTTTGTACCTGAAACACGCAATTCTATCCTTCCTTAAAAGTTAGTAATTGCGAAAACAGAATTACAATGTAACAGAAAAATATAATGAAAGATAAATAATTCAGTGGCTGGAAAGAGACTAAACACTAGATCAAATAAACTACGTTTAAAATCTCTCACCGCATAAAGCTTGAGAACAAGAATAAAACTCTAGAAACGTTTACCTTCTTCCCCTAAAGAGACTAGGGAGAAGAGCAAAAACGATAACAACGTTACTCGCTTGAACGAAACGTTTATCCTCCTCTCTCTCCCTCCGTCTCTATCTCTCTCTCTCTCTCTCTTGACTTAGAACCTGAGAGATGAGCCCAATCATATATATCGTTAAAACATACTATTGTTAAAGGGAAAAAAACTGAAAGATTTCCCAAATAAAAAGTTCCTTTATTAGAATTAAAACCATTAAGCTAAGAAAGAATGAACAAAACGCTAGAATCGGTTTACTCTTACTGCAACGTGACACCGTGAAAATTCTCTCTCTATCGTAACGATAGAGCGCAAGTTGAACGTTCTGAACGTCAACAACTGCAGAGACAAAACAAAACGTTAGTTCAACTTTGAAAACAGTACGAGACTATCAAAGAAATTCTTTCAAAAACATTAGAATAGCATAATATGTTAACAGGTAAAAACGAAATGACGGGCTCAATGTTAATTAACTTCGGTACCAAGAAAAGACCGCCTACTATTAGGAAAGGTCGAATATAAACAAATATAAAAATTAATTTTAATAAGTTTATAATAAAAGGAAGTTAAACGAAGAGGCCTATAAAAGGCGGAGAGATATAATAAATCTATAACTTTTGTTAAGCAAAATTAAGAAAGAGAGTCTATACTCTCTTAGACACCAACACTTCCGTCTAAGGGAAGGGTCGGCCATTTAAAAGTGAAAGAGAGTTCATACTCTCTTCGTCACCATAATTAATCAAATTAATTCCAAAAGCTAGCTAAGCTAATGATAAAACTTCCTGAATAGCGAAAGCTAAACTCTAGAGCAAATACATCACCAAATCGTGAGCAAAAACTCCAGAATCAACAGCGTATCCATGTAGGTCTAGCCGGAGGCACGACAGAGGAAAAATTGAGGTGGTGTTGACAAGAAGTACTGGAGTACCTGACCACAGATGGCGCTGTGGTGTTCACCCCCACCTGTATAGCGATCGCTGGCGTATCCCGACCGTAGATTTCTGTCGGCAACAGAGTTGACAGCTACATGATTATCGGGTAAGATTAATATTGAAAAAAAGAACTTAAGAGCTCTACAGGACATAATACTCTTTCTAGTTCCTTTCCAACCATATCGATAAGTTTGGAATAACGAACGATATTGGTCAAGGCCGAGAAGGCAGCTCGTGTTTGGCTAGAAAACCAAGATGTAGAACATGTAGCCGTTTCGGATGAAAATCCGATGTTCTTGCTGAAGGCATGAATCTCACTGACTCTTTTAGCTGGTAAAGCATATCAGGAAAAGAGTCTTAAAGGTGAGATCTTTCAGGGAGGCTGATTGAAGTGGTTCGAACCTGTCTAACATAAGGAATCTTAGAACCACGAACCTGTCTAACATAAGGAATCTTAGAACCACGTCTAAATTCCAACCAGGTGTAACCAAACGACGCTCCTTCGTGGTCTCAAAAGACTTAAGGAGGTCCTGTAGATCTTTATTGTTAAAAAGATCTAAGCCTCTGTGACGGAAGACTGATGCCAACAAGCTTCTGTAACCCTTGAAAGTGGGAGCTGAAAGAGATCGCTCTTTTCTCAGATATAAGAGGAAGTCAGCTATTTGAGTTACAGAGGTACTGGTCGAGGATACGGATACTGACTTGCACCAGTTTAGGAAGATTCCCCACTTCGATTGGTAGACTCTAAGGGTGGATGTTCTCCTTGCTCTAACAATCGCTCTGGTTGCCTCCTTCGAAAAACCTCTAGTTCTCGAGAGTCTTTCGATACTCTGAAGGCAGTGAGACGAAGAGCGTGGAGGCCTTGGAGTACCTTCTTACGCGTGGCAGACGTAGCAGGTCCACCCTTAGGGGAAGAGTTCTGGGAACGTCTACTAGCCATCGAAGTACCTCGGTAAGTTATTCTCTCGCGGGCCAGAGGGAAGCAACTAGTGTCAACTTTGTCCCAACGTGAGAGGCGAACTTCTGCAGTACCTTGTTGACAAACTAGAACGGAGGGAATGCATATAGATCTGGATGAGACTAATCTAGTAGAAAGGCATCTAAAAGAACCACTGCTGGGTCTGTTGAGAGCCTCTTGGACATCGAGGTTGCGAAGAGATCCATGGTTGGATGGCCCCAAGTGACCCAAAGTCTCTTGCATACATCTCTGTGGAGGGTCCAATATGTTGGAATTATTGTCCCTTCCTACTGAGACAAACTGCTAAGACATTCAAGTTGCCTGGGAAGAAATTTGTTACTAGTGAAAAGTCAAGACCTGTTGAACAGGAGAGGAGGTCACTAGCGAACTCGCACCATGTCAGAGAGTAGGTCCCTCCTTGCTAGGAGATGAACATCAAAGCAGGGAGTTGTCCGTGTTGACCTCCATTACTTTGTCTTGAAGGAGAGACCTGAAGCTTTTCCAGGTCAGACTTACTGCAGAAGCTTCTTGCAGTTAAAATGCATTGTCCTTTGACGCAAGTTCCATAATCCCGAGCATTCCCTATCGCCTAAGGTCGCACCCCAGCCTACGTCCGATGCGTCTGAGAAGAGAACGTGGTTGGGAGTCTGAACAGTCAGGGGAAGACCCTATAAAAGGTTGATAAAGTCCTTTCCTCAGGTTAGACCAGACTTATCTTCCGGAAACCGGGATCGAGACCGCTTGTAGCGTCTTGTCCTTTTCCAGTGAAGAGCTATATGAAACCGAAGAGGACGGAGGTGTAGTCTTCCAAGTGACACCAAATGCACCACGGATGACAGTGTCCTAACCAGACTCATCCACAGCCTGACAGGGCCGTATTCCTTCTTCAGAATCTTCTGGATGGATAGCAGGGCTGGGGATTGATCTTCTCGTTCAGCCATGTCCTCATCAGAGGGTTCCTCATCCGAAACTGATGAGGAAACGGCAACGGAGTGGGCAACGTCTGCCTCGCTGAATCCGGTCGCACTGGTGGATGCGTGACGGAGCCGGACACAAGATCATGGTACTGCTGCACAGTCTGTGAACTGTCAACCATGGGGAAGCGAGGAAGTACAGCGACAACCCGAAACTGTCTAGACTGTCTGGGTAGTACAGACAACTCCTTATCGGGTTGCTGAGGTTGCCGCACTGCGTCACAACAAGTCACCTCTGCTGGTTGTTGAACGTCTTCCCAGTGACACACTGACTCCGTAAAAAATCCTCTATCAAGGACTAAGCTTGGACTGCATGTCTTGCAACAAAGCCCAAGGTCTATGGGAGCAGGTGTGGCAACAGACGGGGTTAGCGACTGAAGCGGAACCATTTACCCTCCCTGGAAGCATGTTATGCTTAAATAAAAGTCCATAGGAGGCTAAGCAGCTTAAGGCTCCTCTCCAAATGACAGAGTCCTCAAGGGAATATCAGAAGGAGGGAGAACAGCACTTTCTCATCTACAGGAACCATATCCGAGAGAAGCTAGGTTCTCTCAGTGAGGGTTTCACTGGTGCAAAAGCAGCAGACCAGAAGGCAACGTTATGAAACTGCTTGACAGTCTGTGAACTGTCAAAAACTGAACTGTCAACCACAACAGGAGCGTGAGGACATACAGCACTGGTGTATAAGTAGCAGACCAGAAGGCAACGTCATGTAACTGTATGACAGTTTGTGAGAGGCAACAACCAAAGTTGTGTGGGGAAGCCTCAACTCCTGACTGACTAGTTTGCTGCTGGCTAGTGGCGGTAACCACAGTGTGTTGCGGAGGCTGACACACCGTGTCAAAACACGGCAGCTTGTGGTAGCTCACGCACGGCAACGGAGTGCTCTGTGTGTGGGAGTCATCATACATCTGGCAGGGTTGACTTGTGCATGGGTGGAGGAGCTCTCACAACAAGAGTGTGAGAGCAGGAAGCCATGCCGGGCGCACAACCGTGGGAGGTGTAGGCCCACGGGTGCATCGTCAACCTTCTCCGCAGTCGGAGTGTGGGAGCTAGCAACAACAAAAGCAGAGTGCTGGAGCGTGGGAGGGGCTGCGGTGGGTTGAGGAGCATGCGGTATGGTATGCGGAGCATGCTGTAAGGTATGCGACTCATGCTGCATGGTATGCGGAGCATGCTGCAAGGTATGCAGAGCATGCTGCATGGTATGCGGAGCATGCTGTAAGGTATGCAGAGCATGCTGTAAGGTATGCAGAGCATGCTGTAAGGTATGCAGAGCATGCTGTAAGGAATGCAGAGCATGCTGTAAGGTATGCAGACAGTGGCGATTCTAGGACTCTGAAAGTGGGGGGGCCACTTCAGGGCCAATATAAATTTTGGGGGGGGCATTTATTGTTGGTGGCTAGGTGGCACTCTGAAGACAATATTATGTCATTAATGAAATAACAAATGACAATAATAACACCTCATTACTTTCATAACTTGCATTTGTAAAACATATACATGTATGCCTACACAAACATTATGATAATGGAGGTTATTCGTATTACTTAAAAAAAAATATATATGTATTTCTTGCAATATATTTTTAACAAAATCGCAAAAATATGGCAAAAATATCTTCAAAACAAAAATGAATCATGAGTTATGAATGTAATGTAAATATTATGTTGATATTAAAACCCCATGCAAGCATGCATGAAGTAATGCAGTGTTGCCAACAGGGCGAGTTTCCCTTTCCTGAGGTGAAGTAGATTATAGTACGTACAGTATATTTAGTGCAGCTTAATTCTACGATTATCATGCCGGCTATCAAATTCATCAACAAAACAGTCTAAATCAATTCCCTCGGCACGTGCACTTTCAATGGACAGTAATGCGATATTACTCAATCTAGCACTGGTCATGGAATTTCTGAGAAATGTTTTCACTAATTTCATTTTTGAAAAACTTCTCTCACAAGAAGCACTGGTAACAGGAAGAGTGACAGATATTAACAATAGTTTGTACAAACAGTCAAATGCAGCCTTATAAGGACTAAGGAATGACAGGAATTGTGTAATGGATGTAGGCTGTATTGGCTCTTTCGTGAGTAATTTCTTCACCAGAGGGATCTCATATTGTAAATCATTTTGACTGACCGAGTATGCCATTGCATATGCCTTCAAGTCTTCTTCTAACAAGAATGTCTGTCCTCCAGGACAGAGAGCTGAAATACCACAGAAAATTGCATTTGACTCTTTGGAGAAACGACGGTCTAATTCACTAATTAAGCAGTCTAGGACTTCATAGAAAATCCTGATGTGTTGCACATGACATGGAACAGAAGATCCTTGACCACTTGTTTCAAACACGATAAATCCATCAAGCTTACGAGGTTTCTTTACCCGTTTTCTTGTTGTTGTTGGTGTAATGCAGCATTTCCTGCAGAGTTCATTAACCTTCTCAGAGTAATGGTCATTCAAGTCAGAGTTGCGTACATTAACTAAATGTTCATGGAGTGACGAAATTAGATTTGCTGCTTTTCCTAGGTCTGCTTGTTTATCCTGTAGCTGTGTAGACACTTTATTAACTTTTCCAAGAATATCTGTGAAAAATTGCAATAAGTAAACAAACTCTGCATCAATCTGGGCAAGCAAACCGCGAGCGGATACAGCTCGGGCACCAATGTCATCTTCAGAAATTTCCTTCAAAAGTCTCATTATGCATTGCAGACGGAGTAGAGCATTTTCACACGAAGTGGCCCGACACCACCACCTTGTGTCACTGAGATGCTGCAGTTCTCGTACTTGTTCTTTAGGCAACATTTCACGCTGTATCAAAATGAATTTCTCATGAACTACCGAGTTACTAGCAAAGATATAGAGTTCTTCAAGCAAACTAAAGAATTCAGCAGCTTCGGGTACATACTTTGCAACATTTATCAACACTAAATTGAGCCTGTGTCCATAGCAGTGTATATAATATGCAAAAGGAGCTTTATCACGAATTCGTTTCTGAACACCACTAATCCCTCCACTCATCACTGATGCCCCATCAAATCCTAATCCTACAAGAGAAGATTTGTAATCCAACCCCAGTTTATCCAAACTCTTCAAAATAATATCTGTGATAGAGGCAGCATCCAACAAGTCCATCTGAGTGAAAGAAATGAAGCACTCCTGAATACAATTTGCTATTTCATCATAAAATCTAATAACTAATGCCAACTGCTCTGCCTTACTAACATCCTTGGCTTCATCAGCTTGAACAGAAAAGTAATGACATGACCTAACTTTTTCTGCAATTTCTTCCTTCACCATACATGCAAGTGTGTCAATCATCTCATTCTGTATTGCAGAACAAGTGTATTTTTCATTTTTTGGACCACTTTCTACTCTATCAGCTATAATAGGATCACGTTTAGCAGTGAATCTGAGAATCTTACGAACATTTCCTGGATTCAGTTCATCATCACCTTCTCTATGTCCTCTCTGCGAAATGTCTTGTGTTACAGTCAACAGGATTATTTCACCTAATGTCTTTATGTAATGACGATTTTCAAGAACTTTCTTCTGGTATGCCTCACTTATACACTGAGCAATTGATGTTTTATCAGCTTTATTTCGTTGATAGTCCGCCCATGCAATACAAGAAGTTTTGTGGCACTGAGAGGAAATGTGCTTTTCGATGGCACCATCTTTTCCATGTGCTTTCTTCCATCGTCTAAAGCCACTCTTTATGAATGCTTCATCTGCATTGCCATATGTTGGTGGAGCAAAGTGCCTGCATGCAAAACAGAACATTGCATCTCGTTCTTTAGAATATTCAGCCCATTCATATTTGTCGAACCAAGCCCCCACAAAAGACCGAGCATGAGACTTTCCTTCACTATGCCTTGGATACTCTTTTAATCGTACCTGAATAGGATTCTCAGAAGCAGATTGAGAAATGTCAGCTGGTGCAGAATCTTCCTTTTTCTGTTTCTTTGTTGGATGATCATGTGAACTTGATCTTGCAGGATTGCCAATACTTTCACGATCACAGTCTCCCTCTGACTTCTTAGCAGGTTTATCAGATTCAAGGTTTACTGTCAATGGTGTATCACATTCACTGCGTTTTTTAATTACAAATTTATCCATGATTGTCTATAGTACAATAAAATTATCTGTGATAGTAAGTTCTGAAAAAAAAATAAATTAAATCAAATAATCACACGTAATTCACAATTAACACAACACACCTGTCACCACAGAAAAATGTGATAAAATTTGCGGTTTTGCCGACTACCGACTGGAAGAATAGAAGATGATGACAGCACGCACACACACACACTGTCACACACACACACACACACACACCCACACCCACACCCACATATATATATATATATATATATATATATATGTGTGTGTGTGTGGGTGTGTGTGTGTGTGTGTGTATAACATGTATACAGTATAATAAATATCTGCACATATAGGCCTACACTATCACTGCCAACATTCACGAATCACAAAAATTATGATACAATTAGGCCTAGACGATTTTTATTATTATAGGAATTGTTTTCTATGTAAAAATAAAATGGGGTTAATTGTCACCGACTCACCAGCTACTTGTATTTTGGCCTATTTAGTTATTTTCTTTCAAATATGGCTAACGACAATATTTATATTTGGCTTTTGTCAGATCTGTTTGTGAAAAGGTTAACACTGGGTTGAAGGGTTAAAACTTGAGTTGGGATATAGACCTACATCATATAACAAAAAAATTAGTGTACATTGTTTGCTACTTTACACCCGCCTGTCAGATTCTTCTCATTCTTTTTCTAAGATTTCGTATAATTATTTTTTTACTCTATTTTCGTATCCGCTTCTTATGTGAAACACCCACATACTGTACATAAAGATCGAATATCTCATAGCCACTAGTCTACTCCCACTTTGTATGAGACGAAATAATGAATACCACTTATGCTCAAATGCACTTATGCACAAATAATTATGCTTTAGACACTCAATAAGACACTAATCGGGTAAAAACTGACTTGACCGGCTCACAGTCTCACAGAAACGGACTACATGTACTGATCACATCATCACATCATACATGGAAGAAACATACGCGTCTGATTCGCGTCACACAAACACAAGCGGGCGAGGAGGATGGAGGTGTAAAAAAAATTCCAATAATTTTAATCTAGCAACGTTACCATCTTTTTTTTTTTTTTTGTGATTACGTCTAGTTATTGTGATAGGATGGGATATTTGAGTGTATATATAGTATACTGTATAATTTATAAGGTATATATTTATATTATATATTATATTATATTATTATATATGCCTAAACTAAGCTTATTTAGAATTAGGATATGGAAACAAAAACTGGGGGGGCCAAGCTGGGGGCCAGCCAAAAAACTGGGGGGGGCCATGGCCCCCCCTGGCCCCCCCCTAGAATCGCCACTGTATGCAGAGCATGCTGTAAGGTATGCAGAGCATGCTGTAAGGTATGCAGAGCATGCTGCATGGGCTGCGGAGAATGCCGCATAGTGCTGGAACCCGGCAGCTCTACAGAACCTTCCCACTGCTGATGCGGTAGCTCACGCATGTTAGCAGATGGTGCAGCAAGAACATGCGTCTGGCAGGGTGGACTGCGCATCGTTGGTGGAGCTCTCACAGGTGGAGGGTGGGAGCAGGCAGCCGCAGTATCTGCTGAGCGCACAACCTCGGCGGGTTGTAGGTTAACAGGCTGCATTGTCAACCTTCCAGCATGAAACTCCTGCATGAAGGAGCAAGCTGAGACTGTATAGTCTGCAGCATGGACCACTAGGGTCTATGAAAGACAACAACAAACGGAGCTACTGTCCGTTGTGACTGAGGGTCTAAAACAGCTGGTGCGGCAACAGACGGAGTTACTGCCTGTTGCGGTACCACCTTGCCTCTCTTAGGAGGTGTGCAGTTGTCGTACTGCAGCGAGTCCGAACTGACCCAGTGGCTACACCTAGGCCGTTGGACTTGCGCGGAAGGGACCGACTTGCACTTAAAAGCTGCAAGATTTAGTCCATGGTTTCTGCGAGAAACCTCTTCCGCAGACGAGGAATAAATGGGCTCTCTCGTCTTTGTGTGGGTGGGGTGATCACGTCGGCAACGTGTGTAGATACACCCGAAACCACGGAGGGAAACGTCTGTTCGTCGATCAAGGCCTGAGGAACCCATAAGTCCTTCGACATTACTTCTCCCCTGGGCTTGGGAGCTTGTAAGAGGTATCGGACTAGGTGAACAACTGGCACGAACAGACGAACCCTCGAACGCAACACTGTAACACTTTGCGCATATCACTTTATCACTTTTGATTTTCTGTTTGCACTTATTTCACTGAACTCGAAACTTTAAGTGGTTTGTACCTGAAACACGCAATCCTATCCTTCATTAAAAGGTAGTAATTGCGAAAACAGTATTACAATGTAACAGAAAAACATAATGAAAGATAAAGAATTCAGTGGCTGGAAAAGAGACTAAACACTAGATCAAATAAACTACGTTTAAAATCTCTCACCGCATAAAGCCTGGGAACAAGAATAAAACTCTAGAAACGTTTTACCTTCTTCCCCTATAGCGACTAGGGAGAAGAGCAAAAAACGAGAACAACGTTACCCGCTTGAACGAAACGTTTATCCTCCTCTCTCTCTCCCTCCGTCTCTATCTCTCTCTCTCTCTCTCTTGACTTAGAACCTGAGAGATGAGCCCAATTATATATATCGTTAAAACATATTATTTGTTAAAGGAAAAAAACTGAAAGGTTTCCCAAATAAAAAGTTCCTTTATTAGAATTAAAACCATTTAAGCTAAGAAAGAATGAACAAAACGCTAGAATCGGTTAACTCTTACTGCAACGTGAAACCGTGAAATACTCTCTCTCTATCGTAACGATAGAGCGCAAGTTGAACGTTCTGAACGTCAACAACTGCGGAGACTAAACAAAACGTTAGTTCAACTTTGAAAACAGTACGAGACTTATCAAAGAAATTCTTTCAAAAACATTAAAATTAAAATAGCATAAATTCTTAACAGGAAAAACGATATGACGAGCTCAATGTTAATTAACTTCGGTTCCAAGTAAGGACCGCCTACTATTAGGAAAGGTCGCATATAAACAAACATAAAAAAAATAATTTTTTTTTTTTTTTTTTTTTTTAAAGTTTATAATAAAAGGAAAGTTAATCGAAGAGGCCTATAAATGGCGGAGAGATATAAAATAAAAAGTGAAAGAGAGTCTATACTCTCTTCGACACCAACACTTCCGTCTAAGGGAAGGGTCGGCCATTTAAAAGTGAAAGAGAGTCCATACTCTCTTCGTCACCATAATTAATTCAAATTAATTCCAAAAGCTTGCTAAGCTAAAGATAAAGCTTCCTGAATAGCGAAGGCTAAACTCTAGATCAAATACATCACCAAATCGTGAACAATAACTCCAGAATCAACAGCGTATCCAAGTAGGTCTAGCCGGTGGCACGACAGAGGAAAAATTGAGTTCTTGTTGACAAGAAGTACTTGAGTACCTGCTCACAGATGGCGCTGTTGTGTACACCCCCACCTGTATAGCGATCGCTGGCGTATCCCGACCGTAGATTTCTGTCGGGCAACAGAGTTGACAGCTACATGATCATCGGGTAAGATTAATATTGAAAAATACAAATTAAGGCTGTCATTAACGAGGACGAAAACAGAAACGTCTGTACTTCGTCCGAGCCAAAAGTGAACAAAAGTGAAGTGAGACAACTCACCAGTGTGTGGGGGGGGGGAGGGGTAGCAAGCTACCCTTCCCTACCCCCTGCTAACTAGCGGGGGGTAGTTATCCCTCGTTAAAAATCTAATGGCTCGTCATTTCAGCTACGCCGAAAGTAATACCCTATGTAAATAGCATGGTTTGTATTTCGGTTACGGAACTACTATAACTCACAACTATCAAGCAGCTACAGATATTTAGAAATGACTATATGTAATATACGTTCTCAAAGACTAAGGGCAAATGAAAATGGTGATGTACAGTATAGTACATTACAGTATTTACATCCAATGAAAAGTTATGTAGTTTCAGTGAATGTGGTAATTGTTTAATAAAAAGATCAATGCAAAGAATCCAATGCTAAAGAGCATCAAAACCACAGTACTACAAAGGCCAGGCGAGATAGACTGTGTTAAATGCTCGAGATAATTGGATACACAGTCCTCTTCCTCATGGGAAATCCTTGTACGAGTCAAGTAACTGACACAATTAGTTATTGAGCAAGCTACAAAAGATGTCATAAACACCAAATCCCATTTAATATTCATTGAATTAAAACATTACTTCTTATAAGAAGTACAATACAGTACTGTATATGCAAACAGTATTTATTTATAGAAGTTTATACAAAAAGCAAGATCAAGTTAAGATGAAGGAATGTAAAATAAAAAAAAAACTGTTATCTTGGGAGAATATCCTGGGATTTTTCTATAGCTTAATGCTGGGAATAATAATGTACCACATTACTTACACTACCAAGCCCACAAGTCACCTTCACCTGTAGTATACAAAACCTATGCAAAATGACAAATTCGGAGATAATTTTTATTTTTCCTAACCATAAAAACCTTAGCTATTTACATAAGGTTTACTTTCGGCGTAGATGAAATTGACGAGCCATTAGATTTTAACGAGGGTTTACTACCCCCGCGTTAGTTAGCAGGGGTAGGGGAGGGGTAGCTTGCTACCCCTCTCCCCTCACACACCAGTGAAATGTCTCACTTCACTTAGAGGTAGGACTTGACTTGGGGGACAGGGCTGGCAGGCAAATATGTGTAAATAGCTAAGGTTTGCATGGTTAGGAAAAATACAAATTATCTCCGAATTTGTCATTTGTTCCGTAACCGAAATACAAACCACGCTATTTACATTGGGTGACTTACCCCTTAGGAAGGGTGGAAAGTCCCCAGCCATACTGGCTTTGGCTTACCCGGGGACTCAGAATCCGAGTGAGACGCACTCGAGAAAAGGAGTCCCTGCACCTCACAAGTTCCTTGCTCCGCAAGGAAACGTGTGGCCTACATAAGCTTGTGTATGAAGGAAGAAAGTGTGACTCGTCCAAGGCAGTTGACCTGGAGTTCTTAGACGGAACTCCGGGTTAGGACGTTCCCAATACCACCTCGTCAGGGTATGGGGGATGCGACAGCATTATTTCAATACTTGGAACACAAGGAAGCATGGTTTACCTGCAGAGGTTTGAGGTCAGCTATGCAGAGACCAGGATGCTGCTTTCCCCAGGAGAGGGGAGGATGAAGAAAGAAGTAAGGGCCAGACATACTTCTTCCGTTCATGCAGTCTAAAACCTGATAACAATGCCCTCAACCTTTTTCTACCTGTCCAAAAAGGAGCCTGAGGTTAGACCAGCTGTTGTGTAGCCACCACAGGGCGATAGAAACGTATCGATACCCCTGTGGGTCACATCCTGCAGGAAGTGGGCTGCGAAGGTCGCTAGACGCTTCCAGACTCCAGCTTGTAGCACCTGCGTCACAGAGTAGTCCCTCTTGAAGGCCAGGGACATTGCGATGTATCCGCCATCGTGGGCTGTAGGGCGACGTGACGGGGGAGGGTCTGGAATCAAGTCGAGATGAATGTCCTTGAATCCGGGCTGAAAAGGCATACTTGGTGACCCTCCCCTGCGTCCTTCCTGTGCTCCCAAACCGGGCTTGCACGTGAGGACAAACTGCAGCTGTTCTTAAAGATAACCCCTCGGTTCCTTACTGGCAAGTAGGAGAAGGTCTGGGTCATCTGTTACAGAACGGAGACTCGAAATCTTGAAGGAGTCGAACCGAAGGTCCGGGACTCCAAGATTCTGAGTCTAGAAATCAACTCAGGAGCGAACCTGAATGTTACCTCCCCCTATCCTCTTGAAAGGGCGGAGTCGTACGAGACCATGAAGATTGCTTATCCACTTGGCCGAGGCCAGAGCGAGCAGGAGCACCGTCTTCCAAGACGGGCGACGATTAGAGGCCTGACGTAATGGTTCGCAAGGAGATCTCTTAAGGGTCTTAAGAGCCCGAACCATGCTCCATGGAGGAGGTCTCACTCCGACTGGGGGCAGGTACGTTCGTAGCTTCGCATGAGCGAAGAAAGATCCAGCGGGGAGGAAAAAGTCTATTCCTTTCAGCCTGGAGGCCAGGGTAAGGCTGAGCGATAGGCTTCACTGCCGAGAGCAGAAAACGAGTTTCCTCCCACCGATAAACAATAACTCCGTTATTGCTTGAGTAGAGGCATCAAGGGGAGAGGTACCTCTCCCACGACACCAACCCCAGAAGACTCTCCACTTCGCCTGGTAGACCCCTGCGGAAGACTAAAGCAGGTGACGCGACCTCCGCTCCAAGCCTGTTGCGGGGTGCCTCTTTGTGAGGAGGTGGCGTATAGTCTCCAGGCGTGAAGCCGAAGCGATGCTACGACTTGTGATAGATGTTGCAGTGTGGTTGTTTGAGTAGCCTGTGTCGTGGAAGAAGCTCTCCCGGGAGTTCCGCCAGGGGATGCAGAAGGTCCAGAAACCGATTTTCGTAAAGTCGCAGCGGAGCTCTCAGGGTCATCGATAGATTGATTGATTGATTGAAAGTTTTCTGGCATCCTGACATCTAAGGTCATTGACGCCGATACCATTTACTGTATATGAAAATTAAAAGCAAATTCGATTAAAACCATAAAAAATTAAGAAGTCATTACAATAGTTAAATAGTTTTCAGAAGACCTGCTTCTGAAATAAATCTAAAAATTCCGCTCGCATAGTAAGACACATCATGTCCAAGAATCTTGGCAAGGATAAACCTGCCATCCTCACCTCGAGCCTCAAACAGATATCTATTTCTTAAGTTAGTAAAAATGTTATTTTGATGATAAAATAAATTTTTGAATATACTTACCCGGTGATTATATAGCTGCAACTCTGTTGCCCGACAGACAACTCTACGGTAAAAACTCGCCAGCGATCGCTACACAGGTTGCGGGTGTGCCCAACAGCGCCATCTGTCGTCCAGATACCCAGTACTCAATGTAAACAAAGACTCAATTTTCTCCTCGTCCCACTGCGTCTCTATTGGGGAGGAAGGGAGGGTCCTTTAATTTATAATCACCGGGTAAGTATATTCAAAAATTTATTTTATTATCAAAATAACATTTTTCAATATTTAACTTAGCCGGTGATTATATAGCTGATTCACACCCAGGGGGGTGGGTAGAGACCAGCAATATATGTTTACACTTTTATGAGCTAAGATTTTTTATTTCATTTTAGAAGTTATCAAAATAACAAAAACAAAATAAATAGGTACCTGGTAAGGAAGTCGACTTGAACAATTACTCTGCCTTTTAAGTACGTCTTCCTTACGGAGCCTCGCGATCCTCTTAGGATGCTGATCGACCCCTAGGATCTGAAGTATCAAGGGTTGCAACCCATACAACAGGACCTCATCAAAACCCCTAATCTAGGCGCTCTCAAGAAATGACTTTGACCACCCGCCAAATCAACCAGGATGCGAAAGGCTTCTTAGCCTTCCGGACAACCCAAAAAACAACAATAAAAACATTTCAAGAGAAAGATTAAAAGGGTATGGAATTAGGGAATTGTAGTGGGTGAGCCCTCACCCACTACTGCACTCGCTGCTACGAATGGTCCCAGTGTGTAGCAGTTCTTGTAAAGAGACTGGACATCTTTCAAGTAAAATGACGCGAACACTGACTTGCTTCTCCAATAGGTTGCGTCCATTATACTTTGCAGAGATATATTTTGCTTAAAGGCCACGGAAGTTGTTACAGCTCTAACTTCGTGCGTCTTCACCTTAAGCAAAGTTCGGTCTTCCTCACTCAGATGTGAATGAGCTTCTCGTATTAACAATCTGATAAAGTCTGACCAAGTATTCTTTGACAAAGGCAAGGATGGTTTCTTAACTGAACACCATAAAGCTTCAGATTGGCCTTGTAAAGGTTTAGTACGCTTTAAATAGAACTTAAGAGCTCTAACAGGGCATAAGACTCTTTCTAGTTCATTGCCTACGATCTCCGATAAGCTGGGGATATCGAAAGATTTAGGCCAAGGCCGAGAAGGCAGCTCATTTTTGGCTAGAAAACCAAGTTGTAGCAAACAAGTGGCTTTTTCTGACGAAAATCCTATGTTCTTGCTGAAGGCACGAATCTCACTGACTCTTTTAGCCGAGGCTAAACATACCAGGAAAAGTGTCTTAAGAGTGAGATCTTTCAGGGAGGCTGATTGTAACGGCTCCAACCTATCTGACATGAAGAATTTTAGTACCACGTCTAAATTCCATCCAGGGTAGCCAAACGACGCTCCTTGGTGGTCTCAAAAGACTTAAGGAGGTCTTGCAGATCTTTATGTTTGGAAAGATCTAAGCCTCTATGCCGGAAGACCGATGCCAACATGCTTCTGTAGCCCTTGATAGTGGGAGCTGAAAGGGATCGTCCTTTTCTCAGGTATAAGAGAAAAACAGCTATTTGAGCTACAGAGGTACTGGTCGAGGATACAGAAACTGACTTGCACCAGTCTCGGAAGACTTCCCACTTCGATTGGTAGACTCTAATGGAAGAAGCTCTCCTTGCTCTAGCAATCGCACTGGCTGCTTCCTTCGAAAAGCCTTTAGCTCTCGAGAGTCTTTCGATAGTCTGAAGGCAGTCAGACGAAGAGCGTGGAGGCTTTGGAGTACCTTCTTTACGTGTGGCTGACGTAGAAGGTCTACCCTTAGAGGAAGACTACTGGGAACGTCTACTAACCATCGAAGTATCTCGGTGAACCATTCTCTCGCGGGCCAGAGGGAAGCAACTAACGTCAACCTTGTCCCTTCGTGAGAGGCGAACTTTTGCAGTACCTTGTTGACAATCTTGAACGGTGGGAATGCGTAGAGATCCAGATGTGACCAATCTAGGAGGAAAGCATCTATATGTATTGCTGCTGGGTCCGGGACTGGAGAGCAATAGATTGGAAGCCTCTTGGTCAGCGAGGTTGCAAAGAGATCTATGGATGGTTTTACCCCAAGTGGCCCAAAGTCTCTTGCACACATCCTTGTGGAGGGTCCATTCGGTTGGAATTACTTGCCCTTTCCGACTGAGACAATCTGCTTTGACGTTCAAGTCGCCTTGGATGAACCTCGTTACTAGGGAGATGTCTTGACCTTTTGACCAGATGAGCAGGTCCCTTGCGATCTCGTACAACGTCAGTGAGTGGGTACCTCCTTGTTTGGAGATGTACGCCAAGGCCGTGGTGATGTCCGAGTTAACTTCCACCACTTTGCCTCGAAGGAGAGACTTCAAGCTTTTCAAGGCCAGATGTACTGCCAACAGCTCCTTGCAGTTGATATGCATGCTCCTCTGACTCGAGTTCCACAGTCCTGAGCATTCCCGACCGTCTAGTGTCGCGCCCCAGCCCACGTCCGATGCGTCCGAGAAGAGAACGTGGTTGGGAGTCTGAACAGCCAGGGGAAGACCCTCTCTTAGGTTGATATTGTCCTTCCACCAAGTCAGACAAGACTTTATCTTTTCGGAAACCGGGATCGAGACCGCTTCTAGCGTCTTGTCCTTTTTCCAGTGAAAAGCTAGATGGTATTGAAGAGGACGGAGGTGTAGTCTTCCTAGTGACACAAATTGTTCCACGGATAACAGCGTCCCTACCAGACTCATCCACAGCCTGACTCAGCAGCGTTCCTTCTTCAGCATCTTCTGGATGGATAGCAGGGCTTGATCTATTCTGGGGGCTGATCGTCTTGTTGTTCAGCAACGTCCTCATCAGAGGGTTCCTCATCCGAAAACTGATGAGGAAACGGCAACGGAGTGGGCAACGTCTGGCTCGCTGAGTCCGGTCGCACTGGTGGATGCGTGACGGAGCCGGACGCAACATCATGGAACTGCTGCACAGTCTTTGAACGGTCAACAACCATGGGTGCGCGAGGAAGCACAGCGTCAACCCGAGACTGTCTAGACCGTCTGGGTTGTGCAGTCAACACCCTACCGGGTTGCTGAGGTTGACGCACTGCGTCAAAACAAGTCACCTCTGCTGGTTGTTGAACGTCCTGAACGTCAACAACCACCTCCGAGCGTCGCTTAACGTCAACGTGCGGCTGGCAACCCACACTGGGTCGCATCGGTGGAGGAACCACCTCAACTGGCAGACGCGAGTAGGTTACCTCAGCGTCAACAGGGCGCACAACCGACCGGTTGGAAGGTTGTTGGCCAGAAGGTTCGGTAGCAACCTTCTCCGCATTAAAGTCCTCTATCAAGGACGCAAGCTTGGACTGCATGTCTTACAGCAAAGCCTATTTAGGGTTACGGGAGCAGGTGTGGCAACAGACGGGGTTAGCGACTGAGGCGGTACCGCTTACCATCCCTGAAAGCCTTGTTATGCATGACATAATTGTACAGCAAAACTTCAAAGGCTCGAAAACAGCTGTGAAGTTGACCTGTAAACAACTTGGAGCGTCTCCTGGCCAGGCGCCAGGGAGAGTCTACGAGAATTGAGAAGTCTATCTGGGCAGAGGCATGAACTCCCAAGCCGAGAACTTCTCTCGTGTCATATCAGACTCTCGCTCTATAAACCAGTTTAAAAGAAGGGAAAGCAAAGGCTGTATCCCCCAAACTCCTCCTGGTGAAAAACCAGTCGCCTAGCCAACGTAAAGCTCTCTAGGAGAGCGAGAGAGCACTAGCTTAAAAACAACGGCTTCGAAGTAGCTAGGCCTAGTGTAAGCTCTGACGTTTAGGCGAACGAGGAGCAGCAGTTACAAAAAGATCCGGACAAAGATCCTTAAAAAAAAAAATCATCATGATTTAATTAAAGTCCATAGGAGGCTAAGCAGCTTTAGGCTCCTCTCCATCTGACAGAGTCCTCAAGGGAATATCAGTAGGAGGGGGAACAGCAACTTCCTCATCTACAGGAACCTTGTCTGATAAAAGCTGAGTCTCAAGCAAGGGAGAGACCTACCGTGGTGGCAATGCTTTACAAGCAGAGTCCACACTCACTGGTGCATTAGTAGCAGACCAGAACGCAACGTCATGTAACTGCTTGACAGTCTGTGAACTGTCAACAACTGAACTGGCAACCACAACAGGTGCGTGAGGACGCACAGCGTCCACTCGAGACTGCTTTGACTGCCTAGACTGAGCAGTCAAAACAACTCTAGAATGCGGAGGTTGACGCACAGCGTCAAAACAAGTCAACTCCGATTGTTAGTGAACGTCTTGAACGTCAACAGGAGCATCAGCAAGTGGCCTAACGTCCAAATGCGGCTGAAAAACCACACGAGACCGCATCGAGTGTGGTTCTAAACAACCTGACTGACGTGACTAAGCTACGCCAACGTCAACAGTAAGCACAAAGGAACGTTAGGTTGGCTGAAAGCCAGGATATCGATGAGATAAACGGCTAGACTCAACGGACTAATCGGCAGAATAGTCTTCCATAAGGGAGGCAAGCATATACTGCATGTCTTGCCATACAACCCATTAAGGATCAACGGAAATGGTTGTGGTAAGAGACGAGGGTAACGTCTGTGACCGCAACACTTTGCCAACAAAAAAAAAACTCTCGGAGTCTGTGTTACGCTTTTGTTAGGCGGCGAGCAGTTATCCGATGACTGCATAGGGTCAGAGCTGTCCTAATGGTTGTAACCAGGACGCTGGACCTGTCCTGAAAGGACTGACTTTCGCTTAAGGGCTTCGAAACATTGTGACAGGTTTCTTATGCGAAAAGCCTTCGGATGACGAGGAGAAACAACGTCTCTCTCGTCTTATGGTAGGGGAGATCTTGGTAAGATACACCCGATACCATAGAGGGAAAACGTCTGTTCGTTGATCAAGGCCTCTCGAACCCATAAGTCGTTTGACATTACTTCTCCCCTGGGCTTGGGATCATGCAAGAGGTCCCGGACTAGGTGAACGACAGGCACGAACAGACGAACCCTCAGACGCAACACTGTAACACTTTGCGCATATCACTTTATCACTTCGATTTTCTGTTTTGCACTTATTTCACTGAAATCGAAACTTTTACTGATTTCTGCCTGAAACACGCAATTCTACACTTCATTAAAAGGTAGTAATTGCGAAATCAGTCGTATAATGCAAGCTCATTAATACCAGCAAAAAACAGAAAACATATTTTAAGATAAAAAAATCAGTGGCTGGGAAAGAGACTAAACACTAGTTCATATAACTACGTTTTCAATCTCTCACCGCACATAGCCTGGGGACGAGAATAAAAAACTAAAAACGTTTTATCCTTCCTCCCCGTACAGCGACTAGGGACGAGAGTAACTCGAGAACAACGTTACCCGCTTGAACGGAACGTTTTCTCTCCTCTCTCTCCCTCCGTCTCTATCTCTCTCTCTCTCTCTTTCTCTCTTGATTTCGCACCTAAGAGAAGAGCCCAATTATATTTCGTCAAAAAAACATGTTATTTGACTAAAGGAAAAAACTGAAAGGTTTTTCAAATAAAAAGTTCCTTTAAAATAGAATTTAAAACATTTAAGCTAAGAAAGAATGAATAAAACGTCAGAATCGATTTACTCTTACTGCAAAGTGAAACCGTGATACACTCTCTCTCTATCGTAACGATAGAGCGCATGTTGAACGTCCTGAACGTCAACAACTGCGTAGCATAAATAAACTAAATGTTAGTTCATCTTTGAAAACAGTACGAAGACTATCAAAGAAATTCTTTCATAAAATATTACATTTAAAAAGTTTTAAATCCTTAGCTCTTAAAAGCTAATTACGATATAAAGGGCTCAACGTTGATTAACTTCGGTTTCCAAGTTAGGACCGCCTACTCTCAGGAAAGGTCTATATAAACAAAACATTAAAATTTATTTTTATATGTTTATAATAAATGGAAAGTTAATCGAAGAGGCCTAATAAAGGCGGAGAGATATAAAATATATAGAGGAAAATCTATAACGTGATAAGATAATTACTAAAAGCCTAAACACACTTCCGTCTAAGGGAAGGGTCGGCCATTTAAAAGTGAAAGAAAGTCCATACTCTCTTTGTCACCATAATTAAATCTATCCAAAACTAGTTCAAGATTTAAGATGAAGATAAAACACCTGCATAGCGAAAGCTCAAAACTAGAATAAAGTACTTCACCTATTAGTTGTGAAAAAACTCCAGTTTAGCAACAGCGAGTAAGTACGTCTTGTCGATAGCTCGACAGAGAGAAAATTGAGTCTTTGTTTACATTGAGTACTGGGTATCTGGACGACAGATGGCGCTGTTGGGCACACCCGCAACCTGTGTAGCGATCGCTGGCGAGTTTTTACCGTAGAGTTGTCTGTCGGGCAACAGAGTTGCAGCTATATAATCACCGGCTAAGTTAAATATTGAAAATTAGGGCATTCGGTCAACAAATGCCTCACTGTTAAAGGTACTAAGCAGTCCTCGCAATACGGTTGGTGTTGGCCCTTCAGCAGAAACTCGTGTGTCAACCATGTGTGACCAATACGGAGACGACAAAGAGTCGTCTCCCATTTTCGGGGAATCATGTTATACCTCCAAGGTGATATGATATTTGTTACTTCCCTCATTTTATTGCCATCTTGACTATCCCAGTGCTGTTGCCATTTATCACATACCAATTTCTTGATGTAAGGTAGGAAATCGTTACATGGAATGGGATACCTCCTTGGTAGCAACTCGGATGCCGCATTCTTCGCCAGTAAATCTGCCTTCTCATTCCCAGACACACCTACATGTGCTGGAACCCAACAAAATCGAACAGTTATACCTTTCCGTCCAATAATAAAATGCCATTCTAAAATCTTTAAAACTAGAGGGTTACTAGAATTAAAAACTTCTAAAGCTTGAAGAACACTCCTTGCATCACTAAAAATTGTAAAATTACCCTCCTTTTCCAAAGCTATTTTCTCAATAGCGGTTAATATGCCATACAGTTCGGCAGTAAATATGGAAGCTGTTAGAGGAAGTGCACCTCTACAATTAAAATCATTACTATGTACTCCAAATCCAACGCCAGCATCAGATTTGGAGCCATCAGTATATATAAAAGTCGATCCTCTATGTTCTTCAACATGTTCCATAAAAAGAGACCTGGATTCTAAGTCAGTCAAATTCTTCTTAACTCCAATAAAGTATCTACAAAAAGATATGTCAGGTAATTTCCATGGAGGCGTTGATGATACCTTGAATGGAAGCACCTTATTTCTAATTATATCCAGATTGTTTAATAATTGGTTAACCCGAAACCCAAAAGGTTGAGGAGATTTTGGGTGCAACTCAAAGTAGGTTGAGTGCCTTACAAGGCTTGCAGTTTGAAAGGCTGAAGAATTGGGGAGTCTTTGCAATTTAAACCAATACCGAATAATAGAGGACATTCGGTAAAGGTCCAGAGGCAACTCCCCAGCATCAACAAGGAGACTTGTGATAGGGGAGGTTCTAAAGGCTCCTGTGGACAATCTAATGCTAGCATGATGTATTGAATCTAGTATTTTTAACCGGCTTGGGGTTGCTGAGGAGTATATTTCGCATCCATAACTAATTTTGGAAAATATCAAGGCTTTGTATAATTTTAAAATTGTATTGCGGTCTGCCCCCCATGATGTATGGGAAAAGACTTTTAAAAGATTCATAGCTTCAACACATTTAGATTTTAATGTTTTCAAGTGAGAAACCCATGTAAGCCTACAATCAAATATCAACCCTAAAAATTTTGCTTCACTTGCACATGGGATCCGTTGACCTTTGATGTATATATCCGGGTCTGGATGTACTCCCCGTATACGACAGAAATGGACAATTGTAGTTTTACTTGTTGAGAACTTAAATCCATTCATATCGGCCCAATGGATAATTTTATCAATAGAGAGTTGGATTTTTTTCTCAACCATTGCCATTCTGGCTCCAGCAAATGATATGGAGAGATCATCCACAAATAATGTTGCAAGAACATCCCAGGGAATGACTGAGGATATCCCATTAATTGCTAGTGCAAAAAGGGTTACACTCAGCACACTCCCCTGAGGAACTCCTTCTTCCTGGCATTTACTCTGTGATAGAGCTTCCCCAACTCTCACTTGGAAAACTCTATGTGAAAGAAATGACTGGATGAATAGTGGTAGCTCACCTCTCAATCCGCACTCATGGATTCTTTTAAGTATACCGTATCTCCATGTGGTATCATATGCCTTTTCAAGATAAAAAAAAACTGTCACATGGTGCTGTTTGGAAGCAAAGGCTTCACATATGGAGAACTCAAGTTGTATCAGCACATCAGTCGTTGAGTGCATTTTCCTGAATCCACATTGAATGGGTGATAAAATATTCTTCTTTTCAAGGTGCCAAATCAGTCTTGCATTGACCATCTTCTCCATGATTTTACATAAACAAGATGTCAATACAATAGGTCGGTAGTTTGCTGCTAAAAACTTGTCCTTACCGGGTTTTAAAAAGGCTAAAATAATGGCTAGTTCCCAAACACTTGGATAACTAAGATCATGCCATATTCTATTAAAAATGCTTAAAATAAATAACTTTGTATTAAAAGGTACATGTTTAATCATTGCATATGGAATTCCATCGGGTCCAGGGGCTGTATCGTTACCAGTAGCAAGAGCAGAATCAAATTCTCTTTCAGTAAAAGGAGAATTGTATGA
This sequence comes from Palaemon carinicauda, assembly GCF_036898095.1. Lineage (NCBI taxonomy): Eukaryota > Metazoa > Arthropoda > Malacostraca > Decapoda > Palaemonidae > Palaemon > Palaemon carinicauda. Next base: position 322,446,660 of record NC_090725.1, on the reverse strand, counting down.
CTCTTGCTTTCTTGTTGCAAAGTTTAAAACTTTCTTTTCTTCATTGCTCCTATATTGGTGACCAGGAGCTGCTTCACACTTGCACGATACATTTTAGAAATGGTCAGCCAGGGCATTGCTAACTTCGGTTGCTCCAGTCATATACTTGCCATTTATCTTTAACACTGGTGGTGGGTTTGGGGTGAATTTTCCTGCTATCTTTTTTACTTTCCTCCACACAGATGATGTTGGTGTTCTACTGTTAATGGAGGAAACAAAGGACATCCAAGACTGGCGCCTAGCTTCTTTCATGGCACGGCGGAACTGTGCTCTACATTTCTTGTATATGACTAAATTCTCCTCATTACGGTGCATGCGCAATCGAGTTAAAGACTTTCTTGTGGCTCTGTGTAGGGCAGTTAGTTCTGACGACCACCAGGGGACTGGTCGTCGTCTGAATATCCCAGTTGTTTTGGGAATGGAATTCACTCCTGCTGTGTGAAGAGTTCCATTAAGTAAGTCTATGGCATCATCAACACTTTCAAACTGTTCTGCATTTCCTTCAATTTCACTTAACTCCCGAAATCTATTCCAGTCCGCCTTATCAAGATTCCATCGAGGTGATCTTTGTAAAGGTGGACCATTGTTGGTGTTTATAATGATTGATGCATGATCACTAGTATGCCAATCATCTAATGTTCTCCAATTAAAATCGAGAAGACAGTTAGAGCTTGCAACTGATAGGTCAATGCAGGACAAGGTACCTGTCTGTACATGAAAATGTGTGGGGTCTCCTGTATTGAGGAGTCCGACATCTTCATTCTCCAAAATTGACGATATAATATTACCCCTTGCATTTGCTAAAACATCACCCCATAAAGGATGTCTACTATTAAGGTCTCCTAGTAAGAGAAAGGGTTGTGGGAGTTGTTTAATCACCTCTACTATATTATCATATGAGATGTTATCATTTGGAGGCAAGTAAAGAGAACAGATTGTGTATTTTCTCCCTATATCAATCTGTACAGCCACTGCCTACAGAGGGGTACAGATAGACAAAGATATTTGGGGAACATCTCGACGAACGTATATAAGACTTCCCCCATGGCTCCCTGCTCGTTGATCATATGGTGTCCTATAGCTAACATACTCTCGAGGACAAGGAGTATTAGCATCGAGCTTGCTTTCTTGTAGACATACTATTATAGGGGAGTGCTCACGTATGAGGAGCTTAAGTTGTTCATATTTCGCCCTTAAACCCTGGCAATTCCATTGCAGAATGGAGGAAAAACTATGTTTTATTTTTTGGAAGACACCTTAGATGAAGTCTTCCCAATGGCACTATTTGATCTAACAATGTTTCCCGGAGGTAACTCTAGAGAGGATCTTGATATAGTGGGTTTTATGTTTCTCTTTTTCTTTGTGTCCTTCTGATCTAATTGTTGAGGAGGATGGTGGACCTCAACTTGAATTTCTGATTGGTTCAATTTACCTTCTAGTTGTTCAGAAACATCAGCAGACAAGATATATTTATTGGAAGTCGTGACTTTAATGTTTCTTATGGTAGGAGGAGAGAGGGAGGGAGGTCTCTCTCTTTTTCGATTAAAAGGTTGTGATCTGTCAGGTTTTTGCACCTTCCCCACTACGGGTTCACCAGGTAAATTGGTTTCGAGTGCAACCTCCATCAGATCAGGCAAGGAAACGGCCTGTGAGAGGTTTGTACTATTGTTTAAAATCGGAGTAGTTGGCTTTTGAATAATTTTCAGATCTTTAAGTGTCCGTTTTGATTTTTCCACAATTTCTGGATATAGATTTTCGATGGGACTTTCAACCTCTTTAACTACTTTCATTTGTTTCTTTATCTTAGAAGTAGAGATATAATTTTCGTCTGTGTGGTTTGACAAGTTTTTCTTCAGAACCATTGAAAAAGGTTGCCCTGGTCTTATTTGCTTTTCAAGAGCTCTTTTACGAGCCTCTCTAAAAGTAACCCTTTCCATGGTCCTAATGGCCTGGATTTCTTTTTCAAAAATAAACTTTACACAGCTTTTAGATGTAGCTGGGTGTGCTTCCCCACAATGTATGCAATTAGGGTTTTCTATGCATACTCCATGACTACTTTTTCCACAGTTGGCACAAACAGCTGGCTTATTGTTTAGTTTTTCTTTACATTTCTGGCTTAAATGGCCATACATTTGGCAATGATAACATCGCAATGGTGACGGGATATATGGTTTTACCTTCAAAGATAACCAACCAGCTTTTATAACATTTGGTAATCGGCATTGATCAAATGTTATAATCAGAGTAGCAAGAGGGATACGTTGTTCTCCAACTCTCTTTCTCATTCTGACTACTTTAACTACTCCTTGACTTTTCAGTTCATCCTCTATTTCTTTTTCCTCTATATCCAACAATTCTGGAGCATATATCACACCTCTACTCTGGTTGAAAGTAGGATGTGAAACGCATTTTACGCTATGACCATTCAATGTTGTAAGTGTTTTTAACCTTTCACCTTGTAATGGGGACAGTGTCTCTATCAAGAGACTTCCATTTCCCTGGGGTAAAATTTTTGGCTGCCCTCCACATAAAGTAACTATTTCTCTATTAGCTTTAAAAACATTTATACGCTCATTTCTTCCGTTTTCAAATTCCAAGATAAAAATTTGTTCATAATTCACTACTTCATAGTGACCAGGTAATACTTCTACTTTTCTATATCTTTCTGTACTGTCATCATTTTTCACTCTCTCTCTCTTCTTCTCTAGCGTTTTATTATTCACATGACGTGAATAAGGTTCTAACGTTACAATGTTAGAACCCGAGTTGGAGCTGTTTGTACCGAGGTCCATGTTTGTATTTTCCAGGTCGTCAACAGAGGTGTTGGGTTTTTTTGAAAAAGCAAGCCGGGTTATCCACCTCTTATCGGAGGATGTCAGTCCTCCTATCCCATGTGGCCCAACACGAGAAGAGGCTTCAGCGGGGACCAGTCCTCTATTAGAGAGGGGCTGCCTCTCTTAAGGTGGGCGTACACTGGTCAGTGGGGGTAGTTAGCCCCTCCCACCGTCGACTCCAATGCCTGGCGTCACCCATTACCCGCAAATATGGGTGACTTAAGACCGGATCACTGGAGCCCGACTCTTAACAGACTTGGTCTGCACCCAATGGGGTCTGCCAGAGGGTGATGGCGTCTAAATTGGCACAGGTTGAGATGGAATGCAGTCCATCCCACACTCTGCCAAATACAAAGCAGCATCCAAAGTAAAATCGAACATGCCAAAGTCATCAACAATATCGAGCCCAAAAGGAAGAGATGGGAGAAAAGAAGAAATAATCAAAAGTAAAAGAGAAAGTGCTGACTGATTTAGTTGAATCGACAGCTGGGCACCGAGGTCCAATGGGAAGTAGTTCCCACTGTTCATTAGAGCCCAGCTGCTAATCCCTAAGCCCCCCATCCTCATCAAGGCTTCAGCATCTGGGGGGGGGGGGGGTCATCGATAGGTTGACAGACAATCTGGTCTCGTTGAGACCCCTTCTCAACAGACAAAAATGGTGGGAAGACGTAGGCGGCGATGCTGTCCCACTGTCACTGGAAAGCATCTTGCCAAAGAGTCTTGGGGTCTGAGACTGGGGGGTAGTACAGCGACAGCTTGAAGTTCCAGGCTGTCGTGATCAGGTCCCCCAGGCCAGGACTTGCTGGTTCCTAGAGGCCAAAGACCCCCAGGTACTCTATCTGTGAGACTCTGCTCAGATTGTCGGAGAGAACATTCCTCTGCCCGGAATGAGCGAGCCGATAGTGGTATTGAGTGGACTCCGGATCATCTCAGTATCTCTACTGCAAGATGCGAAAGAATGAAAATGTACCTCCCTGCTAGTAGGAATACGCAAGTACCATGGAGTTGTCGCGCACGGAGCGACTCGGCAGGATCTGTTGAAGGGTCAGACTACGGCCTCTAAGTCTAGCTGAATGATGTGGAGGTACCCTTCAGGTCCTGATCATAGGCCTGAACCAGAACATGAGGCACCCCCCCCCTTTTCTTTGACGAGTCCGAGAACAGCATCAAATGCGGGGGAAGGACGAGACGATCCACTCCCATGCAAGATGTTCCATAGGCCAACCCCCATTGCAGGTCTAGTCATTCCGCTGGTCCCATAGGGGCCAGAAAGTCCGGTTAATCGTTGCTTTGATTCCACCGGAACTTGGGAATTTATCCTGAGGCGACCGTTCGGGACTTAGACGGATCAATGAGGAAGGGAGACCCAGGAAACGTCCCAAGATAGGGCTGAAAGCTCTCCTTGACTGAGGAAAGGTTCTGCGACTCTCCTCAGCCTAGCCACAGTCAACTGAAGGGAAGGCTCGGAGAAGGAGTCAATATCATGGCTAGATATCCCAGATGTTGAGGTCGAAGCAGAGAAGGCTCCTTGCGAATTACCATGATCCCTTGATCTTGGTAAAGTCCCGGAAGCTTGTCTCGGTGTCGAAGAAGGTCGAATCCGAGACTACCAGAGTTAGCCAGACCTCCAAAAGCGAAGGAGGCGGAAGCCTGCTCCTGAGTGGCCATGAGGATAGCAGGGAGAGTTCTCTGGTGAAAACGTGCGATGCTGCGGCGGGATCGCAACACAGCATCTTAAACAGGTACATCTGTAGTCTAAGCTGAATTCCAAGTGCTTCCTGGAAGACGGGGGGAATGGGACCGGGAAGTACCCGTCCTTCCGATCCAGGGCAAAAGGAGTCTTGTGGTCTCGCTACCAGTCTGATCGACTCTGCTGTTCCACGCTAGACGAAGTTTGTTCGACAAACTTGATCAGAGCTGAGTGGTCGATGACGGAACTCCCGTCTCAGATGCTTTCCTACAAGAAAGGATCAACTGAAGAAGGCGGGGGAGAAGCCGTCGACGACCCTATGGAGGACATTCTTCTAAAGCATGGCTCCTTCTGCCCAACGGGCAAACCTCTTGCCGACCCCATGGCATAGAGGCTCAGGGACACTGGATTCGCTGTCAGTGGAGGAGAGATGTTAAGCGCGAGGCGCGATATCCTTGGCTGATCACGGAGATCGTGCAGGAATCGACACCGGGAAGCTGTTATCTGGAAGAATAACCCTAGGCATACCCCCAGCGGGAGACCTGCAAGGGGGTTGCCCATCCTAGAGTTTGCGAACTCGGCCGCTCCCTCTAGGATTATTGCCTCCCCGGGAGGACTTCCCGTCCTACCTGTCCCTGACAGGAGGGGACTGCTATTGTACACCTTGTCTTAGCTGATGGGACTGCTATTGTACACCTTGTCTTAGCTGCCGGAGCCGGTTCCGATAACCTAGGCTGACGAGGCTGTATGAGGGAGGCGTCGGAGGCTTACAGGGTCTGGAAGTAAGCGCCTTTTGGAGGAGTGAAACGAAATTCAACTTCCTCCGCACATCAGCTGTCCATTTCTCCGTCCTTGGGCTCAAACAAGCTCTTCCCAAGGATGGAAGAGTGTCTGAGCTTGTCGACATCCACGGATGGGACTCCCGAGAGGAAGCCCTCGGTCACTGCGTCTAGATGCTTCAACATCGAGTTTGCCCGCAAGTTCGAAACTTGGCGACGGAACGCAAAGGTGCTTGAGCCCGAGAGAAGGAAAGTTCCCATGATCTTCCTGGAGCTTCCTTGTACAAATCCTCGGGTCGCAATCAGAGAGGGAAAGGCCTGGTAAGCCCCTTCCACGAAATGGTGAAGAGGAAGGGCTAAACCAGTCACCACCTGCCCCGCGGAGAATTCTCTACAGAAAACTCCCTGGCAAGACCCTTCCATGGAATGGTGGGGAGGAAGGGCTAAACCAGGTTCTGAAAAGGAGGAGAATGTTGCTCAGACCTCCCTGAAGATTCTTCCTGCTCTTGCACGTGCCATGCTCTACGTTTACGGGGTGAAGATCGTGTTCTGGAAATACGTGCTCCAGAATACTCGCCAGGTTGCCCGTGTTGCGAAACCCCGATGGGAATCGCGGTCGAAATCGCCCTGGCGCTCGCGCGATGGTAAATCGATGGTACGCGCGTGGGCGAATGTGGATGCGCCCGTGCGCGGGCACGCATATGAAAGTGCACAAGAGAGCGCAGGTGGGGGCGAGCGCGGTTGGAAGAGCGAGCGCTGGCGGTCGGAATCCGATAGTGCGCAGGCGAACGATGGCGCGTAGGCGAACGACGGCGCATTGGCTCACTGGCGGGAATCGTGCTGGCGCTCGCGTGATGGAAAACCGTTGGTTCGCGCGCGGGTGCGCGGCCGGGAGACCGATGGCGTGTAGGCGGGCGATGGCGCGTAGGCGGGCGATGGCGCGTAGGCGGGCGATGGCCCGTAGGTGAGTGAAGGCGCGTTGGCAAGCGATGGCGAACGGTGGCGGGTTAAAAACGCTTGGGCGCAGGCGAAGAATCGCGTGGGCGCGTAGGAGATCGCTGACGCGTAAGAGATCGCTGACGCGTAAGAGACTAGAGAAGATCGTCGGCGAGAAGGCGAAGGAAATCTTCTTGCCTGTGCCCAGATCTGGTAGATCGTGGGTGAGAGGGCGAACGATGCGCGCTAATCAGAAGGAGCGCAGGTGCATTAGGAAGGGGAGCGCCGATGCGCGCTGGCAAGCAGGCGATCGTGGGCGTTCAGGAAACCGTTGGCGCCCATGGTGCGTAGCAGGAAAGGGCGCGCAGATATGCGCTGGCGAACTGAAGAGAGCTGGGGCACAGAAGGACAGATGCACAGGTGAGCGCTGGCGCGCAGGAAGAAGATCTACGGCGAGACTCAACTACCGGAGATCGTGGTCCACAGCAGGCGAGCGCTAGAGCCCGCGCGCAGGATATCGTGGGCGCGCAGGAAAAAACATGACAAATTCGAAGATAATTTGTATTTTTCCTAACCATACAAACCTTAGCTATTTACAAAGGGTTATTACTTTTAGCGTAGCTGAAATGGCGAGCCATTAGAATTTAACGAGGGTGTATTACCCCCGCGCTAGTTAGCGGGGGGGTAGGGGAGTGGTAGCTAGCTACCCCTCCTCCCCCTCACACACAGGTGAATACTCACTTTCACTTAGAGGTAGGACTTGTCTTGGGGGACAGGGCTGGCGGGCAAATATGTGTAAATAGCTAAGGTTTGTATGGTTAGGAAAAATACAAATTATCTTCGAATTTGTCATTTGTTCCGTAACCGAAATACAAACCACGCTATTTACAAAGGGTGACTTATCCCTTAGGAAGGGTGGAAAGTCCCCAGCCATACTGGCTTTGGCTTTACCCGGGGACTCAGAATCCGAGTGAGTCGCACTCGAGAAAAGGAGTCCCTGCACCTCACAAGTTCCTTGCACCGCAAGGAACCATGTGGCCTACGTAAGCTTGTGTGTGAAGGAAGAAGTGTGACCCGTCCTAGGCAGTTGACCTGGAGTTCCAGAAGGAACTCTGGGTTAGGACGTTCCCAATACCACCTCGTCAGGGTATGGGGGACGCGACAGTATTGACTCAATACTCGGAACACAAGGAAGCATGGTTTACCTGCAGAGGTTCGAGGTCAGCTATGCAGAGACCAGGATGCTGCTTCCCCGTAGAGGGGATGATGAAGAAAGAAGTAAGGGCCAGACATACTTCTTTCGTTCATGCAGACTAAAACCTGATAACAATGCCCTCAACCTTCTGCTACCTGTCCAAAAAGGAGCCTGAGGTTAGACCAGCTGTTGTGTAGCCACCACAGAGCGATAGAAAACGTATCGAGACTCCTGTGGGTCACGCCCTGCAGGAAGCGGGCTGCGAAGGTCATCAGACGCTTCCAGACTCCAGCTTGTAGCACCTGCGTCACAGAGTAGTATTACTCGAAGGCGAGGGACGTTGCGATGTATCCAACATCGTGCTGTAGGGCGACGTGACGGGGGAGGGTCTGAAGACAGGTCGAGATGAATGTCCTTGAGTCCGGGCTGAAGAGGTATACTGGTGACTCTCCCCCCATGTCCTCCTTGTGTTCCCAAATCGGCTGCAACTGAGGCCAAACTGCAGCTGTTCCCAGCGCTAACCTCTCGATTCCTGTACTGGCAAGAAAGAGAAGGTCTTGGGACATCAGACACAGAATGGAGACTCAAAATCTTGAATGAATCGGACCGAAGGGTCGGGACCCTCAGATTCTGAGTCTAGCCAACAACTCAGGAGCGAGCCTGAATGTTGCCTTCTCCTCTTCCTTAGAAAGGGGGGGAGTAGTAAGAGACCAAGAAGATTGCTTACACACTGGCCGTGGCCAGAGTGAGCAGAAGACCCAAGGCGGAATACAATCCGAGGCCTGTCGTAAAAGGGTCTTGAGAAGATCTCTTAAAGGACTAAAAGTCCGAGCCATGCTCCAAGTCGGAGGTCTTCCTCCGACTAGGGCAGGGACGATCGTAGCTTCGCATGAGCGAGGATAGATCCAGCGGGCAGGAAAAAGTTATTCCTTTAAGCCTGAAGGTCAGGGAAAGGCTGAGCGACAGGCTTCATTGCCAAGAGCGGAAAGGAGTTTCCTCCCGCCGAAAGGCAATAAGACCGTTATTGCTGGAGAAGAGGCCTCACGGGAAGAGGTATATCTCCCACGGCACCAACCACCTTAGACTCTTCACTTTGCCTGGGAGACCCCTGTGGATGACTATCGCAGATGACGCGACCTCCGTACCGCGACTGTAGCGGGTTGTCTCTTCTAGAGGAGGAAGCGTAGTGTCTCCAGGCATGAAGCCGAAGCGACGCCCCGGTTCGGGAGAGATGTCGCAGTGTGGTTGCTTGAGTAGTCTGCGCCGTGGGAGAAGCTCTCCCGGGAGTTCCGTCAGGGGAAGCAGAGGGTCCAGAAACCGTTCTGCGCATAGTCCCAGTGGAGCTCTCCCATTGAAAGGTTGACAGACAACCTGGTTTTGTTGAGACCCATTGTCCGCAGACAAAAAGGAGGGAAGACGCAGGCGTCGAAGTTGTCCCACCATCACCGGAATGCATCTTGCCAGAGTCTCGGGGTCTGAGACTGGGGGGAAAACTAGCGGAAGCTTGAGGTTCCAAGCTGTCGCGATCAGGTCCCCCAGACCAGCACTTGCTGGTTACCCAAGGTCAAAGACCCTTAGGTACACTCTCTCTATGAGGCTCTGCTCGGATAGTCTGAGAGAAACATTCCCCTGCCTGGAATGAGAGAGCCGATGGTGGAATTGAGAGAATCTCAATCATCCCGGTATCTCTACTGCAAGATGTGAAGGTGTGAAAATGCGTCCCCTGCTGGTTAGCATGAAGTCGACACGCAACGGGGCGACTTGGCAGGAGCGGTAGGATCTGAAGAGGGGCCAGACTAAGGCCCTTAAGCCTGCCTGAATGATGGAGAGGTATCCTTCAGGTCTTGACCATAGGCCTGGACCGGAACATGCCCCCCCCCCCCCCTTTCCTTTGACGAGTCCGAGAACCGCATCAAGAATGTGGGGAAAGGACGAGAATATCCACTACCATCAAGAGGCTCCATAGGTCAACACCCATTGCAGGTTTAATAGTTCCGCTGGTCCCATAGGGCCAGGGAGTCCGGTTAAACATTGCCTGAAGCCACCGGAACTTGGATCGCCCCACATGGAACTTATCCTGAGGCGACCGTTCGGACTATAAACGGGTCAATGAGGAAAGAAGAACTAGGAAACGTTCCAAGGTAGGGCTGAAAACTCTGCTTGACTGAGAACAGGTACTGCGACTCTCCTCAGTCTTGCCACAGTCAACCGAAAGGAAGGCTCGGAGGATGTGGTAACAGAATCTGGCGTCCCCAGGTGGTCACCCATCCAAGTACCGACGTTGCTTAACCTCGCTGGACGGACGAGAAGCGGGGTTTCCAACGTGGTAAGGCGGTTGACTCAATATCATGGCCAGATACTCCAGATGTTGAGGCAGAGGAAGAGAAGGCTCCAAGCAAAATACCATGAGCCCACACTCATGGTCAGCATTCGGAAGCTTTTCCCGGCGCTGAAGAAGGTCGAAACCCGAGCCTACCGGAGTTGACCAGCCCTCCAAACAGCAGAGGAGGCGAAAGTCTGCACCTGAGCGGCCAAAAGGAAGGCAGGGAGAGTTCTCTGGGGAAACACACCTGCTATGCCACGGCGGGATAGCCACACTGCATCATAAGCAGGAATACTTGCAGTTTAGGCTGAATTCGACGAGCACCCTGGAAGATGGATGGAATGGAAACTGAAAGTACCCGTCCTTCCGATCCAGGGTTAAAGGAGTCCTGTCGCCTCGTTACCAGTCTGATCGATTCTGCTGGTCTACGCTGGCCGAAGTTTGTTCGACAAACTTGATCAGGGCTGAGAGGTCGACTATGGACATCCCCTCTCAGATCCTTCCTTACAAGAAAGGATCGACTGAGGGGGCCGGGGGTGAAGCCGTCGATGATCCTAAGGAAGACCTTCGCCTAAGGTATGGATCATTCTGCCCAACCGGGCAACTCTGCTGATGCTATGGCATAGAGGTTCAGAGACACTGAATTCGCTGACAGAGACGGCAGGCGCGATATCCTTGGCTACTCACAGAGATTGTGCGGGAATGGGCATCGGGAAGCTGTCATTCGGATGAGTAACCTTAAGCATCCTCCCAGCGAAAAAACCTGCAATCCTAGAGTTCGTGAACTCCTTTTAGGACTATGCCCTCCCCCGGGGAAGTCTCCCGTGCCATCTGTTCCTGACAGGAGGAAACTGCAAATGGACACCTTGTCCCAGTTGTCGTAGCCGATAACTTAGGCCGACGTGGTTGAAAGAAAAGGGAGCTGGAGCCCTGCAGAGTCTGGAAGAAAGCGCCTTGGAGGAGTGAAACCGGAAGTCGATTTACTCCGCACAGCAGATGTTTAAGTCTCTGTCCTTGGGCAAAGACAAAACTCTTCTCAAGGATGGAAGGGTGTCTGAGGTCGTTGACCTCCACAGATGAGACACCCGAAGGAAGCCTTCAGTCAGTGCGTCCAGATGGTACAACATCGAGCTTGTCCGCAAGTAGATACTTAACGACGAAAGGCCAAGGTGCCTGAGCTCGAGAGGAGGAAAGTACCCTTGATCTTCCTGTAGCTTCCTTGAACCAAACCTCGGGCCGTAACCGAGGAGGGAAAGAACCTGGTAAGCTCCCAGAGGAAGAGGTAAGCAGTCACCCCTTGTCCGATGGAGAAATCTTCAACGGAAAGCCCCCCCGCCAAAAATCCTTCCAGGGCGGGAGAAGGAGAGAGTACTCGTGCAGGAGTGGGGACCCTCGAGACCGACCTCTTGGGAACCAACTTCGCCCTGGGGGAAGTCACCACGAAGTCCACTCCTCTCTTTCTCTTCAGCGTAGGAGAGACAGCCGCTGGTTTGTTACCCTGGCCGGTGAGTGCTGGTTTCATAACCCTCATTAACGCCCGTGCCAGCGGATCAAACCATGTCTGCTGCTCCAAGGACACAGAGTCCGAAATCCTCGCTAAGGTGAAAGGGATCGGGCGATCCTTTGGAGAGGACACGACGGTTCCTGCCTGAAAAGAAGGTGGGAAGAATGCTGTACTGACCTGTCTTCGTCCTGCACTACCAACCTGTGCTTGGATGGAGGTGATCCCGAGTGCCGCCTAGGAGCAGGCGTCCCTGCTGCTACCACCGGCTGTGGAATTCGCCGCGAACTATGGTCGCGCGAGGGCGAACGGTCGCGCAAAGGCGAATGGTCGCGCGGGCGCACAGGCGAGTGGTCGCGCGGGCGCGCAGGCGAGCGGTCGCGCGGGCGCGCAGGCGAGCGGTCGCGCGGGCGCGCAGGCGAGCGATCGCGCGGGCGCGCAGGCGAGCGATCGCGCGGGCGCGCAGGCGAGCGATCGCGCGGGCGCGCAGGCGAGCGATCGCGCGGGCGCGCAGGCGAGCGATCGCGCGGGCGAGCGATCGCGCGGGCGCGCGATCGCGCGGGCGAATGGGCGTGACGGCGAGGGATCGTGCTGCCGCGTAGGTGAAGAAGATCGCTGGCGGTAAGCGATGGCGAGCAATGTGTAGGTGAATGATCGCGTGATAGGGTGCGATGGTGATCAGCATCCGCAAGAGGGCGAGCGTTCAGGGTTGTGCGATGAGGAGCAGGCATGCGTAAGCGGGCAATCGTGCAGGGTTGTGCGATGGCGAGCAGCATGTGTAGGTGAATGATCGCGTGAAAGGGTGCGATGGTGATCAGCATCTGCAGGAGGGCGATCGTTCAGGGTGGTGCGATGAGGAGCAGCATGCGTAAGCGGGCAATCGTTCAGGGTTGTGCGATGGCAAGCAGCATGCGCAGGTGAATGATCGCGTGAAAGGGTGCGATGGTGATCAGCATCCGCAAGAGGGCGATCGTTCAGGGTTGTGCGATGAGGAGCAGCATGCGTAAGCGGGCAATCGTTCAGGGTTGTGCGATGGCGAGCAGCATGCGCAGGTGAATGATCGCGTGAAAGGGTGCGATGGTGATCAGCATCTGCAGGAGGGCGATCGTTCAGGGTGGTGCGATGAGGAGCAGCATGCGTAAGCGGGCAATCGTTCAGGGTTGTGCGATGGCGCGCAGTTGAGGGTCGCGCGATGGCGATCAGCATCCGCAGTTGAGGGTCGCGCGATGGCGATCAGCATCCGCAGTTGAGGGTCACGCGATGGCGATCAGCATCCGCAGTTGAGGGTCGCGCGATGGCGATCAGCATCTGCAGTTGAGGGTCGCGCGATGGCGATCAGCATCCGCAGTTGAGGGTCGCGCGATGGCGATCAGCATCCGCAGTTGAGGGTCGCGCGATGGCGATCAGTATCTGCAGTTGAGGGTCGCGCGATGGCGATCAGCATCCGCAGTTGAGCTAGTAGCTGGCGAACCATGTTCCTTCAGAAGTGTTGGAGAACGTTGGCGTGCCAGCTGTAACACACGTGGGCGATCCGGAGATCGCTGGCGAGCTGATGATCGCTGACGAGCTGACGATCGCTGGCGAGCTGATGATCGCTGACGAGCTGATGATCGCTGACGAGCTGATGATCGCCTGACGAGCAGAAGGCTACGCGTGGAAGCCTGCGTAAAGAAGAGTCCTTGACCCCGACCTGAACCGAAGTTCTAGATCGCGAGGGCGAACGTGGGCGCACAGGGCACGTAACAGGAACCGCAGGGAAGATCATCTTGAAAGCGCTGACGAACAGGAGAGCGCTGACGAACAGAAGGGGCGCGCAGGGAAACCCTGACACGCAAGGGAAGAAACCCCCGTGGGGGCAACCCTTTGCCCCCGAAGGGATCGTTGTCCGCCGGGAGGACTGATGTCCGTCGGAAGACCGCTGTCCGTCGGGAAGACCGTTGTCCGTCGGGAAGACCGTTGCCCGTCGGAAGAGACGAGATTAGACTGCTGTCCATCTGCACCAAGACGGAAGATCGAGAAAAAGAAGTTGTAGGCTGCAAACGGAGATTCAAAAAGGCGCCTCAAGCACCCTTATAGGGAGATGAGAGGCCCTTACGACGAGGCGGACGGAGGGCCTTACGGCGAGGGAGGCCAACAGCAACAGCAACAGAAGAAACCTCCGAAGAGGAGTCTCTATGAGTGTACTCTCTCGCGAACGAAAGAGAAACACTTCGTGGAAGAGACTGGTCAGCCAGTGACCTAAAAGGGGCAATCCTCCGAAGAGGAGCTCCTGCAGTTGCCCAGCCCCTTGAGCGAAACTGCAGGTGCGACCGCTCAGCCACCAAGAGCATAGTCGCACGAAAAAAAGGCAAGAGAAGAACCCCCCATAAGAGGAAAAGCTCAAGCCTGGACAGGAAAAAACTTCCCTCGGAAGGAAAGTTATCCGCCCAAGGAGGCAAGCCTCCTGACTGTTCTAAAATGAACTGGAGAGCTGTCCGTCGACACGGGAGTACTACCAGTAGAAGGAGACACGCCCCTGACGACAATACAAGGGGGGAGCAGGCAACAGCCGAATCCCCAGGACTCAACCAGACAGCTCACACCGTTGCTATATTACAGAAACGAACTAGATCGGTAACTGTAAAAAAATAAAACAAATAATATTAGTACACATTCATTCCCCCGGGAAGGCTCCGAAGAGGAATCCCGAGGAAAAGGAACAAGAATTACACAACAGGCACGTGCCCCTCACAACCACTTACACTCGCGGAAGGAGAGCTGTAACCAAAACAGAATTATAACAATTATAATTATGTAACTATGTAATTATGTAATTTAAAAATGAATGAACACTAAAGAAAAAAAAAAAAAAAACGAAAACCCCGAAAGGAATCGTTCTACAAGCTGAAAAATTAACAACTACAATTAGATTCATAAACTAATTGAGACAAAATGTACGGCGTAGCAACCCCCACCCACACGGGAAGGAAGCTACAAGGGCGTAGTAAAACATAGTAAAAGGGTGAACGACCTCAAGAGAGAGAGAGAGAGAAAGACCGAAGTCAAACTCGATCGCAACCCATAAAATTAGGCGTGGTGGCCTAACTGCCGAGGCCTCCACGTAGATATCGTACACTACACACACACATCTGAAAAGGAAACTTACTTATTTCTATACTCAAATATATATACAAACATGAAAAACATGTTTACATATATATTGAGTAAAAGAAAAGTAAGCGAATAAGTAAAGACAAAACAGACAATGGCTGCCAAGCGAGGACCAAGACAGAGAGACGTCTGTCACAGTCCGAGCCAAAAGTGAAAGTGAGTATTCACCTGTGTGTGAGGGGGAGGAGGGGTAGCTAGCTACCACTCCCCTACCCCCCCGCTAACTAGCGCGGGGGTAATACACCCTCGTTAAATTCTAATGGCTCGCCATTTCAGCTACGCTAAAAGTAATAACCTTTGTAAATAGCGTGGTTTGTATTTCGGTTACGGAACAACTGGCACTTAAGGGACTTACCCACACTGTGGAATAAGCCCCTTAGCCCCGAAGGGACCGGTGCCCGTTGTAAACGGGGTGTGTTGGCGCCCACTGCGCATCTGCGTCCAGGAACGGAGGTGAAGACTAGAAGGTCTGGCAGGAGTAGAGCAGCTGCAAAGGTCGGTACTCAACGAGGAGGTTCCTCTGCAGAGAACGTCGAATAAAGATGAAGACGACCTCGGACAGGCGCAACACCCTCCGACCTCCGAAGAGGAGTCTCTGATCGTGAACTCCCCCGAGGGGAAGAGTCACTGGCAGGAGAGACCGTTGGCATCAGCTGTCCCCGAAGGGAACTGAGCCCTCAGCAACAACAGCAGACGGAGTCCTCTGAAGAGGAGCCTCTGTGGTGAATTCCCCCTCCCGGGGGAGAAGCACTCGCAGGAGAGGACCGTAGGGGCTCAACTGCCCCCACGAACGGGACTGAGCCTTCAGCAACAACAGCAGACGGAGGCCTCCGAAGAAGTGTCTCTGTGGTGCCCTCCCCCTCGGGGGAGAAGCACTCGCGGGAGAGACCGTAGGGCTCAGCTGCCCCCCGAAGGGGACTGAGCCTTCAGCAACAACAGCAGACGGAGTCTGTGGTGAACCCCCCCCTGGGGGAGAACACTCGCAGGAGAGACCGTAGGGCTCAGAAGCCCCCCGAAGGGGACTGATCCCTTCAGCAACAACAGCAGGAGAGTCCTCCGAAGAGGAGTCTCTATGAGTGTCCTCCTCTCACGAACGAAAGAGGAACACTTCGTAGAAGAGACAGGGATCAGCAAGTGACCTAAAAAGAGTAATCCTCCGAAGAGGGGCTCCTGCAGTTGCTCAGCCCCCTTGAGCGTAGCTGCAGGTGCGACCGCTCAGCACCAAGAGCATAGTCGGACGAATTCCACGGTCCGAGCTTGCAACCGCTCAGCCCTTGAGCCAAGGTTACAAAAAGGGTCGCTCAGCAACAAAGAGCATAACCACCGGAGGACCAGAGAACAAAAATAAGGTAAGAGGAGTTCCCCCCGAAGGGAAAAACTCAAGCCTGGACAGGGAACCTTCCCTCGGAAGGGAAATTACCTACCCAAGGAGGCGAGCCTCCTGAGAGTTCTAAGATGAACTGAAGAGCTGTCAGTCGTCACGGGAGCACTTCCAGGAGGAGACACGCCCCCTGACGAAGATCTATAGGGGAGGCAGCAACAGCAGACTCCCCAAACTCGCTTCGTTGTCACATTATACATACGAAACTAGATCGATAACTGTGAAATAATAAAAAAGTAATTAGTTAACATTCATTCCCCGGGAAGACTCCGAAGAGGAATCCCGAGAGAAAAGAACACAAGAATTACACAACAGGCACGTGCCCTCAAAACCACTTACACTCACGGAAGGAGAGCTGTAACAAACACAGAATTATGATATTTTGATTATAAAATAAATTTTTGAATATACTTACCCGGTGAATATATAATAGCTGACGTCTCGGACGGCTCGACAGAAAACACAAAAACTCGCGAGCGATCGCCATGAAGGTTGCGGGTGTGCCCACCAGCGCCGACTATCGGCCAGATACCGCATATACTTGTAAACAGCTCCAGTTCTTCTCATTCCGCTGGGTCTCTATCGGGGGAGGAAGGGAGGGCCTTTAATTTATATATTCACCGGGTAAGTATATTCAAAAATTTATTTTATAATCAAAATATATTTTTAAATATTAAACTTAGCGGTGAATATATAATAGCCGATTCACAACCCATGGTGGTGGGTAGAGACCAGTATTAATACAATAAAGGCGTATATGCTTAGAGTTTTTGACAGTTATATCATAACAAAACCCAAATAAATATAGGTACTGGTAAGGAAGCTGACTCTGACGATTACTCTGCCTTATTAGTCCGCTTTCCTCACGAAGCCCAGCCATCCTCTCAGGATGCTGAAAGACTCTCAGGAGCTGTTATATCCAGGGCAACCACCCATACAACAGGACCTCATCAAAACCCTTAATCTGGGCGCTCTCAAGAAACGACATTTGACCACCCCGCCAAATCAAAAAGGATGCGAAAGGCTTCTCAGCCTTCCGTACAACCCAAAACAAGATTAAAAACATTTCAAGAGAAGATTAAAAGGATATTGGAATTAAGGGAATGTAGTGGTAGAACCCTCACCCACTACTGCACTAGCTGCAACGAATGGACCCAGTTGTAGCAGTCCTCATAAAGAGTCTGGACGTCTTTTAAGTAAAATGAAGCGAACACCGACTTGCTCCTCCAAAAGGTCGCGTCCATAATACTTCGCAGAGATCTGTTTTGCTTAACCCTTTAACGACCAAATAGCCCAAACGGGATCTTTAAAACAGCTACTTTTGGGTAGTCGTGGTGAACATGTTTATGCTTGTCTGAAATTGACTCTTTGGCAACTCATAGAGACACTCCTCTGCTCTTCGAATCAGCCAATCAGAAGCCGCCTGTCCTTCTCTCGCCAAGTCTGTATCTCCTTCCAAAGAACCTCACTTGTGCTCAAGTCGGAAAAGTGACAAAACGCGTTGCAGTAACGTCACATATCCTCCCCCCCTGACCTCCATAATCATGGTAAGTACACAGTGACTGTAGGATAGTGAAGCTAGTGATATGCTTACCTTTTGATGTGGGTTTCAAGGGCTGTAGTGTTACTGACGTGTCGTAGTGACTATCGGAAAAAGTATAGATCCCATATGGGCTACCTCGGTCGAGTTTAGGCGGACCACGCTCATCCCATATGGGATCTATTGGACCTTAACGGTTCTATCGGGCACTACTTTACGACGCACATCATTTTTGCAATCTTTTTCTAGTGATTGTCTTAGACATTTGTGAATAGTTTTTAACAATATTTATAGAAATAATAGTGGTTATTTAGAGATGTTAGCGTCATGTGCATACAAATTATTACCTTACAAGGTATTGAATGATACGTTCTTGTTAGGAAAAGTTACATTTTTTTTTTATTACATGATTTTAATTTTTTTTCCTTGCAGTTTCCTGGCCATATCTTTTATGGGCATCGCAATGCTGCATTGGAGACTCAGGATCATACACCATGGGTTGCCCCTAATGACGCTGAAGGAAGTGATGTCAACATGAGCCCTTTGGATGTCGACAGTGATGACGACGACCCTACGTACGTTCCTGACGAAGGCCTTACACAGGAGGATGCCTTTGACTCTCCCAATGCTAGAGGTTAGTAATGAGACATCCTTAGAGAGAGAGAGAGAGAGAGAGAGAGAGAGAGAGAGAGAGAGAGAGAGAGGAGAGAGAGAGAGATATTTGTTTAATTTTCTTTTTTAAAAGTCTCGTTGTTACAATAGTTGCTCTTTAAATTTATTTTCATTGTGTTGCCCTTTAAATTTTTGTAAAACAATGGGTATTTTTAAAACCTATTTGTGTACTTGCATACTCACTGACATACATATGCACACACATGCATACTCACTGACATACAGATGCACACACATGCATACTCACTGACATACACATGCACACACATGCATGCACACAAACCATCACACATGATTCATTTACTGTTTCATTAATGTTACTTTATTCTTATTTCAGCTCGCAGGGTTAATGTTGTTGTCCCTCAGGAGATGCCTGTGGAAGAGGAAGTTGAAGTTGAAGGTGAGGTTAACCCTAAGAGGCCTCGTGTTGTTGAATGAAAGATGGACGACATTCACATCCAGCCCCTACCGGACCTTCATTCATCCACAGCCAGACTTCTTGAGGGAACCTTACGAGGACTTTCGACTGGATATCTCAAATTGGCGTGAGAAGTTTCAAGACATATAACTTCAAGATTACTAGGACTTCTCTTGGCATCAGGGATGTCGCTCTGCCCAAAAGGGGGCCAACGGGCAGTTGTGCCAAGTGTAAAGTCACGCCAAGATGCCCCTACCCTACATATGCCAAAGCATGTCACCATGAGGCAGACCTGCAAGTTCTGTTCTACTGCAGGCCACAACTACAGGTCTCGCTGGATGTGTGAGGAGATGCAAGGTGGCCCTTTGCCTCACTGAAAGTCAAAATTGTTTTGCTTTGTTCCATAAGATTTCTAAGTAAATTTTTTGCTCTTTTTCACTAGATTTTTTAGTAAGTTTTATAATATGTTTCTTTTTTTTCGATTATGAGTGAGGTTTAATATATTTTATGCATTTTCATAGTATTTTGTATTTTCATAGTATTTTTGTATTTATTATATTGTATTTTCTAGTATTTACAACGTAATTTTTTATTTAATAAAATTGTTAAGCCATATACGTGTTCTGTTATACATTGGAACTATAAAAAAACTGTTTAGTCATTAATAATCATATGATTTGTGACGAATCAACATTAGTAGAAAACTTCAAAATCTGTGCCGATAAGGTCCAATAGATCCCATATGGGATGAGCGTGGTCCGCCTAAACCTCGCCCAAGGTACCCAAATGGGATACTTCATTGCATGCAATTATTTCGGTAATTTGGAAAATTTTTAAAAGTACACAAGAATAAAAAGGTCTTGTATTTTCTTATACTACAACATACTAAAAGGAATTTTTAAAGTTTCCCATAAAACCTAGGGTGGACCTTAAAGGGTTAAAGGCCACGGAAGTTGCTATCGCTCTACTTCGTGCGTCTTGACCTTAAGTAAACAACGATCTTTTTCACTTAAGTGAGAATGAGCCTCTCGGATTAAAAATCTAATGAAATACGATACTGTAAAGCATTTTTAGACATAGGCAATGAGGGCTTCTTAACTGAGCACCATAAGGCCTCAGATCCACCTCGTAAGGATCTGGTACGAGCTAAATAAAACTTAAGAGCTCTAACTGGGCACAGTACTCTTTCAAGCTCGTTGCCTACGATCTCTGATAGGCAAGGTATATCAAAAGATTTAGGCCAAGGACGAGAAGGCAGTTCATTTTTGGCCAAGAAACCAAGCTGAAGCGAACATGTGGCTTTATCTGTAGAAAAGCCGATGTTTTTACTAAAGGCATGGATCT